>NW_027202270.1:74471097-75071097 GCF_024711535.1 Dipodomys merriami | reverse complement strand
ATGGGTATTACATTGAATTTGTAGATAGCTTTTGGCAGTATTGCCATTTTCACGAAATTAATCTTCCCTATCCAGAAGCATGGGAGGTTTTTTTCTACTTTCTTAGTTCTGCTTTAATTTCCTTTTTTAGGTTTTTGAAGTTTTTATCATAGAGGTCCTTTATTTCTTTGGTTAAGTTAGTTCCTAGGTATTTTATTTTTGTCAGGCTATAACAAAAGGAGTTGCTATTCTGATTTTAGTTTCACTCTTCTAGTTATTGGCAAAGTTGCAGGGTATAAAATTAACCCTCAAAAATGATTTGTATTTTTAACATTACAATTATTTTCTCAGCGTTTATCTTCATGAATATAAAATATATTACAATAGAATATAATATGTGTATTCTAACATTTAAAATATTCAATAAAAATAATGCCAGTTGCTCAAGCTTGTAATCTTAGTTATTCAGGACGCTGGGATCTGGATGGGTCAGAATTCAAATCCAGCATGGTTGGAAAGGTCTACAAGACTCCATTTACAATTAAACAATAAAAACCTGGGTGGAAGTAGACTGTCATCCAAAGAAGTAGAAGAGACCCTGAGTTCAATTACCAGAGAAGGGAAAATCTTACACATATTGTAAACATTTAAGCTCTTTACATAAAAGAAAAAAGAGTTTCCTTCTCAAACCTCTCCCATTCACCCTCTATCTATAATCCCAGTAATTAAAAATGTGTGGAGTCTTGATACTAAAATATTTCCACTGTATACATGTGTGTTTGCTTTCAATACATATTTTAGCAAAGTGCAGGTGTGATTTTTCATTTCTTTATTTGGTTTCCAGATAGTTAATGTATCTGTTTTAGTGGTGCCCTTTTAGAAATAGTGGTAGAAACTCACTCCAATGATCCTTTCATGAAATGAGAAACACATTTTTGCTGTGATGAATATTTTTCAATTAATTTTTACAATGAACATTCCTTACTGCTTCCTTGCTTTGGTAAGTGAAGATAAACATATTTTCCTTTATCAGATCTTTAAAAATATTATACATATTCTGCTTAAGTAATGAAATATGCAAAGATGACAATCCTACATTCTACTTTTGAGCTTTACTTGGAAATAGATTTTGAAAAAGAAAATCAAAAATATGAAGATAGTGCCAAATTTTTCCAAAAGCCTGTCAGCTGGGATGATTAATGAGGAGGCAGTACCAGTAGCCAAGTGCTTCTAGAGAAGCAAGTAAAATTTGGGAGGGAATCACCTCAGACTCTACTGGACTATAGCAGAGTCTTTATATCATCATATCTTGGTAAGCTTCTTTGGATAGTTGGAGACTTGAGGTGTTTTGTTGTTGTTTTGTTTTATTATTGGTCATGGAACTTGAACTGAGAGCCTGAGTGATATCCTTGAGCTTTTTACTCAATGCTGGTACTATATACTTTGAGGCACAATGACATTTTTTAGCTTGCTGGTCGTCAATTGGAGAAAAGAGTCTCACATACTTCCCTGCCCAGGCTGGTTTTGAACCACAATCCTCAGATCTCAGCCTCCTGGTAGCTCGGATTACAGGTGTGAGCCAGGAGCTTATGGCAAGACGAATATTTTTTTTATTTAATGTTTCCTCAAATCTCTACCTAATGCATGATCCCTTCAAATGTCCCCAAGTTGAAAGTAAGTAGCAATATCTCATTCAGGATTTAACTTGAATTTCACTCATGACTAAAAGTCATGACTTTATCAACCATCTCTCTATTGCTCCACTCAATCCTTTCCCTTTTTTTCTGATACTTTTTTTTACCCCCAATGTATTGTGTATTTAGGCCTTTATTTTCCAAACTTCTCTCCATTTAATATATTTATGAAATTTTACAATCACAATAATACGTTTTGAAAATGAGATTTTCTTTTCCATGTAGTAAGTTTATTGTAATTTTCCTTTAAAGGTTCTGCTGTTTTTGAGTGAATTCATATGTTTGTCTTTTTATTTTCTTTTTTTGTATGTTTTTTTATTGTAAAAACGCTGTACACAGGGGTTACAGTTACATGAGCAAGGTAGTGAGTACATTTTCTATTGCGCATTATTGCCTCCTCTTTTGTTTCCCCCCTCCCATCCTTCCCTCCCACCTCCACAACTACTGCCCCCCTCACAGGCATGAGCCACCGGAGCCTGGCTTCAACATAGTGCTTTGTACCTCTCATTGTTACAATGAGTCAACATGTATCTTTATTTAAGCATTTTGTTTTATCCTTTCCTCTCCCTGAATTAGAGAAGTATATATACAAGATGCAGGGCACCAATATCAAATACAATGAAAACAGGTGTTAATAGGAACATATGTAGCAACAAAAACAAAATCACATGGTATATTGTAAATACGTTAGAAACAATAGCAAGAAAGAAAAAAGATATTTGTGTCCTAATCTTGGGATTCATTTTGCTTGTGGTCCTATGTACATAGCTTTTGGCTTTTTCTGCTTGTCCTACACATGTACTAGTTATTGCAAATAAGGGAAACCTGGGACCTATGTTTCTTTGGGCCTGGCTTACTTCACTTAATATAATTTTCTTCAAGTCTTTCTATTTCCTAACAAATCGGGCAATGTCATTCTTTCTGATGGGGGCATAGAATTCCATTGTAAATATATATACCACATTTTCTTGATCCACTCATCTATTGAGGGGCATCTGAATGGCAAAGGACATAGCTAGCAAGATCAATAGAAAGCCCACAGATTGGGAGAAGATCTTCACTAACCATATAATGGACAAGGGTCTCGTATCTAAAATATACTTGGAACTCAAAAAATTAAATCTCCCAACAACAAATCCTCAAAGAAACAACTACCCAAAATAAATAAGTGGGCAAAAGACATAAAGGGAAATGTCTCTGAAGAGGAAATAAGAATGGCCAATAGACACATGAAGAAATGCTCAACCTCTCTAGCCATAAAAGAAATGCAAATCAAAGCAACACTTAGATTCCACCTCACCCCAGTTAGAATGGCAAAAATCAAGAAATCTAATAACAACAGATGTTGGAGAGGATGTGGCCAGAAGGGAACCCTACTGCATTGTTGGTGGGAGTGTAAATTTGTTACTGCTCTGGAAAGCAATATGGATGTTCCTCAAAAGACTCCACATAGAGCTCCTCTATGGCCCAGCAATCCCATTTTTGGGCATTTACCCAAATAATCACAAACAAGGCCATACTAAGGCTACCCCCACAACTATGTGTATTGCATCATTTTTATTTCCATCTTTGGTTTTGTGGTAGGCTAATAAAAGTTATTTAAAAGTTAGGCATACTAAACACTGGAAAGCTATGTATGAGACATTATTTGTGAAAAATGTTTACAGGTTTGTTTGTGTTAAGAACCAAAGAAGCAGATATAATCCTTTATGTCAGGGAGAGAGGGAGTTAAGTGCCATCCCAAGCATACTTATAACATAGAAAAAGAGAAGACAGACACTCAGAAGATAACATAGAGATAATAAGCAGCCTTTTGAGACAAAAGTAATGGTGAGTGTTGCGACCAAAAGCCGGGGAATGATGGCTAGAATCAGAAGCTGCAAACACAGAATTTATTCTCTCCTGGTGCTCAGTAGGATATGCTACCCTGCCAACATCTCCTTTTTGGCTTCTTTTCTTCAGGAATGTATGGGAATACATTTCGAATTGTTTTAAACATCAATTTTATAATAACTTTTAAAGAAGTCTTGGGAATTTCATACCAGGTTCACAGAGTGCTTAGGTTTGTGACTTCATGAGTTTGGCCAAGATTTAAGCCAAGAATAAAATCCGGGAACAGAGGTGGTACAGATTATATAGTGATGACTGTGATTCCATCTCTTTGGAATCTGCATCTCCAGATTCCCATGTGGGTCAATAGTTTTATTGCTTCAAAGACAGACAGAGAAAAATAAACTCAGAGATGAATAGAAAATAAATAGGTGACAGATATATGAATGGATTGATGATACACACACAATGAGATGATAGAAATGGATGGATGGACAGAAAGATAGATAAAGGATAGTCAGAAGGCAAGGTTTTGTTGGGTTTATTAGTTGTATTTATTGACTTCTTTTAGGTATTTAAGTTATGCCATCATAGCTGAAATCATCAGACAGAAGTCTGATGAAGCTTCTTTTTGAATTAAATATATTCTATTTTCCTTATTATTTTACTTTATTCTCTAGAAAGATAAATAGTAGAGGCTCCCAATTCTGGGGTATACTCTTGTCTGATCTAGGATATAAAACAGTGAATAAAACAAGAACCCCTATGTTTCTTACTGGTATTTCAGATACCTAAAATACAAACTGTCCTGTACATAACAATAAAAATTACATTGTATTTCTTAATATAAATAATCACAAAAGGAAATAAACACTGAAAATTCCATTTCTAATAATATGTGCTTCTGTAGTTCTTTACTAATATGGAACTGAACATTAGTAATAAGTAGACGAGTTTGAAACTCTTATTCTCAGCTACTGTGGAGTCTGAGGCAGGTGTCTGAGGTTAGCCTGGATAGCATAGTGAGAGTCTCATCTCAAAAATAAAAGTCTTCTTGTGTAGACCTTAAGTATGCTTCCAGTTCATTTTTTCTTTTTCATTTACAGATAAGGAAAATATTAAATATATATTCATCAGTAGTTAAATAGTAGCTATGATGATTGCTTATATTCCAGAGATGGCTGCTAGTATTGTGGGGAATTTAGAACATATCATATATGAAGAGTGTGTAGGTGCTGAAAAATAGTATCTTTATATTTTAGAAAATAAGGTTTATGCCGTATGTTTCTCACTGTGGATGGCTGTTGATTAAAGTGAATATTTTGAGCAGGAATGTAAAAAGGTCTGTCATCACATGTACACTTTTGCATGAGCTTTGTTATTTAGAGAACTTGAAGATGTGATGCAATTATACAGCATGAAACCCTAGGACAACCTTTCCTTGGTCATGTAGGGGTCTACAGATAACACAGTGAGAAGTAGGAGCAAGGAAGTAGGGAAAAGCTGGACCAAAATCTCCATCAAATGTTTTTCAGACTGGAGATGTGATGATTGGAATGGAGTTTCGTCCTTCAGGTCTCTGGAGTTTCTATGGATAAGACAGGTTGTTGTCTGACACTTGAAGTGGGTGTCATGCAAATAAATTTCTACTCAGATAAATTGGAGTGATGCTTTTATCTATGGGAAAATAAATGAAAGAATAAAAGATGACTAAAATATTTCTTTTAGTTAGCTTAAGAGAAATAAAAGATGATTATAATGTTTCTTTTAGTTAGCTTAAGAAATGAATATGTAAACAACTTCCCTATTACCCAGCCTTACCATTCTTGGGCATCTACCCAGGAATTACAAGTCAGGATACAAGTCATGTTCATTGCTGCACAATAGCCAAATTATAGAAACAGCCCAGATGCCCTACAATAGATGAGTGGATCAATAAAATGTGGCACATATACACAATGGACTCTTACTCATTCATTAGGAAGATTATGATTATGTCATTTACAGGGAAACGGATAGACCAGAACAAATCATTTTAAGTGAGGTAAGCCAAGCACAGAGTGACAAACAGTACATGTTTTCTGTCATATGTGGAAACTAGATTTAAAATATAACTAGACAGTATAACATACAGGACTCTAGTCATGCACACATAGTCAGATTAAAGGAGGATACTCTTCAGGGAAGAACCCAAAGATGTAACTCCTCTGAACATTTAAAATACTATTTATGGGGATGGTAGAGTGCTGTCTACCATTCACGAGGTCCTTGGTTTGATTCTTTGATGCTTAATAAAATTAATTTTAAAAACTTTAAAAATAAAAATAAAATAAAGTAATACTTATTGGAAATGAATTCCAGAAAATGGAAATAGGGGCTTTTGTTGTTCTTGTTGTTATTCTTTTTTGGGGGGTGGTATTTGGTTTTGCTTTCTTTTGTCATTTTTTGGGTGGGGCAAAGGTTGGGCCCAGAAAGGAAAAGAAGAGAGGAGGAACAAATGCCATCATGCTATTCAATAAACACTATCTGGAAAATCAACTATGTAACTTGTGGTATGGACAGAATGGGAGGGGGTAGCTGGGGGAAAGGGAAGGAAGAGGTGACATTGTCCATAAAAAAAATGTATCTGATTTATGAAATGACAACTTCTCTGTACAACACCTTAGTGATACCAATGAAATTATATTAAAAAAGAAATGAATCCAAGCACTCAATAAAGGGAATACAAGAGCTGGGCTCTGTTAGTTCACACATGTAATTGTAGCTACTCAGGAAGCTGAGATCTGAGGATCAAAGTTTGAAGCCAGCCAGGGTAGGAAAGTTCATGAGACTCTTATATCCAATTAACCACCTGAAAACTTGAAGTGCCTCTGTGGCTCAAAGTAGTAGAGCACAAGGTTGACAGAAAAAGTTCATGACAGTGCCCTGAGTTCAAGTCCCATACCTGACCAAAAATAATCATCAATCAAATAAGGAATGACGGAGAAAATTTGGGTTTTCTTCTTGTTTACTTGTCTTCCTGCTGGGAATGTAGGCCGTGGTCAGGAGGAGAATAAATTTCTTTGGGACTGGGTTACTTCACTTAATATGATTTTTTTCCAGGTCTTTCCATTTCCTAACAAATGCAGCAGTTCTAATTGTTATTCTATAGTTGGTGATTTTCTTTTTTTTTTTGTCCTGGGGCCTGAATTCTGGGCCTGGGTGCTATCCCTCAGCTCTTCAGCTCAAGGCTACTCCTCTACAACTTAGCTACAGCGCCACTTCCAGTTTTCGGAGTGGATATAAACCAAAGCCTGTGCTGTCTTTGAACTGAGATCCTCAGATCACAGGATTACAGGCATGAACCACCGGTGCCCGCTTATAGTTGATTTTTTTTAAGTTATTACATTTCTGAGGAGATTGTTCTGCCAGAAAGGAGAATAATGGAGGCTGAATAGTGTCTAACTAGATTATTTGTAATGTAACTCTAAAAATGGAACAAGGAAATGTATTGAGGATTCTGTTTTGGTGGGGAGAAGGGTTAAGGGAATGTAATAAAGGGAGTGAAATTTATCATAATACAGTGTAAATGTGTGGAGATATAACAATTAGCCTCCCTTTATAATTAATATATGCCAATAAAATGATGAATAAAACATAAAGAATATTAACCTATTTTAGAATTGTATTTTTTAGAAAAACATCTATTTATACATAGGTGCCTGTATAAGCATATATTAACTTATCATCTATGTGACATTGTGCTGACATTTTGCATACAGGAGATGCATATGGGAAATCAGGAATCCACTAAATATCTTAAACAGTTATATTTGAAAACTATGATTTGTGATATATATTGTTTTCTTAAATCATGATAAAGTGATTTCATACAGAAATTTATCATATATACTGAAAGAATAAAAACCTGTAAAATACCTGGGAATTTTCATTTCTTGGAAATGATTGATCGGAAGAGAACTTAGAGATATGTTATTATAGTGGACTAACCCCAGCAGCCAATCTTCTCTGAGTGGAAGTGTGCAGACAGGATGAGAATTATGTTTGTGGAAGAAATAGAAGAACGAATAATGTCCGTTGGGTGACCATGCTAACGCATGCAATGCTCCTGTACTGAGGAAACTGAGATCTGAGAATCATGGTTTGGTGCCAAACAGGGAAGACAAATGTGAGAGATTCTTATCTCTAAACAACCAGCCCAAAGTAAGAAGTGGAGGTATAATTCAAGTGACAGAGTGCCAACTATAAGTAAAAAAGTGCTGTGAGACTACCAGTCAGTTATTCAGATGAGGTAAACCAACACCCCTGGAATTGACCCCTGCTACTAACAGTTAACAAAATGAATAGCAGGAAGCTGGGATAGGGTTGTGTGGGAGATGGGGGAACGATGGAAAGAACAAGGATGGGCAGATGCACTCATAATGTGCAGTGAGCCTGTGAGAAAATGGAAACAGGTATATAGAGGGGGAGGGTGGGAGTGGGAAAGGTTAGGGTGAATGATGAAGAGGGGGATATGGTTTAAGATACATTGTACTCACAAACTGACATGTTGAATTGAAATCTCTTTATATAACTACCTAAAAGTAGTAGTAGCAGTAGCAGCTGCAGGAGCAGCAACAGTAGTAGTAGTAGTAGTAGTAGTAGTAGTAGTAGTAGTAGTAGTAGTAGTAGTAGTAGTAGTAGTAGTAGAAATTAATCAAGAAGGTTCCAAGCCCCGATTCAAGCTCCAGGGAAAAGAAGATTAGTGAAGGAGCATAGTTAATGCATGACAAACATTTTCATTGTATTGAATGCTAGATTGTCTGACAAGCTAGGTGAACATGTAACCTATGTGAAAGTTCTCAGTGTCTGGGAGAATGGTTTCAGCCATTCCTTGATTATGGTTAAGTCAAATTCTCATGCCAGTACAATCTCAGTTGAAGGAAGATAAGGAGTGCCTTGTTACCAACTCTGGATATACTGTCAGCAAATGTGAGAAAGCTGAAGGACAGTTTAGACAATTGCTGGGGATTTTGAAGGTATCATTAGGTACTTAAAAGTCCATCATGCTTGTTCTATAATATAATATACTGGAAAATTCCCAGTTTCTGCTATGACGAATGAATGTTATTCATTAAAAATATCCCTTTCAGTCAACTTGATTAACTTTATCACCACTGAAAAATTCAAGTAAATACAGACAATGTACTGATGATTTTACTTTAAAAACAAGGAAATAGATGATTTGACACAATTCTTTAATGTAATTGTGTAACTTTTTATTTATTTTCTCTGCCACTCTTCCAAAATACCACAGAGAGCTGAGTAAGGCAAGGTGTCACTTTTACCTTGTTATGATTTTAGATGACTTTGAATGTCACACCCTAGTTTAGAAGTTTTCTTTTCCTCTAAGTACGTCCCTTTATAAAAAATAAAAAATGCAACAGTTAGAACCAGTTCCATATTAAGGATTTGGGGTCCTGGGGAGTGCAACTTTTGAATTTAAATGTGTTCACTTTTAATACCATGAGCCTCTTCAATCCCAGGGAAGTGGTTCTACCACAGTTGTACAGTCATTTTATAGTAATTTGCGATAATTCAGGCCTTACTTGCTCTTCTAATACATTATTTATCTTTATGTAAGTATAAAAATAATTCCAGTGGTAGATTGTTGTCAGCATATTTCTACATATTAACTATCTACTATCTTATTTCCTTACATCTCTTGAGCAAATAGATAGTATGAGTCCATCTCTCTTCCTGAATAAAACAGTAGCTTTTATTTCTAACAATTTTGTTGTTTGAGTTCCATCTTCCATATTTTTTCTATTTTTTTCTTAATGGACAGGCTTTGTGGCAGATGAGTTTGGAGACAGGATCCTTCATTTTTAATAAGTGATTCTTAATTAACTATTGACTCCTCTGTGTGTTCCTCTGGCTAATCACTTGGTACTTAGCAGTACCCTCCTGAGGTTGTAGAATTACTTCAGTTCTGAGGATTAGGACACTGGTTATGGGCAGTTAAAATAGTCTTTAGGAGCAAAAATCTAGCTCCTGACACAAACCAAACAGGGAAATGATCTTGACTTTTACCATACACATAATGAAGGAAAATAATAAAATATAGACAAACACATTTGAAGTCTCTTAGTTGGGCAACAGTGATTCATATCTACAATCCTAGCTACTCACAAGGCTGAGATCTGGAGGATTCTGATTCCAGACAAGACCTCAGATAAAGCAGTTTACAAGACTCTGTCATGAAAATTACCAGCAGGAAGTTGGACTGAAGGTGTGGCTCAACTTACATAGCAACAGCCTTACAGAGAAGCTGAACAATTGTGAAGCCCTGAGTTCAATCCCCAATATTGCCAAGAAATAAAAATGAAAACTAAAATAAAACCTCAAACATAATAATCACATGTAACCAGTGGTTATTCAAAGGGTCACTCTAACTGCGCCTTAATAATACCTGTTGAAGCCAGGCATCCATGGCTCATGCCTGTAATCCTAGCTATATAAGAGGCTGAGGTCTGCGCATTGTGTTTCAGAGCCAGCCCAGGAGTGATAGTCCATGAGACTATTATCTCTATTAGCAAAAAGCTGTAAGTTGACTGTGGCTCAAGTGATTGAATTCTAGCCTGGAGCAAAAAAGCTCAGGCCAGTGCCCAGGCCTGACTTCAAGCCTCAGGACAGGCACTGAAAAAGAAAAAGAAAAAAAAATGTAAAAGGAAAGGAAATACCAGTTGAGCTCTGATGAATTTCCAAGTCTATCAATGGAAAGCATCACCAAACACAGTGATGATATGTATATGAAAACAGTTCTGAGAACCTCTGATCCTTATGTAAGAATTTAGCAGTGAAGAAGTCATAGGGTATTTTCCGAGGCAAGTTACAGACAGGAAGAAGTACCCTGTGAACCAGAGCAAGAGTCTATTTTAACTTTATTAGATAGTCACTATTCATAGACATTGTTTTCTGATATCTGGTCCTCAAAGTGAAATGAATGCAAATGGTGTGATAGATGCATTTTTGTGGCTGCAACTGTGAATACAAATTAATATATTGAAATAAATGAAATCAATTAGATAAAAAATAGTTCATCTAATTAGAACAGAAATGAGTACTCCTTGTGGCATTTCCAGGAAGAGAGTTGATTCAATAAGATGAAGCTTGAGGAAAGTCTCATTGTTTTTCTAGAATAGAAAGTTTAAAGGGGAGAAAAAGCTCCTGATATTTGAAAGGAGAATTTACTTATTCATCTACTTACTGATTTACATACTGGTAGTCCTGGAGTTTGAACCCAGGACCTTATGGTTGCTAAGGAATTGTTTTTACAACTTGAAACCTCCCATACTTCTTTGTTTTATTTTAAGTTATTTTTAAAAATAAAGCCCTACATTTTTTTCTGGCCTGGAACCACAATCATCCTACTTATGCCTCTGGCATAGTTGGGATTACAGGTATAAATCATCATATACTGTTTCTTTGTTGAAATTGTGTTTCACAAACTCTCTTCCCTGTCCTGGAAGCACCATCTTTCCAATCTCAGCCTACCAGTGTGGATATTACAGACATTTAAAGGAATAAGGATAAGCCACAAGATGTCCAAGTGAAGAGAAGAGGTGCAAGTGGAGGAGAATACATCTACTATTTGGTGGTACCTGCTGTATGCTAAGTGCTTTATCTATGAACAGCTCTTCCAGGTTGTTTATTCTGAGATCTTATTATAAATAAGGAAGCTGAAGCCTAACATATTTAAATGATTTGTTCAGCACCAGAGGATTAGAAAAGCTTGGTTCATTTCACTGCACTTTTCTACCAAGCCCCAATACCATATGAAGGACCCATATTATAAGGAGCTGACAATTAATCAACAAGTATTGAATTATTGAACATGTGGCAACAGACAGTGACAAATTTCTATTCACTGCTTTGCTGTTAATCTTTAGACCACTAGCATTAAGGTAAATAGTTTTAGGAAGAGTACTATTTCAATAGATCATGCAGCATGAAGGTGGGTGGAATCAGGCATGAAGTGAGTTGTAATACTGGGCATCCAGGTAGCATAAGTAATGATGCTGAAAAATGGCATTGGGTTGTATTATTTGTAGCTAGCTGGGGAGGGGAGTCACTTAAGAACTCAACAACAGCGAGCTGAACTCTACTTATCTCCTGGAGCTCAGCAAGTGTCTTTCACTTAAGCTCAGTTGCTTTTACCTCTACTGTGAAGCTCTTCCTAACCCAAGCACATATCATGTATTCGTTGCTTCTTTGAGCCAACACTGCTCAGCAGATAGTCATGTGAGACATTAATCTTCCAGATCTTTGCTTACACAAACATGTCTACTCTGGTTTGACTCTCTTGAATGCTGATAGCATCCTTTTGTTCTTGAATCTGTAGTTGCTGGTACTGAATGATTTCTCTATTAGAATAAATAGGTGAATAACTGAAATAAATGGGTGAATGAATGAGGTCTTTGCTTTTTACTAGTGATTATTATTACCTGGATCCACACTATGCCAGGTTGGTATTCCAAGAAAAAATTTACAATTTTATACTGACATCAAATACAGTGAAATCAGGGGTTATACCATGGGAGAGGGACATACAAAGCAACAAAGAAATAATCTTATAAATGTGTTAGAAACAATTGCATGAAAGAAAAAAAAACATTTGAATACATATCTTAGGTTCATTTCCCTAACATCAACTTATCTGACCTTTTCTGTGGAGAGGAAGGGAAAAAGCAAATCATTTCAATAGCGATATAGGTGGACCCATTGCAACAATGAGATGTACAAGTTGTTATGTTAAAACGAACTTTACAACTTTGGTGGTGTGGGGGGAGGAGGATGGGTGGGATGGGAGGAAGAAGGATGAGAAGTGGAAATACAGGAGGAGGCTACAATGCTTGATAAGAAATGCACTCATTATCTTGCCCATGTAATTGTAACCCCTCTGTACAGTATTTTCACAAAAAAGTTTACAATTTTATTGTTTACCTGGAAATAATGTAATTACTACTGTACATAAGAATTATTTGGAAGAACCTGATATTGGTAAACTTATTTGTTTCATTTTAGTATTTGTAATCTCATTTATTTAGTACCAACTAGGTCCTCTTGGATGTTGTGAATAATCGAGTCATTATAATAATGTTCAAACAATTATTTAAGTGACCAGTAATTCTAACTACATGGGAAGTAGAATGCTAGAAAGTTACTATTATTTAAATTCAAGAAATATGGGCCAGTAGAGTTAGCACACATCTGTAATCTTAGCTACTATGGGGTGATATCATTCTTTCTGATGGATGAATAGAATTCCATTGTGTATATATACTACATTTTCTTTTTTTTCTTTTTTATTTCTAAAATTTAAATTTTATGTGCAGAGGGGGTTACAGTTACATAAATCAGGTAACAAGTTCATTTCTTTTTTATTGTGAAAATACTGTACAGAGAGGTTACAATTACATGCACAAGGTAGTGAGTATATTTCTTACGCAGCATTGTTGCTTCCTCCTTTGTTTTCCCTATCCATCCCTTCCAATCTCCCCCCCCCCTCCAGCCCCCCTCTGCCCCCTGAACCCCCCCAGCCAAAGATGTAAAGTTTGTTTTTCGACATAAAGTCTTATACATCACATTGTTGCAATGGGTCCCTTCCACAAATTATACCAACATCAAATAAAATGAAAAGAGGAGTTATACCGTGAAAGAGGGACATACAAAGCAACATAGAAATCATCTTATAAATATGTTAGGAATAATTGCAAGAAAGAAAAAAACATTTGAGTCCTTATCTCTGGGTTCATTTCACCTAATATCAACCTATATGACCTTTTCTGATTGTCTCAGATATATACTAGTTATTGCAAATAAGGGAAACCATGGGGCATATGTTTCTTTGGGCCTGGCTTATTTCACTTAATATAATTTTTCCAAGTCTTTCCATTTCTTAAGAAATGGGCCAATGTCATTCTTTCTGATGGAGGCAAAGAATTCCATTGTGTATATATAGCATATTTTCTAAATCCATTCCTCTACTGAGGAGCATCTGGGTTGGTTCCATATATTAGTTATTGTAAATAATGCTGCAACAAACATAGTTGTATGTTTATTATATGCTTTAGTATGGTCTTCTTTGTGATCATTCGGGTAAATGCCCAAAAGTGGGTTTGCTGCGACATAGGGGAGCTCTATGTGGAGTCTTTTGAGGAACCTCCATACTACTTTCCAAAGTGGTTGAACAAGTTTACACTTCCACCAACAATGAAGTAAGGTTCCCTTCTGTCCACATCCCCTCCAGCATCTGTTGTTATTAGAGTTCTTGATTTTTGCCATTCTAACTGGGGTGAGGTGGTATCTCAATGTTGTTTTGATTTGCATTTCTTTTATGGCTAGAGAGATTGAACATTTCTTCATTTGTCTATTGGCCATCCTTCTTTCCTCTTCAGAGAAGTCTCTCTTTAAGCCTTTAGTCCACTTATTTATTGGGCAGTTGTTTCTTTGAGGATTTGTTGTTGGGGGATTTAATTTTTTGAGTTCCAGGTATATTTTAGATATGAGACCCTTGTATGGCTAGTGAAGATCTCCCAATCCATGGACTTTCTATTGATCTTGCTAGCTATGTCCTTTGCCATGCAGAAGCTCTACAATTTCATGTAATCCCATTTGTCCAATCTTTCTTTGAGTTTTTGTGTTTCTGGATTTATATTAAGAAAATTTCAGCCTGTGCCAAGGAGACCTAAGGTTTCTCCTATTCCATCCGGTAATGTTCGCATAGTGTCTGCTTTGAGTGCAAGGTCGTTGATCCACTTGGAGTTGATTCTGGTGCAGGGTGATATATAAGGATCTAGCTTTAGTTTTCTACAAGTAGTTAACCAATTTTGCTAGCACCATTTACTAAAGAGGCTTTCTTCCATTCTATTATTTTAGCTCCCTTATTGAAGATTAGATGGCTATAGGTCTGTAGGTTCATTTCTGGTTTTCAATTCTATTCCATTAGTCCTGAGGTCTATTCTGGTGCCAATACAAAGCTGTTTTGATTACTATGGCTTTGTAGTAGAGTTTGAAATTTGGTATTGATATTCTTCCAGCATTGTTCTTTCTGTTAAGGTTTGTTTGTGCTATTCGGTTCTTTTATTGTATTTTTAATTTGTCTCTTCTGTTTCCTTGAAGAATGAGGTTGGTATATTTATAGGTATCGCATTGAATTTGTAGATAGCCTTAGGAAGTATTGTCATTTTCACAATATTGATCCTTCCAATCCAGGAGCATGAAAGGTTTTTCCACTTTCTAAGTTCTGTTTTGTTTTCCTTTTTCAGTATTTCAAAGTTTTCATCATAGAGGTCCTTCACTTCTTTGGTTAAGTTAATTCCAAGGTATTTTATTTTTTGTGGGGCTATTACAAATGGGGTTGCTTTCCTGATTTTAGCCACACTTTTCTCATTGTTGACATACAGAAAAGCCAATGATTTTTGAGGGTTAATTTTATACCCTCCTACTTTGCCAAAGTTTTGAATCAACTTTAATAATTTGGGAGTGGGGTTCATGGGATTCTTTAAATATTGAATCATGTCATCTGCAAAGAGGGATAATTTTACTTCATCTTTCCCTATATGAATCCCTTTTATGTTTGCATCTTGTCTTATTGCTATAGCTAGGCATTCTAATACTAGATTTAAGAGAAATGGAGAAAGTGTACATCGTTGTCTTATTCCTGAGTTAAGAGGAAACGGCTTTAGTTTCTCACCATTAAGTATAATACTGGCTGTAGGTTTGTCATATACAGCCTTTTTTTGTATTGAGGAATGTTCCATGGATTCCTAATTTTTCCAGAACCTTCATCATAAATGGGTGTTGGATCTTGTCAAATGCTTTTTCTGCATCTATTCAGATAACCATGTGGTTCTTATCCTTGCTCTTGTTGATGTGATGAATTATATTAATTGATTTGTGTATATTGAACCAGCTTTGCATACCTGAATTGAATCCCATTTGATCGTAGAGTATGACTTTTTTTTAAATTTAATTTTATTTGTGAACATACTGTTCAGAGGGGTTACAATTACATGGGCCGGATAATGCATACATTTCTTACCAGGCATTGCAGCCTCCTCCTTTGTTTACCCTTCACATCCCTTCCCAGCCTCCCCCCCTTCCCCCCCAATCCCAATCCTTCTCCTTCCCCCTCCTTACCCCCCTCCCCCCGCACCGACGTTGTAAAGCTCGTTTTGGACATGACAACTTGTACTTCTCATTGTATCCTTAAACAACTGGTTTTTCCCCATCTCCTCCACAAGTTATACTGACATCAAATATAGTGAAAGCAGGGGTTATACTGTGGGGCAGGGACAGAGTATGACTTTTTTTGATGAATTGTTGAAGTCGATTGTCCAAAATTTTGTTGAGAAGTTTTGCATCAAATTTCATCAAAGAAATGGGTCTATAGTTCTCTTTCTTGGATGAGTACCTGCCTGGTTTTGGGATGAAGGATATGATGGCTTCATAGAATGAGTTCGGTAGTGAAATTTCTTTTTCAATGTCATTGAAGAGTTGGAGGAGTATTGCTGTGAGCTCTACTTTGAAGGCCTTGTAGAATTCTGCTGTAAAACCATCTGGTCCTGGGCTTTTCTTAGATGGGAGGTCTCTTATTGCTGTTTCTATTTCAATGCTTGATATGGACCTGTTAAGACGGTTTAACTCATCTTGGTTTGTTTTCAGCATGTTGATATTTGCTAGGAAAAGGTCCATTTCTGCCAAGTTCTCAAACTTATTAGCATAAAGGTTTGAGAAGTATTCCCTTATAATGTTCTGAATGTTGGTTGTTTCTGTGATGATGTTTCCATTCTCATCTCTGAGTGTATTTATTTGGGTGTGTTCTCTTCTTTTTCTGATAAGATTTGCTAAGGGTCTGTCAATTTTGTTAATTTTTTCAAAGAACCAATTCATTGTTTTGTTGATTCTTTCTATGTTTTTTTTGGATTCTGATTCATTTAATTCTGAGTTAATTTTAATTATTTCTTTCTATCGCCTGGATTGGGGTTTATCTTCCTGCTTTTTTTCAAGGAGGTTCAGATGTTTCATTAAATTGTTGGTTTCAGATCTCTCCAAGTTGTTGATGTAGGAGCTCAGAGCTATAAACTTGTCTATGAGTACTGCCTTGACTGTCTCCCAAAGGAGCTCATTTTTGTTGAATATCATGAACATTTGAATTTAATTTCTAATCTCTTCCATGACCCACTCATGATTCAGCAGTGTGTTGTTTAGCCTCCATGTATTAACGGACTTTCTTTTGTGGCTTTCGTATTGAGTTCTAATTTTATGCCCTTGTGGTCTGAGAGAATGCAAGGTATAACTTCAATGATGCTGAATTTGGACATGTTTGCTTTGTGACCTATATGTAGTCTATTTTGGAAAATGTTCCATGTGCTGCTGAGAAGAACGTGTATTCTGATGCTGCTGGGTGAAATATTCGGTAGATGTCTGTTAAATCTAGTTGATTCATGCGGTTGTTTAGATCTGTGTTTTCTCTGTTGAGTTTTTGCCAAGTTGATCTGTCTAGTAGGGATAGTGGTGTGTTAAAGTCCCTGACAATTAATGTCTTTGGATCTATGTGAGCTTTGAAGGAAAGTAGTGTTTCTTGGATAAATTTGTATGCTCCGTTGTTTTGCGAATAGATATTTAGAATTGTAATATCCTCCTGAAGGAGAGATCCCTTAGTTTGTTTGTAGTGATCTTCTTTATCTCTTCTCAATAATTTTAATTTGAAGTCTATTTTATCTGATATTAGGATTGCAACTCCTGCCTGTTCATGGGGGTCATTTGCTTCGTAGATTTTGTTCCTGCCTTTCACTTTCAAAATGTGTTTGCTTTTATGGGCAAGGTGTAACTCCTGAAGGAAGCAGATAGAGGGATCTTTCTTTTTAATCCAACTCGACAGTCTATGCCTCTTCATTGGAAAGTTAAGTCTCTTAATGTTGATAGATAGGACTGAGAGATATTTGGGAGTTCCTTCCATTTTATCCACTTTCTTGGGGGCTGTGGCAACAGGCTTCTTCCTATGTTCTTGGATTCTCAGTTTGGGTGTGGTTTCTTGGCCTTTATTGTGGTCTTGTTGGTTTTCTATGTGTAGGACATCTTTAAGAATCTTTTGTAGGGCTGGTTTGGTGGAGATATATTGTTTCAATTTTTCTTTGCTATGGAAAGTTTTTATTTGACCTTCGGTTATGAAGGAAAGTTTATCTCGGTAGAGTATTCTTGGTTGAAAGCTGTTTGTCTTTAGGCAATGGCATACATCATTCCAGGCTCTTCTTGCTTTAATTGTCTCTGCTGAGAAATCTGAAGTGATTCTAATTGGTTTCCCTTTATAGGTGATTGATCTTTTCTCTATGACAGCTTTAAGGATCTTTTCTTTGGTCTGAATTGATCCTGGGTGGATTATAATGTCACGGTGGGATGTCCTGTTCTTGTCTGGTCTATTTGGTGTTCTAAATGCTTCTTGTGTTTGAATAGGCCTATTGTTTTTCATGTTTGGGAAGTTCTTTGCTAGAATACTGTTAAACAAATTTCCTAGACCATTAACTTCTGTCTCTAGGTTCTCCTAACACCCATTATCCTCGGATTAGGCCTCCTGTTGGTGTCTTCCAAATATTGAATAGATCTATCATATTTCTTGTATTTGTCTTGGATAGTTGTATGTTCTTTCTCTATAATATCTAGGCTGTCTTCAATCCCTGCTCTTCTGCATGCTCTAACCTATTGTCAAGATTTTCTACTTTGTTTTTTTATTTCTTTTCCTTCTAGTTGGTCGGCTTTGATGGCTTCAAATTCTTTGTTGGAGCTTTGTTTTAGATCTTGTATGAACTTCTTTACTCCCTTAATTTGGTGTTCAGTGTTTATTCTCAAATCACTTAGTTGATTCGTTATGGTTGCCTTAGACTCCCATTCCTTCTGTCAGGTTTCATTCAGCATTCCCTTTGTGGTCTCCCTGACTTCTTTCAGCTCTCTGTTTATAGATTTCACGATTGCCTCTATTGATCTTCATCTATTCTCATCCCTCTCTCACAATTCCTTCATTACTCTTTGATTAGCTTCCTCACGTTCACCAATTCCTGTAGTTCTCTTTGACTATTCTCACCATGCTCACACAATTCCTGTCTTTCTCTTTGACTGTTCTCAGCCTGCTCATGCAATTCCTTTATTTCTCTTTGAGTGTTCTCAACCTGCTCAAGCAGTTCCTGTATCAATCTTTGGGTAGCTTTCTCATGATCATGAGACTCCTGTATTGATCTTTGGTTTGCCTCCTTTTGCTCCCTATCACGCTCACACTGAGTCCTTTGCAGATTTTCAATCTTTTCTTTCACCATGTTTACCAGTAGTGTTTGTAGAGCTTTTTGGGAACTCTCCTCTGGATTATTCATTATCTGATTATCATGAGTGAGATTTGAGAAACTCGCACTTGCCATTTTTCTTGTGTTTTTTTGTTCTGCCCATTTGGTATGAAAGTAACACCAATTTTGTGCTAGATCACTATTTTAAGGCAAGCACATACCAAAGTCCTGTAGTTGCACAGTCAAAAGGCTGAAGATCCAATATAGTTCAACTGTTATAATCTATTCAACATCAAACAACTATGGATTAATGGGTTAAGAACAGCAAAGAAGAATTTGGCAAACCAGAAATTTTTAGGCTTATGAAGAAATGTGGAGAAAATAGGATCAGAGGGATGTGGAGAGGTAAGAGGAGAGTGAAGTTAACCAAGTCCTAATCTCAAAGAGGGAATGGATTGGACAGAATGATAGGAGGGAGATTAAAAAAAGAAACAGGAAAAATAGAAAAACAAAAATTAAAATTAAAAAAATGAAACATAAAAATTATCTAAGTTTAAAGGTTGAGAGAAGAAAGGGATAGGATGAGAGGAGGGGAGGGTTAGAAAGGAGATATGAAAAACAAAAAAAATTCTTAAAAAATTATATAGAATCGGATGGGAAGGGGAAACAAAAGAAGGAGGCTACAATGCTTAATAAGAAATGTACTCATTAACTTGCCCATGTAATTGTAACCCCTCTGTAAAGTATTTTCACAATAAAAAGTTATATAGGTATAAAGAGATAATACTGCTATTAAATAATTTAAGCCTAAGATGTTTTGACAATTGTAATAAATTTCTGGATGAAGTGTGTACACAATGGGGGATAAGGTCTAGTAATCGATGACCGGTATATATCTGTGGATAAGCAGCACAGCAATTAATTCATGCAAAAAAGAAAGAGAAGAAAAAATGAAAAGAATGAAAAAGAAAAAAGAAAGGGAAAAAAGGACCAAAAGGTCAGTAGAGATTTAAAAGAAAAGCACACACACACACACACACACACACACACACACACACACACACACACACACACACACACACACATTTAAAATATACAGAGAGTTCTTTGATTTCTTTTTGGTGGGGTGGGGAATGGGAAAATCTTGTATCTCCCCTGTGTCTGTAACCAGTCTCTTGGTGGAGTCTCTGCTCTGCTTGTGGTGTTTGGTTTTCCTGTGGCTTCATTGGTTTCTTACGTTAGTTTGAGCAGGCAGAAAAATGCTCTGCTTTACCCAGGATTTTGTGATCCTCCTCTCAGTCTAATTCAGTGGGAGGGAGATCTGCTTTGAGTATCACAAAAGAGGCAGATGGCTGTTTTCTCTAGTTTGGAGATGCTGTGATGAGGCTAGGTTCTGGGTAGGGTTGAGGCCTTTCAGCAAACAGTAGCTTTTCCCTGAGGGACTAGCTTCTGAGACACTCACAGAGTCCAGCCTGGAGTCATTATCAGGGTTTATGTTTACTGAATTTGAATTGATTGTCTAGGCTGCTGTAGGGATGGGCAACCTCTGGCTCTGTTTACCCAGTGAAGAAAGTCACTTCTCTTTGGCCTGGGTGGGGTGACTCCCCTGGGTGGAGCTGAGCCTGACAGGTCAGGTCAGGTTCCTGTGACCTGATAAATGACTCTTTTGCTTTCCTCCAAGGCCTGATTTGGAGCTAGCTCCTCAGCTGGGCCTGTGTCAGTATCAAAGTTGGAGATCTCTGATTGTGGTGGGGGGGTGGCTTTCTCTCCTCTGCTCCCTGAGAAGGAGTGAGGAGGTCAGGGTTCTACTCACGCTTCAGTCTTGGTTCCAGGGTTGTCTCTGGTCTGCAATCTGTAGGATGAAGATATCTGCTCCTTGTCAGTTCTTTCTGATGTTTAGTAGAATCCCCTTGCCCACTGCATCTGGAGCCTTTGTCCCGGACTTTCTCTGTTGTAGGTATGGCTGCTACTGCCACTGCGGCTGCCACTGCAGCTGCAGCAGCCAAGGCTACTAGCAAGTGCTCAGATCTGTCTCCTTCCCTGGATTTTCCCTCTCTGGCAAACTCTCTGTACTGTGATGGCACACTTGGTGTAATTCTCTGGCCTAGGACTGTTCACTGGAACACTAAAACTGCTGTCTATGTGAGAGTTTGTTTAGCCTCCAGCTTCTCCTCCGCCATCTTCCTCTGACTCCATACTACATTTTCTTGATCTGTTCATCTACTGAGCACATCGGGCTTGGTCATATCTTTGTCATTGTAAATAGTGCTGCAATGAACATGGTTATGCTGGTAGCTTTGGTATGACATTGTTTGTGGTCATTTGGGTAAATGCTAAAAAGGGGGATTTCTGAATTACAGGGGAGAGAAGTAAGCCAGATCCAAAGAAACATAGGCTCCATGGTTTTCCTCATTTATAATAATTAGTATGTGTCTAGGGTAGTCTTAGAAGAAGATCACAAAGGCTCAATAACCATGTACATATGGCCATATAAGGTGATGCTAAGCAAAATGAACTCCAAGGTATGGAAAACAAGAGGTTTTTCTTTGTTGTTTACGTTTTTAATGTACTATGTGAAGTTATTTCTTTTTTCTTGCATTTTTCTCTTAAACTCCCTATGGTTTATCCCTTGTTGTTACTGTATTTGATTTTGGTACCTTGTGTATTATATATATATATGTTTCTCTGAATTAGGGAAGGGAAGAGGGACAACAAAATGCTGAGACAAAGGACAAAGGGTGAACCAATTGAACATGGTACCCACAAAACAACACGTTGGAAATGAACTTTACAACTTGGAGGGGGCTTTGGGGAGGAGTGATAGTTGGAGAAAAATGGAGTGAGTAACAATGTTTGACAAGAAATGTACTTAGTACCTTGTGTAACTGTAACCCCTCCATATATCACCTTGACAGTAAAATTAAATTTAAAATAATAATAGTAATACAGTTAAATAAAATAAACCTATAATAAGGAGGATTAGTGGCATAGTTTATGTGGCAGAGAAGTTTCCTAAAATACAAGGCTTTAAAGTATGACTAATTAATATAAAGATATGAGGGTAGATGAGGGCCTGACTAAACTCACTGTAGCCTTATAAAAATAGAATTTTAGTTAAAGGCACCTGTAGATCCAGTTCAAAAGAATGACCAGTGAGAAGGCCACCCACATGACAAAGAGAAAGGCCTCAGGACATCCAACCCTGTGAACACTTCCCCCTTCACCTAGACCTAAGCGAAGGAACGTCTACTGCTAAAAGCATTTGTTCTGACAGCCCTAGCAGACTAATGAATGACTATGTGTATCTTACTTCTTAGGTATGGTGTATCTTCTTCATAGACTAAGTGTTTGCTTTTTGGCATTTAAGTAGCTGTTACCACTAAATTATCAAAAAACTTAACTAGATGATGCCTAAACCTGGAGCCATACATACTAAAAATTCTACTACATGCAGGTGGGAAAATTACATCATTGGATTGGTGATTCATGAGTAAGACAATGCTCTGTTTAAATATAAATTCACTTATGAAGACTGGTTTAAAATATTTGCTTTACTCTCTGATAAAAGCCTCTATTTTTTTCCTTTTTAAGTTTAAACATTCAAAACATTCAAAGATAAATGTCTTTGTAAAACACCTGTAAGTCATTGTCAAGTCTGTATAAATTTTGAGTGGGAGAAATTTTTAAAGAAATGACTAGGCTGACTTGGGTTGATGTATAGTAATACATTTAAATTGCATTTAAGTAGAGATGAGAGGAACATCAAAGACGACAGCAATACACCTTAATTTCTTCTGAAAGTGTTTAACATTTCTCATGTACAGCTTTTATGTTCACTTTTGCATTATGTCATTTAATGAGGGTATGGTCTAGTTACATTTTAAAGTTATTGGGATTTAGTTCTGTAGGTCTCTAGGAATTTTTGGCTTTCAGATGTCGTGTGTGTGTGTGGGGGGCAATTGTTGTATCTGAGTTTGAACTCAGGACCTTGCACTTGCTAGGTTAATACCATACCTTAAACCATACCTCCAGTCCTGCTTTTTGCTGGTTATTAGGAAGATAGAGTCTCTTGAACTTTTCTGCCTAGGCTAGTCTTGAACTTCAGTGTTTCCACTCTTATCATAAGAAGAAGCTAGGAATACATGAGCTAGCTATCCCAGTGCCTGATGGATGTCATATATCTCTTAAACTTGTTGTGTATCTTTCATTTGTTCTTTACAATTATTATAATAATTTATTTGGAGCAAAAGCAGAACCTATTTATAATTTGCTTGTATCTTCCAAATTGACCCTATTTACTATAAAAACTTTAGCTATGGTTTCTTAGTGATATATTTTGTTTGATAAATCTCATCCTGGAGCTCTTTAAAGTGAATATTCATTGAAAGGATATCGTGGAAAAAATTCCTTGACATTCAGTGTTTCAAAATATGTAGCTTTTACTTCAGCTTAGAATGTGGATATCTGCATAGGAAACACATATGGATATTGGCTATGTGAAATTATTCAATGATTTAATTCTTTGATATCGAACAGTGAGGACAAGGTCCATCTAAATCTGTGAACCCACATTTCATATTTATGAATTTACTGTAATTTGCACACACACACACACACACACACACACACACACACACACACACACAAAATAAGGTATCATAGTTGTGTTTGTTTAATGTTTTTCAACATTTTTTTTCTTTTTTTTTTTTTTTTTTGGTCCGGTCGTGGGGCCTGAACTCTGGGCCTGGGCGCTGTCTCTCAGCTCTTCAGCTCAAGGCTAGCACTCTACCACTTGAGCCACAGCGCCACTTCCGGCTTTTTTCATTTTGCTTATGTGGTGCTGAGAAATCGAACCCAGGGCCTCATGCATGCAAGGCAAGCACTCTACCACTGAGCCACCTTCCCAGCCCCTGTTTCAACATTTTCTCAATGTAGTCAGTATTGCTTATGGAAAAAGATTAAGCATTAAATCATTTGGAAAGGATAGAAGAAACATTACAATTTATTTGTGTTCATTTTATTTTACTATTAAAATAACATATCTTAATTCTTTGATTACACATTAACTATTTAATACATTAACAATAAGTGATATTAATAGATAGGCTTGTGCTTAAATTGGGCTATCCCAATTACTATTCTTTCATCTCAGTTTTTCTTTTAATAAAAATGACTACTAATGGTTCTGCTACACTTGTAAGAGGAAGGCTGGACTTATTATGAAATTGCATGATATGTTATATGTTCCACAATTTTACTTTTTGTGATCCTTGGGCATTGTGACTATAATCATTACTTCAAAGTATAATCATGGCACTTCCATAAGCCTGTCCCTATTATTATTATATTTCAGGAAAAAACCTAATAATGAGAATAAACCTTCTTTGTTAAGTATTCATTTATTCAACAGATATTTATGGAGTGTATATTCTGTACCATGGTGAGACAAAGAGGAATGGATTCTGCCATTTTGGAGCTAGATAAATAGAGTTAATGTTAAGGTTCAGAAAAATTACATGTACATAAAATACTGATATTTGTAATGATGTCTCCCAGCATATTCTTGCAGACAATATTTCTATGAAACGTTAAATGTTGTGCAATACTTGGTAAAAATACTGTAGAATAGCTCATTTGTGAAATCATTATACATGGTTTTCACCCAGCATATTAAAATTATACATAAACATTCTAGCTGGCTTTGATGGTTCATGCTTCTCATCATAGCTCAAAGGGGAAGATTCTGAGGATGACAATTTGAGGCCAGCCTGGGAATAATGTTAGCAGGAGCTGCTCTTAATTTATAAGTTGGATATGGTGTTTCATGCTGGTGATACCAGCTATGTAGTAGGAATAGGTAGAATGTATTATCATCTCAGGCCTGCCCCAAGTATAAATCCAAATGCCCTACCTGAAAAATGCTTAAACCATCAGATATCTGGGAATATGCATATAGTGATATAGTGTCTACTTAGCAAGTATGAAGGTTTCCATTCAAGCACCAATATCACCAAAATAAAAAAGAGAGAAAGGAGCCAGGCACCGGTGGCTCATGCCTGGCTCCTAGCTACTCAGGAGGCTGAGATCTGAGGATTGCGGTTCAAAGCCATCCTGGGCAGGAAAGTCCCTGAGACTCTTATAATCAATAAACCACTAGAAAACCGGAAGTGTCTCTATGGCTCAAGCGGTAGAGCACTCGCCTTGAGCTGAAGAATGCAGGGACAGCACCAAGCCCACAGTTCCAGCCCCATGACTGACAGAGCGAGAGAGAGAGCAAGAGAGAGAGAGAGAGAGAGAGAGAGAGAGAGAGAGAGAGAGAGAGAGAGAGAGAGAGAGAGAGAGAGAGAGAGAGAGAGAGAGAGAGAGACCTGAAAAAAATAAAAATAATCACAGAACAAAAAATATGACAAATTTGAAAAACAAAAGCTTTACATTTGTGCATGCATATCACACAGATCCATTAATGTGGAGAAGTTCTCTGTCAGTCCTGTGCTATCGGTTGTGTTTAAATCATTGTGTAAGTTGATGAATGTATCCCTGCCTGGAGTTTTGTGAAATAAACCTCCCCAAAAGCAAATGGTGCCAAACTTTAGTAATCATGTGAAAATCTTAGATTTGTTGAAAGATGGCATATCTCTCTGGGAAGTTGGGTGGCCTCAGGTGAAAAATAAATCAAGCATCATCAGTATTCAAGATGAAGAGTAAGGAATATTATCTGTTTTTGGTGAGCAGTATTATTAAATACAGTAGGAATATTTGTGTTAGTGATATAGCCTGCTTTGTGTGAATAAAAGTTATGGGAGCTCACACTTCTTGTATGTATAATCTCAATTGCAGTAAATAATTTTAGATTACTGAATACTATGCATGGTAAGTATTCATTTTAAAAAAAACAGTAATCTAATGACTAAATCCGTGGATACCAAAGATTTACTTTATTTTAACCTAAACTCAGTTTTCGTGTTTACTGCCCTTTAATTTTGGTACATTTTGGTAATTTGGGTACATTTTGTTTATTTTGAACCGTTACCATGGTTTTATGGGATATTTCCTTTAAATAATTTTGTGATGAGCAGTCATGTTAGTAATTCTTATTCTCAGAGTCCTTATCTCCACAAGTATTTCATAAGCTCCTTCAATGTTATAGAATCAGCTATTCTAATCAAAACTATGAAAAGACTTCATAAGAAAATGCTTTCATATTATTAGCAAGATTAAAAAATGCTTAAGAATTACTCAAAACCTAATTTGATTTCTCAAGAGTTTCATCAAACTCGGTAATTGAAAGTATATCCAAGAAAAATTCAAAAATAGAATAACTTTGAAGCAAATTAATATATATCTGAATTAGGACAAGGTGGCTTTCAAAGGGGAGAGTACTGAAAACTGATAAATTGATAATGCTAAAAGGATAGCCTTGTCTATGCGCTAGCATTACCTTTAGCACGCAAAGAATATATTTTTTGTTCTGTTCAGAAATTTCATTGCTAAAGGCAACGTGTATTCAGACAAGAAGGTAAAGCACTTCTTTGGATGAGTACTAGTGTGTTAAATATGTTAAAATATACTTGAGTGTTGAGAATGGCTCCAGGGACAAAACCAAGATGCCATAAAGAACAACACGGGGAAAGAATAATGAATGTAAACCCATGCTCAGGAGTCTGTCAAGGAGCGAGTATCCTTTTCTTGGTAGTTGATTCTGAATAAAAGTTCAAGGCCAAGAATATTCTGCATCCCAGTTCCTGATTTATTGCATTTGCCTAAGTAGGAATAGTTCCACATTTCATAAGCTAATGTCTAAGCTAAGCAAACATTGCAAAGCAAATTCAAGAGGTATATAGTGTTATTGATTTAAATGTAATATTAGGTAGCATTTAACAAGATACTGTAATATTATATAAGACATAATTTGTTGCATGTGCTATAAAATGTAAAAGTTTTCTTTTTAGAAGACTGGAGTTTAAACTCAGAGCCTTGTGCTGGCTAGTCAAGTACTCTACCACTTGAGCTTTATGCCCAGCCCTTTTAGCTCTACATTCTCAGATATGGTCTAATATACCCTGGTTGGCCAAACATTTATTCTGCTAAAGATACCTCTGAGTAGACAGGTTGTTTTTTGATATTAGGTCTCTATGCCTTTTCTGTTTGACCTTAAACCATGATCTTTTCAATGTCTGACACCTGAGACAGAAGTAGAGGCTTGAGCTGTTTCAATATCACAAATCAATTAACATAATTGATCACATCAACAAGAGCAAAGATAAGAACCACATGGTTATCTCAATAGATGCAGAAAAAGCATTGGACAAGATCCAGCACCCCTTTATGATGAAAGTTTTGGAAAAATTAGGAATCCATGGAATATTCCTCAATACAAAAAAGGCTGTATATGACAAACCTACACCCAGCATTATACTTAATGGTGAAAAACTAAAGCCATTTCCTGCTAACTCAGGAATGAGACAAGGATGTCCACTCTCTCCACTTCTCTAAATCTAGTATTAGAATGCCTAGCTACAGCAATAAGACAAGATGCAAACATAAAGGGGATTCAAATAGCGAAAGTTGAAATAAAACTCTCCCTCTTTGAGATGACATGATCTTATATTTAAAGAATCCCATGAACTCCACACCCAAATTACTCAAGTTGATTCAAAACTTTGGCAAAGTAGCAGAGTATAAAATTAACCCTCAAAAATCATTGGCTTTTCTGTATGCCAACATTGAGAAACGTGTGGCTGAAATCAGGAAAGCAACTCCATTCGTAATAGCCCCACAAAAAAATAAAATACCTAGGAATTAACTTAACCAAAGAAGTGAAGGACCTCTATGATGAAAACCTTAAAAACCTGAAAAAGGAAAACAAAACAGAACTTAGAAAGTGGAAAAACCTTTCATGCACCTGGATTGGAAGGATCAACATCGTGAAAATGGCAGTATTTCCCAAGGCTATCTACAAATTCAATGCTATACCTATAATTATTCCAACTTCATTCTTCAAGTAAATAGAAGAGGCAATCTAAAAATTCATATGGAACAATAAAAGACCCCAAATAGCACAAACGAACCTTAACAGAAAGAACAGTGCTGGAGGAATATCAATACCAAATTTCAAACTCTACTACAAAGCCATAGTAATCAAAACAGCTTGGTACTGGCACAAGAACAGACCTCAGGACTAATGGAATAGAAATGAAAACCCAGAAATGAACCTACAAACCTATAGCCATCTAATCTTCAATAAGGGAGCTAAAAATAATACAATGGAAGAACGCCTCTTTAGTAAATGGTGCTAGCAAAATTGGTTAACTACTTGTAGAAAACTAAAGCTAGATCCTTATATATCACCCTGCACTAGAATGAACTCCAAATGGATTGAAGACCTTGGACTCAAAGCAGACCTTCTGCAAACATTGCTGGATTGAATAGGAGAATCTCTAGGTCTCCTTGGCACAGGCTGAAATTTTCTTAATAGAGACCCAGAAACAAAACAAATCAAAGAAAGATTGGACAAATGGGATTACATGAAATTGCAGAGCTTCTGCATGGCAAAGGACATAGCTAGCAAGATCAATAGAAAGCCCATGGATTGGGAGAAGATTATCAGTAGCCATACAACAGACAAGAGTCTCATATCTAAAATACACCTGGAACTCAAAAAATTAAATTCCCAACAACAAATCCTCAAAGAAACAACTGCCCAATAAATAAGTGGACTAAAGGCTTAAAGAGAGACTTCTCTGAAGAGGAAAGAAGGATGGCCAATAGACAAATGAAGAAATGTTCAACCTCTCTAGCCATAAAAGAAATGTAAATCAAAACAACATTGAGATACCACCTCACCCCAATTAGAATGGCAAAAATCAAGAACTCTAATAACAACAGATGCTGGAGGGGATGTGGACAGAAGGGAACCTTACTTCATTGTTGGTGGGAGTGTAAACTTGTTCAACCACTTTGGAAAGTAGTATGGAGGTTCCTCAAAAGTCTCCACATAGAGCTCCCCTAGGATCCAGCAATCGCACTTTTGGGCATTTACCCGAATGATCACAAAGAAGACCATACTAAAGCATATAATAAACATACAACTATGTTTGTTGCAGCATTATTTACCATAACTAAGATATGGAACCAACCCACATGCCCCTCAGTAGAGGAATGGAATAAGAAAATGTGGTATAAATACATAATGGAATTCTATGCCTCCATCAGAAAGAATGACATTGCCCCATTTGTTAGGAAATGGAAAGTTTTGAAAAAAAATTATATTAAGTGATGTAAGGCAGGCCCAAAGAAACATATGTCCCATGATTTCCCTTATCTGCATTAACTAACATATGTCTGGGACAAGCAGAAAAGGTCAGATAAGCTGATGTTAGGTGAAATGAACCCCAAGATAAGTACTGAAATGTTTTTGCTTTCATTCAATTGTTTCTAACATATTTATAAAATGATTTCTTTGTTGCTTTGTATGTCCCTCTCCCATGGTATAACCCCTGCTTTCACTGTATTTGATGTTGGTATAATTGGTACAATTGAGCGGAAGGGGAAAAACAAATGGTTTAAATAGGGATACAGGTGGACCCATTGCAACAATGAGATGTACAAGACTTTATGTCGAAAAACTTTACAAGTTTGGC
This sequence comes from Dipodomys merriami, assembly GCF_024711535.1. Classification (NCBI taxonomy): domain Eukaryota; kingdom Metazoa; phylum Chordata; class Mammalia; order Rodentia; family Heteromyidae; genus Dipodomys; species Dipodomys merriami. The sequence goes on along the minus strand of NW_027202270.1, from coordinate 75,041,637 downwards.
TGGGGGGCTGGGGTGGGGGGTACGGCGGTTGGGGTGGTGGGAGGCGAGATGGGAAGGGATGGTAGGGGAAAAACAAAGGAGGAGGCAGCAGTGCTTGATAAGAAATGTACTTGTTATCTTGCCCATGTAATTGTAACCCTTCTGTACTGTATTTCCACTAGTTAAAAAAAAAAAAGCAGAGGCTTGAGCTACCTTGCCTGGACTTACAATAAATTTAATATTTTAATCTCACTTTTATATAAGAAAATAAGCATATGTAATTATACATAACATATATAATTACATATCATATTTTTACTAATATTAAGAGAAATTGTGTAAGTAGCAAGTTAGAGGGTTAATCTCTTATTCTTGGTACCTTAGCCAGATTTTACTTCCAAACTAGACACCAATGAACACATTTTGAAATATTTATCTTGGCACTTGAATTTTCAGCCAGTATTAGGATCTGGAATCACTCCCATACTTATTTACATCAAAGAGGAACATAGCCATTTGTAGAGTTTGTCCCAGAGCCAGATCCTTGGCCACATGGCTTGAAAATCACTCAAGGAAGCCCGAGATAGTCCATTATCCTAACTGCAATACAATTTCATGTTTTGTGCTCTTGAGCATTTTGCAATATACTTATTGTATTCTTCGTTGAAACTTCTGTTGTTCTAAAGCCAATAATTCAGATTCTTCATGAAGTTTCAAAGTTTTCCATTATGATTTGTTTAGTGGGCTCTGTGGAATCAAATATTGTTCTGTGAAAAATTAAATGAAATTGTATTTTAGCTTCTAAATGTATACATGCTAAAAAAACTTCTCATCTCCTTTTCAAATGGAAAAGAAAAAATCAAGAACACTAGACTGATGACCAATGTTAAACCAAACAATTGAGCTAGTTTTATTTTCTCACACTTGTCGACAATGTGTAGAACTATAATTAAATAAAATATTGTGGAAGCACATTATATCATATCCCAAAGAACCATTACCACATTTTGATGTGCAGTGTCTATGATTGATTTCAATGTGGATACATTAGAATCACATATAAATATATCTTTATAATATTGCAAAGGTTTTCAGAGACTGACATAAATCTTTTCCTCACTATAATAATATTTTCCTTTCTAGACTGCATAGAAAATTAAGTCATATAATGGAAAGAAAAAGAAGGCAGAATATTGACAATGACCTAACATTGAAAATTAAACTATATTTTTCACATGAGACAGTCTCTTTTACAAATGATGTTGGAAAAATGGAATATTCACATGCAGAAGAGAAAAATGATAATCCCATACCTCATCCTGTGCAAAAATCAATTCAAAGTTAATCAATTATCTTATTGTTAGACTTTGTACATTGAAACTACTACAGGAAAACTTATGGAACATATTTGAAGATCATCAACATAGGCAATGATTTTCTGAATAAGACTCCACTTGCTTAAGAAATAAGAACAAACATGAACAAGTTAACAAATTTTATAACCTCTGCACACCAATGGAAAAAATGACCAGAATGAAGAAATAATCTGCAGAAAAAGAAAACTACCTTTACTATGTGATATCTGATAAAGTATTAGTATGTAGAATATATACAGAAATAACAAATCAAATAACAAAAAACAATCTAATTAGGAAATGAAAAATATATTGAATAGTTCACAAATGAAGTACAAGTGGGGAATAAATGCACAAAGGAATGATCAACTTCCTCAGCCATGATAAAATGCAAATAGAAATTACAGTAAGAACCTATCTCACCCTGTAAAAATGGCTGTCATCAAGAAGAGAAACAATAATAAATGCTGGCAAGGATTGGGGGACAGCTCTCATAATGGTTGGAGGCAGTGTAAACTAGTGTAATTACTATGACAATGGTATAGAGGTTACTGAAAAAAACTAAGAATATACAAAATAGGTATGTAAACACTAAAATAAATAAGCTAACTTCCATGGGAGAGAAATTGCTTGGGATACTTTCTAATGCAAGTCTAGCTCAAGCAAAATTAGGACCATGGCAGGTAATTCTAGAAGCCAAAGCAAGCACACTGGCAGATCAGATGGTATTTTATAAAGTTTTCATAAATGCCTTTTGGTCTAGTGATCATCTTCAACAATCTTCCTTCTCTAATGGAATAGTCTTGTACAGACTTGACTGAATTAACAGTGAACTTATTCAAAATCTAAAGAAAGCAAGGCAGGCCCTGAAAGACAAAAGATATATATGGAGGCTAGATTTAACTTATAAACTTATACAGAAATAAGTTGGGTGGTATGTTAATGTATACAAATATATCACCAAGAAGTGGGAATTCAAAAGGGGTACAGTGTCATTAAGGAGAAAGAATAGACAAATGAAGAGGAGAGGAGGGGGAAAATATAGACAATTGGGAAGAGAGGGAAGTGGTAAGTAGGAGAAGGATAGGTGAGAGGGTTGAAATGGGTGACATTGATCAAGATATATTGTATTAATAAACTGCTTTCTTAAATGGTAAACTTTCTTTGTGAATTTCTCTTTTTACTTTTGAACAACTGAAAATAATATTTCTAAATTTTAAGTATTTCTTCCTAAGACACTGAACATAATTTTTTCTAAAAAAAATAAGGCCTAGGATTGATGCATTCCTTAAATAGGTTTTTAGATTAAACTATAAGATAGACCCTGAAGTACATAAAGATAGCGAAATTCTATTTGCAGTGTCAGTGTTTCAATATTTTACGAAATTAGTAAAGCTTTATTGTATTTTCTGCCTGGGTACTCAATTGAATAAAACACATAATAAATAAGAACTCAAAAGTAGAATTTTTTGAGGGAAAAATAAATTAGAAACAGTAATGTAATCAGGTTCAAATTTATTTTATGAACTTCAGGCATTCTGTATTCAAAAGTTTGTCAAGACATGCTTGTGTTTTAAAATATAGATTAACATTGAAAGTTTTAATATTTTTCTCTGTTTACTTACTTATTCCTTCATACATATAGGAATAAAAAATTCTGCCAGAAGCAAAACAATTGTCAGGATATTCTTTCCATTAGAATAACTGAATAGTGAAAAAATATTGGAGAATGTTTAAGTTAGAGAAACAATATTGCTTTCTGTAACTCTGAAGCTTTTTGTATTTTTGAAGCAGATTTAGCACAGATAGTCTTCTTCTATTTCAATATACCTGTTGGACAGAATGGACCATAATCATTTTTGACAGGCTTGAGATTTTAGGAAAAGCACTAGATGACTAAGTGGGACTGATTTCTTTTTCTATGTTGCTTAATTAAAAAAAAATATGTAAAGATGCTGTACAGAGGGATTACATTTACATGAATAAGGTGATGAGTACACTTCTTATCGAGCATTGTTACTCCCTTCTTTGTTTTTCTACTACTATGCCTTCCTTCCCTGAAATTTTATATACACAATATTTTAGGAATTTCTCTCTCAATCTGGCCATAAACACTGAACAATTACTTCTTAGCTGGAAATGAGTACCCCATGGGTCCCAGATGTCCAGGGGTGGGTTTCGTATGCTCAGGGTAGATCTTGTATGTTAACTAAGCTTTGGCTGCATGTACAGATTAAGCTTTCACAAATTTCACAAATTCCTGAGCTAGGCTGATATTCACAAACTAAAGTCACATGGGACCAGGTACAGAAACAAGCAGATCCCGTGCACAGACTGTCACGCTAGTTTTCATAGTTTTATGGAGGCCTAGACGGCATTACCTATATTATCTTAGTTGGTCACATGTAGACAGATTTGTTCTTGTATCTTCCAGGAGGTGTAAGGAATGGCAATTTAACTGTTCTATAATTTTTTCTGCATGTGCCTTGGCACTTTCAGTCATTACTTAAATGAAAGTGCCTAAAGAAAATTGTTTTTGTTTTTTTTTTGGTACGGCTTTCCTGACATCTAACACTTAGTCTTAGCATCAACCCCTGAGGGAATATATACTAAGAGAGAAGCCCAAGCAGGACTGGGATTATGGACAGGCAAATTTCAATTGCCTAAGCAAACATCATGACAAATCAGAAGGCATTTTACAAAGCTTTACATCAATACATTCTTTAGGCCTATCTTTTCTAGACTTACTTCTGACTTTCTCCTATGTGAAAATAGTTTTCTCTAGATTTCATTATTTCAATTTACAATTAACTTGGAGGAAATCGCAAGACATTAATAAGGGTTGTCATCACCACCATTGCCACCTTGGTTATCTACATATAGTGAGCTCTGGCTGTGTGCCTGTTACCTTATTATCACTCTATTGATTCATCATATCGTTCCATTGCTGTAGAAATAATTCACATCTCTATATGAGCAATACAATATTTGAGATAAAATATCTTATCTAGAGACCCACAACTAGTCAGAACAAGCTAGAATTCGATCACATCTCTGTCTGATTCAAAACTAATGTTGTTGCTAATAACTTACCACCATAGGACTTTGGTCAGATATATTGATGTTGGTATATTTTAGTTTTTCCACAACTTTTATCTGCTCTCTCCATGTTAAGAGATTTGTCTTAGATGTAATATATCTGTTAACCTCAATTATGTTTAATTCACTTCAGTTAACATTTATTCATCATTTATTGCATACAAGGCACCATTCTGGGCTGGGGATTCTGAAATAAAATGATGTAAGTTATTGTTTTGGGGGGGCAAGCAAGCATTATAAAGACATGATAATTCTGTAACCTTAAGTATGATTTGGCAATTGTTTTCTTCCATTTGTTATATCTCAATAAGTAAGTGCTTTCATCCAAATAACCTAATAAAGCAAAGTGAATTTATGAAAGGATTATAAAATTATTTACTTATATTTTTTGTTGTTATTGTAGAGGTGATATATAGAGGGCTTACAGTTGCATGAATCAGCTAATGATTACAATTCTTTTTGAAGCATGTCTCCTCTTCTCTTGCCCTCTCCCAGTTTTTCCCTCCTGTCCAGACACTTGTTGTATATTTCATTTCCCACATAGTGTCTAGTGAGCACCACCATTGTATGTATTCACCCTTTGTTCCACCTTTTCTATCCCCTACTTACCCCTTCAAAGACAAAAAAGCTTCCTTTGGTAGCTAAGCTGGTAGAGCAGAGGACTATTCTAAAAATTATTTCTTTCAATAAGTGGTCCAGTTAGAGTAAACTAAATGATCAAAAATGTCTAATGAAACCGGGCGCTGGTGGCTCACGCTTGTAATCCTAGCTACTCAGGAGGCTGAAATCTGAGACTGAGGTTCAAAGCCAGCCCGGGCTGGAAATACCCTGAGACTATTATCTCCAAGAAACTACCAGAAAACCGGAAGTGGCGTTGTAGCTCAAGTGGTAGACAGCTTGCCTTGAGCTGAAGAGTTGAGGAACAGCGCCCAGACCCAGAGTTCAAGCCCCATGACCGACCAAAAAAAACAAAAGTCTAATGTTCTTGAATTTACTTCCAAAAAAAAAGCCTTGCAGGCAATGAATGTCCACATAATTATGTGTAGTTGTGGTGATGGGAGGGAAGGGATGGTAGAGGAAAAACAAAGGAGGAGGCAACAAGGCTTGATAAGAAATGTTGCTCATGCAACTGTAACCCCTCTGCACAGTATTTTCACTTATTAAAAATTATTAATGATGTAATTAAGGCCTTGACATGAAAGGAAAGTATATATCCAACAGAATAATATTTATTCTTTGAAATAAGAACGTGTTTCCTTTTGGTCTCTACTCAGAAGGAAAAAAAAAACAGTAAGATTTCTGACATCTGTATTCTTCAACTTTTGTTCCTTTGAGCATAGGGCTTTAATACAATTTCACTATAGCTGTTAGGAAACACTGGAGAGAATTTGGCAATAATGGAAAATGACAGTTGGACTTTAGAAACATTTTCTCTTCTGTGTATACATTTATTTGTATTGCAATCTTTTCTTAATTTAGCATGCTGATTTTTTTTTTTTTTGGTCGATTGTGGGGCTTGAACTCTGGGCCTGAGCACTTTCCCTCAACTCGTCAGCTCAAGGAGAGCGCTCTACCGCTTGAGCCACAGCGCCACTTCTGGTTTTCTAGTGGGTTTATTGGCGATAAGACTCTCACGGACTTTCCTGCCTGGGCTGGCTTTGAACCGCGATCCTCAGATCTCAGCCTTCTTTTTTTTTTTTTTTTTTTTTTTTTTTGTCAGTCGTGGGGCTTGAACTCTGGGCCTGGGTGCTGTCCCTCAGCTCTTCAGCTCAAGGCGAGCGCTCTACCACTTGAGCTACAACGCCACTTCCGGTTTTCTGGTGGTTTATTGGAGATAGGAGTCTCACGGTCTTTCCTGCCTGGGCTGGCTTTGAACCGCGATCCTCAGATCTCAGCCTCCTGAGTAGCTAGGATTACAGGCGTGAGCCACCAGCGCCCGGCTAGATCTCAGCCTTCTAAGTAGCTAGGAATACAGGCACCCGGCAGCCTGCTGATTTTTATAGGTTACTTCTGATTGAAAAGAAAATAATGAGAGTAAGATATTGCGTCCCCCTTTCGCCCACTAGAGCGCCAATAAAGATTCCAAATTTGGCATTTTAAGCAGTGGCTTCTCTATTGTCTCAACCAGGTCTACCATACAACATCTGGATCTACAATGCAACATCAGTAACATGAGTTATTGTCATGTCTAATAGTCCAGTGAGGGAGGAAGGCAGATAAAATTTATTATAGATGAAAATTCTTTTAATAGGAAAGGAAAGCTGCAGTATCAAATTTAAGACTATACTAGTAAGGTGTACTGCACACATAATTACAGTCATCTGGACATTCTTGGATCTTAGAGAATCTAGATAATCTTAGAGAATCTAGATAATACAAATTTTCAACTGATTCTGGTTTGTAAAAGCATTTCAGAATTTTGTTTTCAGTGTTTATTCTCTTACCATTCTATTTTTTTCTAATGATTATCTGCCTACTTTCCATTTGGTGATTTTATTTTTCACATTTGTCCAGTTTCAGTAATGACTGAATTAAGCTTTTAAACGCTATCAGTTTTCTATTCAGATCTCAAGTTCTGATGGATAATGAGCCATACTTTGCCTGTAAGTTTAATATGCTTACTGTTCTATGGTATTGCAATTCCATATCTGAAGTAGTTTACAAAACAATTTGGAAAAGTGGTATGCAATTGTTATTTTAGGGTGTTAATTAGGTTCCATCATTTTGGTGAGAAATTTCTATAGTAAGTTTATAAAACAATTTGGAAAAGTGATATGCAAATGTTATCTTAGAGTGTTAATTAGATTCTAGCACTTTGGAGAGAACTTCTATAGCATAATTTTTTTCTCTATTTAATAGCCACTCCAAACCTTCCATGTAGTGGAGTGGTTTATTATTTTATTTAACTTCTTCAATATAGTACAAATCTAGTCATTAGACCCCAGTTTATGCTGTAAAAAGAATGGAACAGGAACACTTCAGTAAACAAGGAATCCAGAATGAGAATAGCATCATCACCTTTATAAAAAAAAAGGGGGGGGGACATGAAACACTGTAGTTATCCTGCAAGATTACTACAATCAAAGAAGTTTCCCTGCATTAACATGCTCTATTTTTGTGGCTTTCATCCCCATACACAAATTTATAGGTGATGGTAAACTACACATATTCTTCATAGATTCTGAAATATGAAAGAGCTCAAGACAAGAACAGGAAATACCATATTTACTACAGTACCTGGAATGTGATTTCAAACAAAAACTGACTCAATAAAAAGTAAATTTATCTTGAGCTTGGGGCCAGTGTATCATACCTGCAATCTTAGCTACTTAGGAGGCTGAGATCCAAAAAAGGTTCTCAGTTTGAGATTAACCTCATAGAAAGGTCTATGAGATTCCATTTATAAAACACCATGCAAAAAGCATGCTGGAGGCATAGATTATTAGTAAAGCAACAGATGTGCAAACAAACCAAGCAAGCAAGTGTGAGGCCCTGAGTTCAACTAATGCCACCAACCACATGTTGCTTTTTTTGGAGGGGGTATTTCAGTCAAAGCTAAGTGTCCCACATGTCTGAGCTTACAAGTTTATTAGCATGAAAATATAATTTTTAATGTGTAACTCCCAAAAGCATATATTTAAAATTATTATATTATTAGGCTGCAACATGATCCCTCTTGGGATTTTACCTTTATCAACTGATTGCATTCTTATAGTGACTTTGGAGTGAGAGTGCTATGCACTACTTACTCTTGTCATCAGTCACCTTAGGCAATAGTAGTCTTCACTGTACAGTTGAGGACAGAGAAGGTAAAGGGTATAATCGACTAAGTTGCAGAGGCAGAACTTTTATTCAGACAGTCGATTCCAGAGTCCATTATGCTGTAGTGCCTGTCAATATTGGGGTTGATGTGAGTACCATGCTATGGAAGCATAAAATACCTTGTACCTGAAAGAGACTAATCTTTACTTTTACTTTTCAGTTTTTCCCTCAGCCAGAATTTGCTGAGATCTGCTCTATGTCTGACATTACACCATATGTTTGATATAATGTTGTGAGAGATACCTTATCTCTTCATAGATTTTACATTGTATTACATAGATATGGCATGGATGTTGTTATAGCTGATAGGAATTTCCATTATATCATCGAAGGATGGGAATTTATGGGATGATGGTTGTTAAATTAGTGACGACTAATGTAAAATGCTTGTAGCATCAAACATGAAAGATTAGTGTTGTTGTTATATGCTAATACATACTGATTACAGAACCCACTTAATCTAAAAGTATCAAAATCTAAGTTGTTTGTTACATGTATTTTTGGCTCTTTTTTATTCACATATATACTTTCTTCAGACCATTCTGAATCTTAAAATAACTCCTACTAAAATATAACCTCTAAAAGGAAGCAAAAAATTGAAAATTAGATTTCACAATTTTTTAAGAAAATGAAGTATTAAGAAAATGAAAATAAAAATCATACTGTAAGAATGCATTTGTAGGAAGGGAAATAACAAAATGCTAAAACAAGGATATAGGCTGACACATTGTAACAATGAGATGTACAGATACTATGTTGAAAAGGAACTTTAGAACTTGGGCAAGGGAGGAAGGAATTAGGGAGGTGGGAAGGGAATGGATGGTCAGGAAAAAACAAAGGAGGGGCTAACAATGCTCATTAACTTACTTGTGTAACTATAAATCCTCTGTTCAGTATCTTTACAATAAAACTATAAAAAATAATGCATTTGTAAACCAGGTACCTGACCAAGAATTTCTACACAGAATAAAAAACCTTCTACAATTCAACAAGAGAAAGAAAAAAAGAATTTAAAAATGAATCAGATTTGAAAAGACCTTTCACTAGAGAAGATAATTCAACTGGCAAACACATGATTAACATCATTAGTCATTAGGAAAACAACTAAAATTACAGTATATTATCAACACATACATATACAAATATACAAAGACAACATATACATATATAATTATGCTATAATTATACACATATTATATATCTTTGGTTCCAGAAATACAGCTAAAAATAGCTGCTCATGCCAAGTGTCAGTATGGGCACAGAATAGTGGAATTCAGCACAGCTGCCCACAGGAAGGCAATATACCCCAGCTTCTTTGCAACATACTCAACACTTGCCACATGACTCCACATTCCCCCCCTCTTATTGTTTACCCAACAGAAAAAAATTATGTTCACACAAAAACTTGTTTAACTGCTTTGTTCATAATCACAAAACCTGGAAAAATCCCAAATGTCCTTTAGCTGAGAAATGAATAAACAAAATATGCTACATCCACATAAAGCAATCCTACGCAGCAACAAAATGAATGTGATATTGATAGACACAGCAGTATGGATGAATGCCATATGCACTTGGCTAAGTGAAAAAAGTAAAACCTGAAGGATACTGACTGTATAATTTTATTTATATGACATTTGTGGGAAAAAATAAACTAAAGGTTCAGAAAACAAATTGATGATTGCCAAGGGTTAATAACTGGGAAAGAACTAACTGTAAAGGAAACAATGGGAGGACATTTATAATATATATTTTTATGTAAAGGTACTGTACAAAAGGGTTACAGTTACATGAGTAAAGTACTGAGTATGCTTCCTATGAAGCATTGTTACCCCCTCCCTACCAACCCTTCCCTCCTCACCTCCCCAACTTCTCCCTCTCCCACCAAGCTGTAAAGTTCCTTTTCAGCATAGTGTCCTGTACATCTCATTGTTACAATGGACCAACCTGTATCCTATTTTAGCATTTTATTATTTCCCTTCCCCTCCCCAAATTAGAAAAATGTCTATACAAGATTGAGGGCACCATGGGCTGGGAAGGTGGCTCAGTGGTAGAGCACTTGCCTTGTATGCATGAGGCCCTGGGTTCGATTCCTCAGCACCACATAAGCAAAAAGAAAAAAATCTGGAAGTGGCACTGTGGCTCAAATGGTAGAGCACTAGCCTTGAGCTGAAGAGCTGAGGGACAGCGTTCAGGCTCAGAGTTCAGGCCCCACAACCGGAACCCCCCCAAAATAGGTTCAGGGCAACATAATCAAATACATTGAAAACAGGGGTTATACCATGGGGGAAGAACATACAAAAGAAACAAAAAAAATCACATATTAAAAACAATACCAAGAAAGATAAAACCTCTTGTATCCCAAACTTGGGGTTCATTTCACTTAGCATCGTCTTATATGGCCATATAGCTTTTGACCTTTTCTGCTTGTCCTAGACATATACTATTTATTGCAAATAAGGGAAACCACAGTACCTATGTTTCTTTGGGCATGGCTTACTTCATTTAATATGATTTTTTCCCAAGTCTTTCCATTTCCTAACAAATGGGGCAATGTCATTCTTTCTGATGAAGGCATAGAATTCCATTGTGTATATGTACCACATTTTCTTGATCCATTCATCTACTGAGGGGCATCTGGGTTGGTTCCATATCTTAGCTATGGTAAATAATGCTGCGATAAACATAGTTGTGCTGGTAGGTTTAGTATTGCCTTGTTTGGGAGGACATTTTTTGATATATTGATAGAATTACCATGTTCCATGATGACGGTGATCTGAGCAAGTCTGTGCATTTGCCAAAAAAAAAAAAATCACAGAACTAGACAACACAAAAAGTGAATTTTACCTGTGTTATCATTAAAAACCTATGGGTGATGATGAATAATATGTGGCCCCAAAGCAAATTTGCAACATTTTCCCTACAACAAAAAGAAGTTCATGTTCCCCGATTTTGTTTTCCATTTGTAGATATTTAGTTTTAGAAAATTAATTATATGGTCAAGAAGGCTTGTTGCATTGTTGTATATCACAAAAAATGAAAACATATTAATTGTCCAATTACAGTGAGGTAGTTAAATAAATTTTGATGCATTCCCTGTGTATGGTTAATTAGAGAGAAATAATTATTGTGTTATTTTACCTAGTATATGTTAAAGTACTGATTTTCCAACATTTAAGAAACTTCCAGATAACTTGGAGTAGTCTTGACAGGTATATTTCTATTCCAGTTGGTTGAAATTGTTTCTGCACAGCTAGAGAGCTAGCTAGCTCGAACAATAAATGAATAATATTGATTCTGATTTCATAATCATTTCAATTCCCCTTCTACTGTTCCACCTAAGATAATTGGGATGGAAAAGAGAGAGAATATTTTCAGCTCAAATCATTTTCTATTCGGACTGTCCTATACTCTCATCTTCACTAATAACAAAACGCCACATTATACATAAATGGTGCTTTGCAATTTCCCACGTATTATTTTACATTAACTTCTTTAATCCATCACCAGACCCAGTAATTTACTCAGGGATGACAGTACTGTTCCTCCCTCCTACTTACTCAACACATTTGGAGCATGAAGAAACAATTTTCCAAGGTCATATTTTGGTAACTGTCAAGGATATCTGAGATCCAGACATCAAAACCATTCATCAAAGACTATGGATAGTATATTACACAGTTTCTTGGTTATAGATTTCCATTTCCAAGTAGTATATTATATATATATATTACATGTATATATAATGTATATATACATATTATATGTATACATACATCTGTATATATATTTATAATTTTTCTGTCAGTCATGGGTCTTGAACACCAGGTGTGGGAGCTGGCCCTGAGGTATTTTGATCAAGGATAGTACTCTTCCACTTTTAGCCACAGCGACACTTCCAATTTTTTGGTGGTTAACTGGAAATAAGACTCTCACATACTTTCCTGGTGGTTCTTTTTTATATAAATTTTTATTGTAAAAATATTGTACAGAGGGGTTAGAGTTACATGAGCAAGGTAATGAGTACATTTCCTATCAAGCATTGTTGCCTCCTCCTTTGTTTTTCTCCTACCATCCCTTCCCTCCCAAGTCCACAATTACACTACCCCCTCCCCTTTGACCTCTCCCTACCTAAGTTGTAAAGTTCCTTTTCAACACACTGTTTTGTACATTTCATTGTTACAATGGGTCAACCTGAATCCCTAGTTAAGCATTTTGTTTTTTACCTTCCCCTCCACAAATTAGAGAATTGTATATACAAGATGCAGAACACCAACATCAAATACAATGAAAACGGGGTTCTCAGATGTCAGCTTCCTTAGTAGCTAGGATTACAAGCATGAGTCACTAGCACTGGCACTTACAGAATTATTTATTCCAAAATCATCATCCTCCTCCTTCTCCTCCTCCTCCTCATCCTCATCATTTTTCGTATGCATTTTTTTCTGTAAAAAACTCTATGGTAATTTGTTTTGACCTTAAGCAAGTGTCATTGAGATTCTTTTTCTTAATTAAATACATATTGTTATTTTAAAGATACTGTACAGAGGGGATAGTTACATGAGTAAGGTCATGAGTACATTTCCTATTGAGCATTATTACCCCCTCCCTTGTTTTTCCCCTAACATCCCTCTCCTCCCTACCTCTCCAACTTTTCCCTCCCCCACCCCAAAGCTGTAAAGATCCTTTTCAACATAGTGTCTTTTACATCTCATTGTTACAATGGGTCAACCTGTATCCTATTTCAGCATTTTGTTATTTCCTTTCCCCTCCCCAAATTAGAAAACTTCATATTCAAGATTCAGGGCACCAGAATCAAATACAGTGAAAGCAGGGGTTGTACCATGGGGAAAGAACATACAAAAGAAACAAAAAAAATCACAAATTAAAAACAACACCAAGAAAGATAAAACCTCTTGTGTGCCAAACTTGGGGTCCATTTCACTTAGTATAACCTTCATTTAGCTATGTACATAGTCATGTATACATAGCTTTTGACTTTTTCTGCTTGTCCTAGACATATACTATTTACTGCAAATAAGGGAAACCACAGGACCTATGTTTCTTTGGGCCTGTCTTCACTTAATATAATTTTTGCAAGTTTTTCCATTTCCTAATAAATGGGGTATTATTTTTTTTTGATGGAGGCATAGAATTCTTAAATATATATGTATATTATTTGAATATATATATATATATCACATTTATTTGATTCATTCATCTATTGAGGGGCATCTGGTTTGGTTCCATATCTTAGCTATGGTGAATAATGATGCTGTGGTAAACATAGTTGTGCTGGTAGCTTTAGTGTACCCTTGTTTATGATCATTTGGGTAAATGCCCAAAAGTGGGATTGCTGGGCCACAAAGGAGCTCTATGTGGAGTCTTTTGAGGAACCTCCATACTGCTTTACAGAGCAGTTGAACAAGTTTACACTCCCACCAACATTGCAGTAGGGTTCCCTTTTGGCCACATCCCCTACACCATCTGTTGTTATTGGATTTCTTGATTTTAGCCATTCTAACTGAGGTGAGGTGGAATATCAGTGTTGTTTTGATTTAAATTTCTTTTATGGCTAGAGAGGTTGAGCATTTCTTGTCTATTGACCATTCTTATTTCCTCTTCAGAGAAGTTTCTCTTTAAGTCTTTAGCCCATTTATTTATTGGGCAGTTGTTTCTTTGAGGATTTGTTGTTGGGGCATTTAATTTTTTGAGTTCCAAGTATATTTTAGATATGAGACCTTTGTATGTTATATGGCTAGTGAATATCTTTTCCCAGTCCATGGGCTTTCTATTGAACTTGCTTGCTATGTCCTTTGGCATGCAGAAGCTCTGCAATTTCATGCAGTCCCATTTGTCCAACATTTCAATGATTTGTTGTGTTTCTGGGTCTTTATTAAAATTTTTTTGGGACAACAGTAATCAAAAGAGCTTGGTTCTGGCACAAAAACAGACTTCAGGACCAATGGAATAGAATGGAAAACCCAGAAATGAAATCACAGACCTATAACCATCTAATCTATGATAAGGAAGCTAAAAAACAGAATGAAAGAAAGACAGCTTCTTCAGTAAATGGTGCTGGCAAAATTGGTTAATCACTTGTAGAAAATTAAAGCTAGATCCTTATATATCACCCTGCACCAGAATCAACTCCAAATGGATCAAAGACCTTGGACTCAAAGCAGACACTCTGCAAACATTACCAGATGGAATAGGAGAAATCCTAGGTCTCCTTGGCACACACTGAAATTTTCTTAAAAGAGACCCAGAGACACAACAAATCAAAGAAAGGTTGGACAAATGGGATTGCATGAAATTGCAGAGCTTCTATGGCAAAGGACATAGACAGCAAGATCAATAGAAACCCAAAACCCACGGATTGGGAGATCTTTACTAGCCATACAATTGACAAGGGTCTCATTTCTAAAATATACCTGGAACTCAAAAAATTAAATCCCCCAACAACAAATCCTCAAAGAAACAACAGCCCAATGAATAATTGGCTAAAGACTTAAAGAGAAACTTCTCTGAATAGGAAAGAAGGATGGCCAATACACACACAAAGAAATGCTCAACCTCTCTAGCCATTAAAGAAATGCAAATCAAAACAACATTGAGATTCCACCTCACTCCACTTAGAATGGCAAAAATCAAGAACTCTAACAACAACAGATGCTGGAGGGGATGTGGACAGAAGGGAACATTACTGCATTGTTGGTGGGAGTGTAAACTTGTTCAAACACTTTGGAAAGTAGTATGGAGATTCCTCAAAAGACTCCACATAGAGCTCCCCTATGAACCAGCAATCCCACTTTTGGGCATTTACCCAAATGATCACAAACAAGACCATACTAAAGCTACCAGCACAACTATGTTTGTTGCAGGATTATTTACCATAGCTAAGATATGAAACCAACCCAGATGCCCCTCAGTAGATGAATGGATCAAGAAAATGTGGTATAAATACACAATGGAATTCTATGCCTCCTTCAGAAAGAATGACATTGTCCCGTTTGTTAGGAAATGGAAAGAGTTGGAAAAAATTATATTAAGTTAAGTAAGTCTGGCCCAAAGAAACATAGGTCCTGTCGTTTCCCTTACTTGCAATAACTAGTATATGTCTGAGACAAGCAGAATCAGTCAGATAAGTTGATGTTAGGTGAAATGAACCCCAAGATAAGGACTCAAATGTTTTTTTATTTGTTGCTATTGTTTCTAACATATTTATAAGATGATTTCTTTGTTGCTTTGTATATCCCTCCTCCACAGTATAACCCCTGTTTTCACTGTATTTGATGTTGGTATAATTTGTGGAGGGGAAGAGAAAAACAAATTGTTTAAATAGGGATACAGGTGGACCCATTGCAACAATGAGATATACAAGACTTTATGTCAAAAAACAAACTTTATAACTTTGGCGCGGGTGTGAGGTGGGTAGTGGATGGGGGTATGGGAAGGGATGGGAAGGGGAAACAAAGAAGGAGGCAACATTGCTTGATAAGAAATGTACTCATTACTTTGCTCATGAAATTGTAACCCTTCTGTATGGTATTTTCACAATTAAAAATAAATAAATAATTAAATAAATAAATAGCAAAACATACTCAGCCTGTGCCAGGGAGTCCTACAGTTTCTCCTATTCCTTCTTGTAATGTTTTCATGATGTCTTTGATCCACTTGGAGTTAATTCTGGTAAGGGTGATACGACTTTAGGATCTAGCTTTAGTTTTAGTTGTAGTTGTAGTTTTCTACAGGTGTTTAACTTATTTTTCCAGCACCATTTACTATTTTTTTAGCTCCCTTATTAAAGATTGGGTAGCTAAAGTTCTGTGGGTTCATTTCTGGGTCTTTGGTTCTATTCCATTAGTTCTCAGGTCTGTTCTTGTGCCAGTACCAAGGAGTTTTGATTAATATGGCTTTGTAGTAGAGTTTGAAATTCGGTATTGATATTCCTCCAGCACTGTTGTTTCTGCTAAGAGTTGTTTTCTATTTGAGTCTTTATTGTTCTATATGAATTTTTGGGTTGCTGCTTCTATTTCACTGAAGAATGAGGTTGAGATGATGGGTATTGCATTGAATTTGTAGATAGCCTTTGGCAGTATTGCCATTTTCACTATGTTAATCCTTCCAATTCAGGAGCATGGGTTATTTTTCTACTTCCTTAGTTCTGCTTTTACTTCTTTTTTGAGGTTTTTAAAGTTTTCATCCTAGAGGTCCTTCACTTCTTTAGTTAACTCCTTGGTATTTTATTTTTTGTGGGTATATTGCAGAAGGAGTTGCTTTCCTGATTTCAGCCACACTCTTCTCATTATTGGCATACAGTCATTGATGTTTGAGGGTTAATTTTATACCCTGCTACTTTATCAAAGTTTTGAATCAGCTCGATTGTCGTGGGAGTGGAGTCCATGGAGTTCTTTAAATACAAGATCATGCCATCTGCAAAGAGGGAGAATTTTACTTTATCTTTCCCTATTTGGATCCCATTTATGTTTGCATCTTGTCTTATTGCTGTAGCTAGACATTCTAATACTAAATTGAAGAGAAGTGGAGACAGTGGACATTCTTATCTCATTTCTGAGTTTAGAGGAAATAGCTTTAGCTTTTTGCCATTAAGTATAATGCTGGCTGTAGGTTTTTCATACACAGACTTTATTATATTGAGGAATGTTCCATGGATTCCTTGTTTTTCCAGAGCTTTCATCATAAAGGGGTGTTGGATCTTGTGAAATGCTTTTTCTGCATCTATTGTGATAACCATGTGGTTCTTATCCTTGCTCTTGTTGATGTAATGATTTATATTAATTGATTTGCACATATTGAACCAGCTTTGCATCTCTGAAATGAATCCTGTTTGATGGTGGTGCATGATTTTTTGATGAGTTTTTTGAAGTCGATTGGCCAAAATTTTGTTGAGAAATTTGCATCGATGCTCATCAAAGAAATGGGGTCATTGGAATTGTATTTTGAGAAATATGAGTGTGTGGTTCTCTTCTGTGTCTTTCAACAAGACCATTTTTCTTTGTTTGTTTTTGAGGTATCCACTAAAAAAATCTTAAATAAGGATACCATTTGACCCATTGTAATGATAAGATGTACAAAACACTATGCTGAAAACGAACTTTGTGGGGGGGTGTAGTTTTGGAGGTGGGGTGGAAGGGATGGTAGGGGGAAAACAAAGGAGGAAGCAACAATCGTCAACAGGAAGTGTACTCATTACCTTGTACATGTAACTGTAACCCCTCTGCACACATATTTACAATAAAAAGCATACAAAAATATAATAACAAATTTTACATAAAAAAGAAAAGTTTGAGTATTGTACTTTGAATAAAATAGAAATTCAGTGACACAAAATAGAATCTTGAATCTTGTCCCATAGACAATATGCTTGAATAGCAGACATTGATGTATAGGAGAGGAATAAGGAGAAAAATCTTGATCAGATTTCAAGTAGTTCTTTGCAGGTACTGCGCAGCTCTGCCACAAATCTTATAATGTGTGATGTTAGCATGAGCAGGATGCTTCACTGGCCAGTTTCTTGACCAGAAGACAGAATCATCAGAGCATAGGGACATATGGAGGTGAGTGTCCACATGTGGACATGTGGGTCCATAGATTTCTTCATAGTCTGTATCAGGAGTATTGTGCTAAGGAAGATGTACGTGGAATTTTTAGACTGGTGAAAGGCAGAACAAAAACAGAATGGTGATCTATTTAGGCAAAAAGTGGGACGGTGTTCCAGCTATTTACCTTTCTTGGAGTGACCCCAAAACTCTTGCATCTCATCTCCTTTGGAATGTGAAAATGCTGACTGCTAAGGGAAACTGGAGTTTAGTTGGAATCAGGTGTAGGTGTGTATCAAATATCTAGAGAAAAAAAATGCTGACCTGTAACAAGGATCATGCAAATCAACAGGTGTAATTTCCAAAGGTGTGTAAAGACTCACATGGATCAGTTTGATGAAAATAGTTCAGTTAGAGAACAAACAAATTCCCCAAGACAATATGTAATATTGGTACATATGCATTGTGTGGACTGCAAAGAAGGAAGGAAAATTCAGGAGACAACCCAAATGGTGTAATTCCTTAGAACATCTAACTCACAGTCCAACATATTCAAAAGTTATATGGTAGGAACAAAGAGAGGGGAGGTAGATGATGAGAAGGAGAGAAGAATGCAGTCATAAAACTCAATACACAGTCTACAGCCTACAAAATCAGAAAAACTGGGAAAAGGGTGGGATTGGGAAGAATGTGGAAAACGATGGATGTGGTGACATTAATCATGATGCATTCTATTTGCCAGACAGTGGTGGCTCATGCCTGTAATTCTATCTTCTCTGGAGGCTGAGATCTGAGGATGTGGTCGGAGGCCAGCCAAGGCTTCAGTATTTCTCTCTGTGAACATCCTTGCATCTTTGTTATATTTTTATCTGAGTTTGTGTCACTTGTGTACTATCAGTGGTACGATTTGGGCCAAGTGTTCCTTCTTTACAAATTTCCTTTGTGTCTTGGTATTGTATATCACCCCTTTATTTCCATTTTGCACTCTTTCAGATCTGCAACCTTTGATGCCCACTCTTTTGGTCTTACTGCTTCTGATGTCAATTTAACTAGTGACCAAACAGAGTGTAATCTCTCCCTATTGTTTGACATGAAAAGGATACAATGAGAAAGACATATTCAAGATATAAAGCAAGAGGCAATGTAACACACGGATAAGATAAAGCTTGTAAAATCACAGACTTGTTTTTCAATCTCAGCTCAGACACTTACTAGATGTATAAGTAAAAAGTATTGAGTAAAGGTCTCAGCCTTTCTGTGCCTCAGGTATAATAATAGTGTCAGACTAATGATGCTAATATGGATATTCGAAAAAACCCTACATTCTTTTTCCTATGTACATAAACAAGATACACAGATAAGCTTTTCTGAAATTAGCAAGAAGAAATATTAACATATCACTAGCAATATGAGGATGTTGCAAATAGGATTTTGTTTTTGCCCTTAGCTTTGTCCCATATTTTATTGGACTGAAATGCAAACATTTCCTTAGTTGATTAGAATCACAGTCCACAGCTTTCCAGCAGCAACTTGTTTTTGAGGAAGTAACATTTAGATTTAAAAGATGAGATTAAACTCATGTGGATTCTGCTGAATTTCTTCTCTTCTGTCTGGTGATACCTTACTCAGCTGTTGGCAAGTATTTAATCATTCTTTTCTGAGATTTAAATAGGATATAAAATTTTATGACATGAAGAATATCTTTGATAACTTTCATTATTTTTGATAGGATAATAGTACACAAGATGAAATATCAATAATGTATCAAAAGTGCATTATTTTTGGAAGAGTTAAGGTAGTTTGAAATTTATATAATAATGCAATGCTAGTCTACTTTTCAAATCCTACTGCTGACCTGGGCTTTTTCATGCTTACTTATCTTGTTTTATTTTGTTTCTAGACAGGATCTCACTGTTCTGGAACTTGTAATCCTCTTGCCCATGAGGATTATTGTTCTGTGCTTTCAGACCTGCTTTTACTGTAGATTTGTGTATTCCTGCATCTATTCTTCTTTGTGTTCAAATCTTCACTGTTTTTGCTTTTATTTTAGGGATATTTATAGCCTAGGGTCAGCATCTAAAAATTATAGACTAGAATATTTATTCAAAAGGAAAAGGAAGCCCATAATATTATGCTCCAGTTCCTTAATGGTCACAAATAAACAATGTCACCTGGTATTGGATAGAGCTTATGTAAGGATTAAATTCATCTGATGTAGGCATTCTGATCTCATTCTGAATGTGTGTTCAATTTAAAATAGTGGCTTGAAGATAAGAGTGATAACTCAAGTCTGTAATCCTATCTTTGTGTGAGAGTAGATACAGGGATTATAGATCAAGTACAATCCATTACTAAGAATTTTGTGAGAAGCCATCTCATCCAATGGCTATTCAGAGTGGTGTGCACCTGTATCCCAGCTGTAAAGGAAGAACAATCTCTAGATGGTGCCCAGGCTGCTCCACACACCTAAAGAGAAGCCCTACTTAAAAATAACCAGTGTGAAAGTGACTGGAGGTGATACTCAAATGGTAGAGCATGTGCCCAGCTAGTATAAAGACATATTGCAAAAGGGTCCAAAAAGTTGCTTAATTAATGGCTACAGAAAACCTACAATTTATATTTTAAGTAGTTTATACATTTGAAAAAGAATAAAAATACTCTTAAAGAATATTGAAGTCATGTATGAGGATATATACCTATGATCTTACCAAATAGCTAAGGTAAGAAGCCAGCCTCAAACTTTGCGTGGGCAAGACAATGTCTCAAAAAATGTACAAAAGGATGGGTATGTAGCTCAGTGTTTGGTCACTTGCCTAGCATGCAAGAATCCTCTGCAAAATACCAATAAACAATAACAAAAATAAGAAAATAAAAATGATTGTACTTATATTTTCATGCATCTTTCTCAGGTGTGAGTACTTTGCTTTTAGCTGAGAAGAGGCAGGCATTACAATAAGTAGAATTGTGCCCATTAACCAGGACCTGGCTATCTGACTTTCTGTGGCCTCATCCCTAGAATCTCAGCAAACAATATTGTGTAACAAATACAATCCTGGAATGTCATCTGAAGTATAAACCCAAAAGATCTAAATAAAATACTCAGACAAGTATAAGTGCATTTGTGTTTATAGTAGCAGTATTGAGAACACTTCAAAATATGATACAATATGAATGTCCATCAACATGTGAACTGATAAATAAATTCTGGTAGAATGTCAGTCATAAAATAGAATGAAGTACTTGAACATGCTACAATATACATGTGCTTTGAAAATATATCAGTGAAATAAACAAAATGTATTTGTGGTCACTAATTAGCTGAGTTAATGTATATGAAATATTTGGAATTATAAATTCATCAAAATGGGATGTAAATTAGTAGTTTCTGGGGACTGAAGGGTGGAAGTGACATGACTTTAATTTGGAGTAATGAAAGTATTTTGTAATTAGATAGAAGTGGTGACTGTTATCTGTGTTATTCTAAAGACTGCTGAAATGTTTACTTTAAATTGATTTATTTGGAACTGATGTGGT
This sequence comes from Dipodomys merriami, assembly GCF_024711535.1. Classification (NCBI taxonomy): domain Eukaryota; kingdom Metazoa; phylum Chordata; class Mammalia; order Rodentia; family Heteromyidae; genus Dipodomys; species Dipodomys merriami. Next base: position 75,020,285 of record NW_027202270.1, on the reverse strand, counting down.
AGTGCATATCTGTAATCTTACTAAGTCTGAAGGTAGAAGTTTAGTGGAAGATCTTTTCCTAACAAACCAACTGAATGCAAAAAGGGTGTAGAAGCCATCCTGGGTTCAAACCTCAGCACTGCAAAAAAAACTTAAGTTAGTAAAAGTAAATAGTTAAATAATTTTATGTTATATAAATTCCATCATATTGAATTATTTTTGAAGAGCTTAAGTGTAAAGGTTGAAGTAGTATCCGATATTCCTATAATCAAAATTAGTTTATACAAGTCTACTCCATTCTGAGAGAGCAAAGAATGTTATTATCGATCTCAAGAAGACTGGTGAGGATTGGGAGTAATTTTATAGAGTCTTCTTGAATGATGAATTCAATTTTCCTCTTAAATATACTCTTTTTATTAGGCATTAGAGTATCTGAGCTTGTGAATAATCACTTTTAATGGCTAAGCTACTGTCTCATGTGCTGCTTTATTTTCCGTGCTGGCCTAAGATTTCAGTAGTTCTCATTGATCCATACCAGAAATCAAAACTGGAAAGCATAAGTGTTTCTCATGTGACAAATTCTGTATAGACAATGGGAACATAATTATACTAGCATAGACAGGCAGGAAAGGTTCATCAAGCTCAGCTGCTTTATTTTGGCTCATAAATGGTTTCGATTAGCCAGCCATATCAATAGGAAGATATAGATAGTTATAAATATGCTTTGTATTTTATGTGAGCCTATGAAAGCAAGTGGTGACAGTTATTTAAAATACCATATATAAGTGGTAACACTAGTGCTTTTCATATTTCTCCCATAAATTTCAGAATTGTTTTGATAAAAATATCCTTAGACTATTTCATTTTAAGTTTATGTTAAGTTTTAAACATATTGAGAGTCCTCCTTTTGTTAGCTGACAGTACATGTGTCATGTAAGTAATCTTTGATTTTTAAGACATCTCTGAAGAATGAACGTTATTACTACAATGAGGTAATGGAGTTCCCTGAAGTTGAGTGATCTCCTCTAGAGCATACATGGTTAGGTTCTAGATAGACATATCTATCTAGAACACATCACAGACTAGAACGTGTTATGTAGCTATTCTTTGGCATGATTTCTTATACAAAACAACACATGAGAATCGAAGTCTGCTATGACTGTTAGTTTGGCTTCCATCAGGAAACTCTATTCTGTGTGCTCACATTTCTGAATTACCCTAAAGAGATAAACTATCAAAACATATGTGGTAGTTTTGACATTGAACTGCCATGAAGTTAAGGATATAGCAGTTTATGAGAATGCTGAGATTTTGCAAATATTGGAGCTCCTGAAGTGGATGCAGAGGGCTCTGAATATGTGAAAACTGGGGAGAATTCTAAATTTAGGGCATGAGAAATGGGAACAACTAGGAACTTAAGAAGGCAAATAAAACCAAACTTGTATTCTTCTAGGTCTTTCCAAATTTGATGTTAAATAACTTTCATGGTAGAATTTCCTTTCTTCTTAGGACAGGAGTAATTGTCTTCCAATTGCTCTGTTTTCCTCATAGTATACCTTTTGTTGTCACTTCTCTTGCCTGAGATGCCCTTTCTGATTGCTCCTGTCTCAGCCTTTTCCCGGTCCTCTAGAAAGATACCATGTCATTATTCAAGAGTCATTTCACCAATTACTACAGTGTTTTCTGTTTTTATCTGGACCACACATTTGCAACTTACCATTTACTTTTGGACTTGGCTTTATTTTTTATGTGTTGATAGCTCACTTGTATCATGAACCATGAGCTCTAATAGGAGGTAAAATAACAACTTTGTCTACTTTTATCCCATTATATGTACTGGGCCTAGTATGGTTCTTGTACTTGCTTAACATGTTTGCTTGGCTATTACTCTACCCCTTGAGCAATGCTTCTAGTCAGCATTCTACTTGTTTATTGGAGATGGAGTCTCAAGACTTTTCTTCCCATTCCCATTTCTCCAGGTCTCAGTTCCTAGCTATGATACAGGCATGAACCACTAGCAAGAGCTAAAGATAGGCTTTGCTTCAAGCAGATTTTGAAATCCTAATTCTTTCAAGAAGATGTTCATTAATTAAGTATCGCCATTGATTAAAACATTGTGGAAAAATGCTACACCCACTTCCCTCCCAGAAAATTTCCAATGCTTATTTACATTTTCAACACTCTAAGTTCTTCAGTGGTGAGACTGATTTTTTTTCTATTTTTAGCACAAGACTTCTTAACTCCTGCACTAAATACTCTTTGGGTTTTTTTTGTGTTGTTTTTTTTGTTTTTGTCAGTCATGGGGCTTGAACTCTGGGCTTGGGCGCTATCCCAGTGCTCTTCAGCTCAAGGTGAGCGCTCTACTACCAGTTTTCTAGTGGTTAAGTAGAGATAAGAGTCTCAAGGACTTTCCTGCCTAGGCTGGCTTCGAACCATGATCCTCAGATCTCAGCCTCCTGAGTAGCTAGGATTACAGGTGTGAGACCCCGGTGCCCGGCCTTTTTTTTTTTTTTTTTTTGTCGGTCGTGGGGCCTGAACTCTGAACCTGGGAGCTTGCCCTGATCTCTTCAGTTCAAGGCTAGTGCTCTACTACTTAAGCCACAGTGCCACTTCGGGCTTTGTCTGCTTATGTGGTGCTGAGGAATAGAACCCAGGGCCTCATGCATGCAAGGCAAACACTATGCCAATGAGCCACCTTCCTAGCCCTGAAATACATTTTTTTTTATCATAAGGTTACTATTAATTTTTCTTATCTCCTTAAAATGTCTTTGCAAGTCATTTATTTACAGAGCTTTGTATAAAAATTATGCTAACAGTAATCACAAGTATGGGTATTATTTTTTTATTTACAAGTAGCATTTGAAAATACTAAGTGATAGAGCAGGTTGGGCTGGCTTGCTTTGTCAGGTATTGGGCAAGTCACTGCCTATATGTTCTCTTGGTGTGTGTAGGTAGTGGTGTGTCTGTATAGTATGGATACAATTTGAAATCTGATTGAGACTGAAAAGGGAATTATTGATTGGAATAAGTCTTTCAGCCTGATTATCTGCTAGAATCTCTGTTGCTTCTCATAATATGCTTGAAAAGTTTTATTTGTATCTCAAGGGCAATGAGCCTGGCCTCATTTACAAATATGTATGCAGATACCATCCTTGCACTATCTTTGCCTTCAGGCAGTCTTGCTGACTGTCAGCTTGCTTCACTTCCTCAAAAGGAAGAATATCCATTTCCTTGGAATTAGATACAGCATGGCCAAAGGGAAAATGGAAGTTCAGGAGTCACAGAATTTTATGTGACTCCCGACACTGGTCTATACCCATGAGTCAGTTTTCTTCTCTGAGCCTCTGACTCCATATTTATAAGCTGAGACAAACTCTTATGAGGCCATCTATTAGGCTAAACCTTAGTGTGACATGCTCAGTGCAGAGTTTGGGACTAAGGAGATACTCAGTAAATGCTCGCTCCCAGTTATTATTATTTTTGTATCAAATGGATCATCACAACAGACTACCAAAGGTTTAAAGTCATTCAGACAAAAATATCTTTCTCCAATAGTTTCCATCCCACATTTTAGGTTGTTATTTTTTAAAATAAATGGCATCTCTATCCTTTGTGTTCTCTGTTTTTATGAGATGGTTGTGAATAATGAGGAATAATAAGGAATGACTTATTATGTAGACAGAATTGTAATAAAAGCAAATAAATAATCTCAAGAATTTATTTTTAGAATTCATTGTAATCTTTTGGATGTAAAAGCAAGTTGACAATTATCCCACTATCCTTTAACAACAGGTAATTGTTCAACAATACCCCTCATTTTATTTTTTTTAAATATTGTTTCAAAATATGATATCAGAAGATTATGCATAGTATTTATAAAAACATACCATGGCAATAGCAAAATAGATAATTCTTGACATTTGATGTATCTTTAAGTATTTCTTATGTTTTGGTTTACGAATTCATTAAATTGTTCAAAGAGGACCTAGTGTCTTAAGGCAAACTTTCAGTTAGCTTTTAACTTTGTATCAGTATATTTTGTAATTTCTGCCACAGGCTCATTAAGTTTTAGTTTTGGATTACTTACTACCAGGTACAAGGAAGACAAATTCACCTTAAGGTTAAATTTCTAAAGATGAAAGCAATATCAACAAAAAAGCTGAATGACAAAATTCTTCATTGTAGTGTGGCTTGTAATGTCCAGTGTAATTTGTGGTTTGCAGTCCTATATGACCTCCATTTTAAAGAAAAGTTCATGCTTGTTACACTTGGTTGTTAATACATTATTCATGGTTATCTCTAATCATGGTTATCTCCAGCCATCCATCCATGGCTACATTGTTTCACAAGAAACCAATGTTTTCCCCATGAAGGATAACAAATAGGAATTTTACAGTAGAATCTACCTTTAAATGTCAAATTATGTCTTGGCAGTTGTTTGACATAAACATTATAAATAGCTGCAGAAGCCATCATTCTTTGTACTTCATTGATTTAGACAATGGGTGAAGTCTTTAGAGCTAAACTGAAATAAGTTCATGCAATGAACTTAAATGTTCTTTGGACTGGCCTTGATTTCTCATTACTCCGTCTCTGTCTCAAACTGGTTCATTTCAGGAGAAGATGTATCAGGGAGCCTCTGCCCAGTACCTCCTCCTCCTGAAAGGATGGCTTGTGAAATACCTTGCCGAATGGACTGTGTGGTTAGCCAATGGACAGTGTGGTCATCTTGTTCCCAGTCTTGTTCGAATAAAAACTCAGATGGGAAACAGACTAGGTCAAGATATATCTTGGCATTGGCAGGAGAAGGTGAGTAACAGAAAAAGCTCCGGATTCAAAAGTTCAATGATCATTCTTAGTAGTTCCACAAATAACTGAGAAGGTACCCTTAGGCCATTTCACTATTTTTTGAACCCAAATTAACAGCTTCATTTCCATGACCATTTTTAATCCTCTATTTTATCTGTGATGTGTTCACATACTCACATGAATTGTTTTAGTTCATACTTACTTTTGGTCTTTATCAACCAACTGAATATTATTGATTGCATTTCATAGAGATGGTAGCAAAGTTTGATTCACACACATACTGATTCAGATAACTGGGACAATTGGAAACATAATTGGATTGTCTAGTAAAAAAAAGAATTCCAAATTAGGAAACAGGAGATATCATTTCTCAACCAAGAACTGCCAACCCCATCAGCAAGCTAGCTGATCCATGGACCCTGGTTTCTGATCTGTCATGTTGGCATGCTAGAGGCAGGGAGAGAACATGAAAGCTGTGAAGATGGCTTTGAAGAAGGTAAAAGTACACTGGGAATGCTAATGGTGACATCAGAACAAATGAGAGGAGTCACTGCACCTATCACTTACCTCGTCCTTTCATGTCCTCCCCTGACTTGCTCTGCCTTTGGCTCCATTTGAACAAGATCGTAGGGACCCTGGCTGTGAGGAGCTTCTTAAACGAGATTGGGTTCTGTGATCCTAAGAAAGTGGGAACAGGGTCAAGATAAAGGAAGATTTTTCATAATCTTAAAATACAGTTGCTTCCCCTCTTATCTTTTGTATTTCTTGAAGGAGGAAAGTCAGTTATATGTAATTGGAACAAAAATAAGAAGAAAACAAAGTGAAGGTTACAAATCTTGGGCATTTGACCTGTTGAACAAAACATTATTGCATGGAAGAGGAGGCAAAGGTCAATATTTTTGAAAAAAACACCCCTTTTTACATTGATATAAAAATGTGAAAGAAGAGGCAGTAATGAAGTTTGATTATCTGATTCACCCAAGAGTGTAAGGATGCACATCTGCCTGGTTTCCCTGCCAGCAGATAGCACACTGTCAGATGCTATTTCAGAGTTTGAGGATGAGCTCCTTCCTGCCAAACTTTAACAGATACTACTGGCTTTCACAGATAGAAGAATGCACTTCTTGGTGGAGAATAAACACCTTATAATGGCTCTCTGAGAAAACCAATGTCTTTCCCAGAAGAAGGAGCATTTGTAATATTACCTCAATATTACCTCAATATTATGGGCTATTCAATTACTTATGTAGGTATAATAATAGTGAAAGAAAACCATATTTATGTGGGATTTGTAATCCACAGGTGGTAATTAACATTATACTCTATTTTGTGAATTCATATCAGTCATTTGGGAAAAAGGGGTATATTATATTATCCTCATTTTCTGGTACAAGACAAATATTTCTATATTTGAACTGAGAAGGGGAAGAATTGTTTGGTGCAGCAGTAGTCCCATAGGCCATGAAAGTGGCAAACACACACAGACATATGTGTATGCACATGCACATGCACACAAAATACACACAAAAAGAAGAACAAGGACAACATCAGAAATTATGTTTTCTGTTTTATTCTAATTTTTGGCAGGTGGAAAACCATGTCCTCATAGTCAGGCCCTCCAAGAGTACCGTTTATGCAATGACCATTCCTGTGTGCAGCTCTACTGGGAGACATCACCTTGGGGTCCTTGTTCTGAAAACACGTTGGTAACATCCCTAAATGCCACCATTGGCTGGAATGGAGAAGCGACCTGTGGAGTGGGCATTCAGACACGGAAGGTCTTCTGTGTCAAGAGTCATGTAGGACAAGTGATGACCAAAAGGTATGTTCAAGCTATTACTGAAAGTACATGTGTTCATTACATAACTGAATATTTTAGTTAAAAATATTTATTCAGTAGGTGACACATGTAAGATTAAGAATGCATTTGTTTTTGTTCTTGTTACTTGACCTTCAGAGACTGAAACATTTGCTTTAAACAAAGAGAAGTAGAATTATGGTATATATCATCCTGTGTGTTTATTATAAGTGTATTAATTAATGGATAAGAGTAAATTATGTACCATACAACAAATGTGTTTGGATGATCAAATGAGTTTTCTTGAGCTAACCTGAGTAGTTTTGGCTCTTCTTAAATCATATAAAGCCTATGTCACGTGTAGTTTCTAAATTTTGAATTATGGGATTGTGTTTTAGTCTTTTAGTTTCCATAGATCTTTCCTGCAGCAAACTAATATATCCAGTGGTTTTGATTGGATTCATCCATGCTTTCAAGTAGAATGAAAATGTGCTACTTTTTCAGAAAAGGTCATATAAAAATTTTAATATGAAAAGGAAAACATTAATATGGTAGCTAGAATAAAGAATTCAAAAAAGTTTAAGAAGAACTGCAGATGATGAGATAGGGAAATAGTTGACTGGATAATTGAGTTTATTGCTAGATGTGTCTCTAGATACATGTTGAAAAAGTAAAGCTAGGAAAAGAGAATATATCCAGTAATATACTATTTTTAAAGATTGACTGATGGATCTACCTATGAGATTTTCCTAGTGGCCATATCTGGAGATGCTACCCCAGCCATAGTAGTGGTGGGTCATCAGGCTGAGCCAGTGGAAGCTTTGGCCTATATTGGTAAACACAGCAACTTAGTCATTCCTCATGAATTTTCAAGATAACATAAAACATACCTATTTCTTCATGATGCTCTAAGCATGCAACTAATACTTGTTGTCATGGTGAGGCCTAGTGGGAAAAGCAAGAGGAATTGATGAAGCCAAGGCTCAGACAGAAGCAGAAAAGTAGGCAGAACAAATTTGTGGGCATCAAATACATTCCTCCTAACTCCTTCCTAACACTTCTGCCTTTTCTGAAAGCATAGGAAAATAACATTTGTTCTTCTGTCTAATCTAATGTTATTTGTGTCCCTACTCTTGGAACTAAAGCAAGAATAATTTCATCTCAAGCATCATGGTGAAGGGTTCTGATTCTTCCATGAGGCCACTTTGGTTGAATATAAAGAGAGTCACAGAAGTTCAGTTAAGAGAAACAAATTGCATATGAGAGAAATAGTGCAGGCAGACTGGATGCTGCCTACTGCTGGTGTCCAAACATCAGGGAGACAAGTGGCTTTGAAAATGCACTCAAAGATAACATTATTTAAAAGGTATGAGCAGCCAGGAAGACCTCTTGCTGTAAATGTGGTTTTGACAGGGCTGGTGTTAAATGTTCGGTGCTGTTGCAACCCCAGTCTCTGGCACAGATCTGTCATGAAGGTGGTGTCCCATAGAACTTTCTGAAATTCAGTAGTAAACTTGACCTGAGTGAAGAGAAATAATAAAGTTTGAGATGAGAGAAGCAGATAGTTATCCATTGCTTTAAGAAAATATACATTATCTAGCATGGTACATTTTAGCAACGACGACCTGTTATGATTAACCTATAAAGGTGCTTTTTGCCATAACCTTGAATTTTACTTGTGATATTTGGGGGTACAGTATATCAGATTGCACTAGTTGTGTTTTTTTCAACTTGTCTTGTACTCATTGTACTATCTGAACAGAATGGATCCATCAATGGAAGATCCATCAATGGAATTATATACACACATGGAAAATAGCATTTTATGTTATATAAGTCTGACAATAATTCATGGAGTTGTTGTAAAGTACTAAAATATCTTTAATTGTTTATGTAGACATAAGAACGCTTTTTATGAAAAGAATTTCAGTCCTGAGAAATTTACTACTATGGCCTAAACTTTCAGCTTAATAAAAGACACATGAAACATTTAACTGAATATAAAAATAAACAACTTAGGGGTAAAGTAAGCTACATTAAAATACTGTAAACTACTATTGGGTATTGTGGTAAGAAGATACAACATTCTTGAAATCAAATCTTTCTTTCCAAATAGATTTCAGAACTCAACTATGATAGGAGAAAACTATATGACATGAATATAATCTGTTTGTTTCTTAGCAAAGGGAATTGGAATTGAGACTAACATCTACTGAATAAAATTTAATCACCTCTTTAAAGACTATTTAGATGGGAAAAATTGAGTTAATATTTAAAGAGTCCTGGATATACCCTTGTATCTCATTATGACTTTGAATAACAGGGACTTTTTTTGTCGGTTGAGGGGCTTGAATTCTGGGCCTGGGTGCTATCTCTCAGCTCTTCAGCTCAAAGATAGCACTCTACCACTTGAGCCACAGTGCAGCTTCTGGCTTTTTCTGTTTATGTGATGCTGAGAAATCAAATGCAGGGCCTCATGCATGTGAGGCAATCACTCTTCCCAGTCTCGATAACAGTTTTTAAGAAAAGGTTCTTTAAGAGCATTGGTTCTTTCAAAATATGGTATTTCAAAATTGGTATTTCAAAATATGACATTACAGAATTTTACAGAACATTTCACACACTTATCTGAATTTATTTGAAAATTTATATGTATGAGAGTGTAAAATATAACAATGAGTATCTTCCAGTTTTGCTTTACTTCACCAAAATTTAAAAATGAAGTGTCCAGATGTTTCCCTAGCACAGACACATAGAACACACACACACACACACACACACACACACACATACACATATATATATGCATACACACACACACACACGCACACACACACACACACACACACACACACACACACACACACACACACACACACACACACATATATATATATATATATATATATATATATAAAGAGAGAGAGATAGAGACAGAGACAGGGAGACAGGAGAGGGAGGAATGTTAACATTAATTACTTCTCATTGCTAATGATGCTAAAGACTTAACCAAATTTTAATATATACCGAATGTATGTCTTCAAACAATCCTATTAAATATAAGCATCCTACATCAACTTAGTCAATTTACTTAATTAAAATTCCATGAGGTTATTCAGATTAATTGAGCTAAGAAAATGATACTTAATGTCCATTGAAGCACTCAGTGAGATTATCAGAATAAAAGTACTTCTTTTTTTGGCAGAAAAATGGGGGAGCAGTACTAGGAATTAAACTGTGGACATCTTGCAAGCATTCTACAACACAGGCCATACTCTCAATCCTTTTAATATTTTTAGTTTATTTTTCACAGTGTTTCTTTATAAAAACTTAAATTGTATCTATGTAGTTGTATAAGGGTTTTCAACTAAGTATGTCAGTTTATGAGTATACAATCCTACTTCTAGTTCCCAAGTAACTCAGAGAACAGGCATGGTGATACCTAGAGGCCAGAAAGGATCATTTGCCTTACTCTTGTCAAAAAATACTTGAATTGGTTTTCAATGGAAACTAATGAGGGGAAATAGATTCCCTGTAAATTGTGAAATCCTTGAGTGGTGAGTGAGACAGAAACAGGTAAAAGTAATAATCTTTGCTAAAAATACTTTATACAGAGAAAAAGAAGCATGTCTCTATAGAACGAATGAGTAAAATAATGTATTTTATTATTTTGTAAAGCCCATTGCAGAGAAAGGCACAAAGTTCCTTGCAACTTCTTGATTACCTGGAATGGTACTCTGGCATCTGTGTCATTCTGTAGGTGAGAATGTTCCTATTGCATGAGTAATAGAACTGATTGTATCAGAAAATGAACACTAGCTAGCTACAACTGAACGAGAAGTGAGAACTTGTTGGGATACTTCTGGTGTTTGGTTTGGTTTGTTTCATTATCCAGTGTCTTTCCATTGTAATGTCAAAAAGAATAATAGCAATAACAGAGATTAAAAACACAATTTCTAGCTTTCCAAAGTTCCTGATAAGATACTTCTTGCCTTTGCTGTGAAAACACCTGGCTTTTTTGTGTGAGATAGAGTAATAAATAGCTCCATTTAAACATTTAGTGTATAAAAAGTTGGCAGATTTGCCCCATCAACCTGAATGAGATGAATATGTCATTCCTGGGTTGGATGAGTGATCAGGGAGATGGAGCATTGTGAGCACATCATGAAAAATGGCAGGTCCCATGGCTCAATTTGATGCATTTCAGCCCAGTGCTGAAGCCTACAGGATGGAGCTTGCCAGTCAAGGCCAGGGAAATCTATGTATGGAAATGGAATATATTTGCTTTTTACAAAATGTGGTGCCATTTCATGAGTTACTTTATGCATTAAAATAGGAAGAGTAAAGTAGAAAGTAGAAAGGCAAAGAGCCATACTTAGCTTAATAACTTAAAATCTAAATGCATATTGTAAGGCTGTATTCTTTTTTTGGGGGGAAAGGTGGGAGAAATAAGCCAAATTTCCCCCCCAAATTAATTTGGATTTTAGTTTCATAATGTAAAATATCATATTATGACTCACTTTTCATTGCTAAATACCCACACGCTGAGAGAAGGTCATCATTTTACAGCAAGGTGTAATTTCATCATCAACACATGCAAAATTAGTGTATGTTTAGTGTGTATTGTACACCCAACATAACAAATTGTATTAATAGCACACAACAGTATAAACAGCAACACAAATGATATCCAAAGCCTTGTTTTGGTCGGTCATGGAAATGATACAGAAACTAAACTTACAGGTTTTGGAAGTGGATGACTTACAATTGCTAATAGACAATGTTGATTTCTTCAGAGACTGGTAGGATATTCATGAAATTTGGAAATACACAAAGTAGCAGACAACACACAGTTAAACAGGCAGAGGAAGAGGACTCTGAGTAAGAAATAAGTCTTATTGGCAAACGAGTAAACAGAACAATTTCCTACACAAGAAAATATTTGGTCCTATATCAGATTGGATTGTCCTCTTCCTTTCCTAGAAGGCCCTCCATTCATTGCTTCTGTAAAAAACACTGTAACCTAAGCCTGGACTTTGCCACCGAGAGAGTGATATTCTCTTTGTCTTGAAGATTAAAAGAGAACATACACAGGAAAAGGAGTTTTGTAGAGAGTTGGCAAGATTCCCAGTGAGCCTTTATTGTGAGTGATGCTAGTAGAGTCAATATAGTATCAATTCCCCATGAGACTATTCTGGGTTAAAGTCCCCACAATATAGACACCCTCTATAGAAAACCCAAAGTCCAGCACTACAAATATTTCTCAACTGTTTCATGAATTTGTAGGGAGGAACATTCAGCCACCCATGTGATTTTACTTCCATAACCCTCAGAGCACAGGGGAACAGGCACTACTCAAGCTGCATTATTCACTTTGTTATGTACTGGGAGAGGTGGGAGAGGGCTAAGAATAAACAACATTTAATAGTCGGGGTGTGTGTGTGTGTGTGTGTGTGTGTGCGCGCGCGCGCGCACAAGAGTGGTTAGTAATGATGTCATTGATAGGACTGAGTTTGTTAATATCTTCTGTGGTCCATACGTTTTTATTTTTATGCATTTTATCAAAGTATTTTATGTTCCATAGAAGTGAATAATACAGATATATTGATGATGGACAGCAATTAGTTATTATCATATGTCATCCACTAAAAAATCTATAAGATTTAGTTTCTGTATCATTTCTTTTTTTGAGATTTACAACTCAGGTATTATTTTTATTTATTTTTTATGTTTTTTATTGTGAAAATACTGTACAGAGGGGTTACAGTTATCTGAGCAAGGTAATGAGTACATTTCTCATCAAGCATTGTTGCCTCCTCTGTTTTTCCCCTACCATCTCTTCCCTCCCACTTCCACAGCTATATTCCCTCCCCCCACCCTGCGTAAATTGTGAAGTTCATTATTCAACATAGTGTCTTGTATATTTCATTGTACAGTGAAAGCAAGAGTTATACTGTGGGGGAGGAACATACAAAGAAACCAAAAAAAATCACATGGTACCTTATAAATATTTTAGAAACAATAGCAAAAAAGAAAATACCACTTGTGTCTCTATCTTGGGGTTCATTTCACTTAACTTCATCTTATATGGTCATATGTACATAGCTCTATATCATTCTATGACTGACCAAAACAAAGTTTTTGATATTATTTGTGTTGTTGATTATAATATTGTGTGTTATTGATAGTTTATTATGTGTACAACACACACTAAACATAGACTAATATTGAATGTTTTGATGATGAAATTCCATCCTCTTCTAACTGTATACTGTTTATGAAGCACACCTATTTTTCTGCTATTACTGGGGTTTGAACTTAGGTCTTTGTACTTGGTAGACAAATGCTTTGCCACATGAGCCATTTCGTAGTCTACAACCACTTTTATTGCAGCTATTATTTTTGTGGGTAAGTATTCACTTAGTCTAGCCATAATAATAAGAGTAGCAGGTTTTCTCATGTCTCTCCTTATAAGGCTCTATGCTATGACAACTCTACTCTCATGACTTGGTCACTTCTGAAAGTCACCTCCTGAATATCATCATGATGAAGATAGAAATTTAACACTTGAATTTAGGACTTCCATCCATAACAACCTTGTACTTTGTTCCATTTAGATTTAGATACATATGGAACACTGACTTTGTCAAATAAGCATATCCAAATTCACACCTATCCTCTATCCATTCTGTACCAATTGTATATTTTTATTTCTTGATCTGGTTGGTTGTTTTTGTAGTACTGAAGATGAAACCCCAAACCAGTGCTAGGTAAGCACTTTTGCTTACCTTGGTTAAGCCCTAGCCCTTTCTTTTTCTTTTTCTTTTTTTTCTTTTCTTAAAAATTTTTTTTAAATTTATTTTATTTTATTTGAGAACATACTGTACAGAGGGGCTACAATTACATGTGCAGGATAATGCATACATTTCTTACCAAGCATTGTAGCCTCCTCCTTTGTTTACCATTCACCTCCCTTCCCAGCCTCCCCCCTCCCCCCACTCAATTATACCCCCCTCCCCCCCCACACCGACATTGTAAAGTTGGTTTTGACATGACATTTTGTACTTCTCATTGTTGCAACAGGTCCACCTGAATCCTTAAACGACTTGTTTGTCCCCATCTCCTCCACATGTTATACTGACATCAAATATAGTGAAAACGGGGGTTACACTGTGGGGGAGGGACATACAAAGCAACAAAGAAATAATCTTATAAATGCGTTAGAAACACATGCATGAAAGAAACGAAAACATTAAAATACATATTTAAGGGTTCATTTTCCTAACATCACATTATCTGACCTTTTCCGCTTGACTCATCCCTATACTAGATATTGCAAATAAGGGAAACCATGGGACCTATGCTTCTTTGGGCCTGGCTTACTTCACTTAATATAATTTTTTCCAAACCTTTCCATTTCATAACAAATGGGGAAATGTCATTCTTTCTGATGGAGGCATAGAATTCCATTGTGTATATATACCACATTTTCTTGATCCATTCATCTACTGAGGGGCATCTGGGTTGGTTCCATATCTTAGCTATGGTAAATAATGCTGCAATAAACATAGTTGTGCTGGTAGCTTTAGTGTGGTCTTGTTTGTAAACATTTGGGTAAATACCCAAAAGTGGGATTGCTGGATCATAGGGGAGATCTATGTGAAGTCTTTTGAGGAACCTCCATACTGCTTTCCAAAGTGGTTGAACAAGTTTACATTCCCACCAACAATGAAGTAAGGTTCCTTTCTGTCCACATCCCCTCTAGCATCTGTTGTTGTTAGAGTTCTTGATTTTTGCTGTTCTAACTGGAGTGAGGTGATATCTCAATGTTGTTTTGATTTGCATTTCTTTTATGGCTAGGGATGTTGAACATTTCTTCATGTGTCTATTGGCCATCCTTCTTTCTTCTTCAGAGAAGCTTCTCTTTAAGTCTTTCGCCCACTTATTTATTGGGCAGTTGTTTCTTTGAAGATTTGTTGTTGGGTGGTTTAATTTTTTGAGTTCCAAGTATATTTTAGATATGAGACCCTTGTCTGTTGTATGGCTAGTAAAGATCTTCTCCCAATCGGTGGGCTTTCTATTGATCTTGCTAGCTATGTCATTTACCCTGCAGAAGCTCTGCAACCTTATGCAATCCCATTTGTCCAACCTTTCTTTGATTTGTTGTGCTTCCGGGTCTCTATTCAGAAAATTTCGGCCTGAGCCAAGGAGACCTAGGGTTTCTCCTATTCCATCCTGTAATGTTTTCAGAGTGTCTGCTTTGAGTTCAAGGTCTTTGATCCATTTGGAGTTGATTCTGGTGCAGGGTGATATATAAGGATCTAGCTTTAGTTTTCTACATGTAGTTAACCAATTTTGCCAGCACCATTTACTGAAGAGGTTGTCTTTCTTCCATTCTATTGTTTTAGCTTCCTTATCGAAGATTAGATGGCTATAGGTCTGTAGGTTCATTTCTGGGTTTTCAATTCTATTCCATTGGTCCTGAGGTCTGTTCTTATGCCAATACCAAGCTGTTTTGATTACTATGGCTTTATAGTAGAGTTTGAAATTTGGTATTGATATTCCTCCAGCAGTGTTCTTTCCATTGAGGAGCGTTTTTGCTATTCGGGGTCTTTTATTGTTCCATATGAATTTTTGGATTGCCTCTTCTATTTACTTGAAGAATGAGGGTGGAATTTTGATAGGTATCGCGTTGAATTTGTAGATAGCCTTGGGAAGTATTGCCATTTTCACGATGTTAATCTTGCCAATCCAGGAGCATGGGAGGTTTTGCCATTTTTTAAGTTCTGTGTTGATTTCCTTTTTCAAGATTTTAAAGTTTTCATCATAGAGTTCCTTCACTTCTTTGGTTAAGTTAATTCCTAGGTATTTTATTTTTTGTGGGGCTATTATAAATCGAGTTGCTTTCCTAATTTCAGCCACACTTTTCTCATTGTTGGCATATAGAAAAGCCATTGATTTTGGGGGGTTAATTTTATAACCTGCTACTTTGCCAAAGTTTTGAATCAGCTTGAGTAATTTGGGAGTGGAGTCTATGGGATTCTGTAAATACAAGATCATGTCATCTGCAAAGAAGGAGACTTTTATTTCTTCTTTCCCTATTTAGATCCCCTTTATGTCTGCATCTTGTCTTATTGCTGTAGCTAGGCATTCTAATACTAGATTGAAGAGAAGTGGAGAGAGTGGGCATCCTTGTCTTGTTCCTGAGTTAAGAGGAAATGGCTTTAGTTTTTCACCATTGAGTATAATGCTGGCTGTAGGTTTGTCATATACAGCCTTTATTGTATTGAGAAATGATCCATGGATTCCTAATTTTTCCAGAACCTTCATCATAAAGGGGTGTTTGATCTTGTCAAATGCTTTTTCTGCATCTATTGAGATATCCATGTGGTTCTTATTCTTGCTCCTGTTGATGTGATGAATAATATTAATTGATTTGCGTATATGGAACCAGCTTTGCATCCCTGAAATGAATCCTGTTTGATCATGGTGTATGATTTTTTGGATGAATTGTTGAAGTCGTTTGGCCAAAATTTTGTTGAGAAGTTTTGCATCAATGTTCATCAAAGAAATGGGTCTATAGTTCTCTTTCTTTGATGAGTCCCTGCCTGGTTTTGGGATGAGGGTTATGATGGCTTTCATTAAGTGGTTGTAAAAAGGAACTGCCATTTAACAAAGCAGTTTGAGAACACAATATATCTTCAGCATTCTCCCAAACCATCCTAGCTGTTCTTAATTCTGTAGGAGATACATTGAATTCTTCATTGCATTCTCCCTATCCCTCTTTTTCCTTATGGTCCTTTGTTTTTGATGATCTAGCTCCTTTTTTTAAGTCTAGCCTAGCACTCTTAGCTGAGATTATAGATGTGTACCACAATACCTGGCTGGATCCCTGCATTTACCTTATTATAGCAAGAATAATTTTTGAGACATTTCATTCCAAAACAAAATTCAATTTTCTAGTCTTTGCATTGTTTCTGACAAGAAATGTATTCATCACCTTACCTATTGAAACTCCTCTGTACACCAAATTTTTAAAATATGGTTTATCCTATTCCTTCCTGTAATGTTTTCAGGGTGTCTGCTTTGACATTGAGGTCTTTGATCCATTTGGAGTTGATTCTGGTGCAGGGTGATATATACGGATCTAGCTTTAGTTTTCTACATGTGTTCATCCAATTTTGCCAGCACCATTTACTGAACAGGCTGTCTTTCTTCCATTATATTTTTTTAGATCCCTTATCGAAGATTAGGTGGCTATAGTTCTGTGAGTTCATTTCTGGGCTTTTGATTCTATTCCATTGATCCTCAAGTCTGTTCTTGGGCCAGTACCTAGCTGTTTTGATTACTATGGTTTTGTAGCAGAGTTTGAAGTTTGGTATTGATATTCTTCCATCATTATTCATTTTTGCTATTCGGGGTATTTTATTGTTCCATATGAATTTTTGGATTGCCTCTTCTATTTTACTGAAGAATGAGGTTGGAATATTGATTGGTGTCTCATTGAATTTGTAGATAGCCTTGGGAAGTATTGCCATTTTCACGATGTTGATCCTTCCAACCCAGGACCATGGGAGGTTTTTCCACTTCCTAAATTCAGAAACACAAAAATCAAAGAAAGCTTGGATAATTAGGATTGCATGAAGCTGCAGAGCTTCTTTATGGCAAAGGACATAGCTAGAAAGATCAATAGAAAGCCCAGGGATTGGGAGATCTTCACTAGCCATATAACAGATAAGGGTCTCATATCTAAAATATACTTTGTTGCTTTGTATGTCACCCCCCCACGATATAACCCCTCTTTTCACTGTATTTGATGTTGGTGGAATTTGGGGTGGGGAAGGGAAATAACAAATTTTTTAAATAGGAATACAGGTGGACCCATTGCAACAATGTTGAAAAATGAACTGCACAGCTTTGATGGGAAGGGGTAGTCATAGAGATGGGAGGGTGGGCAGGGATGATAGAGGGAAAACAAAGGAGGAGGCAACAATGCTTGATAAGAAATGTACTCATTACCTTGCTCATGTAATTGTAACCCCTCTGAATGGTATTTTTGCAATAAAAAACTAACTTAAAGAAATACATACTTGGAACTCAAAAAATTAAATCCCCAACAACAAATCCTCAAAGAAACAACTGCCTGACAAATAAGTGGGCTAAAGACTTAAAGATAAACTTCTCTGAAGAGGAAGTAAGAATAGCCAATAGACATATGAAGAAATGCTCAACCTCTCTAGCCATAAAAGAAATGCAAATCAAAACATTGAAATTCCACCTCACCCTAGTTAGGATAGCTATAATCAAGAACTCTAATAACAACAGATGCTGGAGGGGATGTGGACAGAAGGGAATCCTACTGCATTATTGATGGGAGTGTAAGCTTATTCAACCACTTTGGAAAGCAGTATGGAGGTTCCTCAAAAGATACCACATAGAGCTTCCTTATTACCCAGCAATCCCACTTTGGGCATTTACCAAATGATCACAAACAAGACCATACTAAAGCTACCAGCACAACTATGCTTATTGTCACATTATTTACCATAGCTAAGATAATGAACCAACCCAGATGCTCCTCAGTAGATGAATGGATCAAGAAAATGTTTTATATATATATATATATATATATATATATATATATATATATATATATATATATGTGTGTGTGTGTGTATGTGTGTGTGTGTGTGTGTGTGTGTGTGTGTGTGTGTGTGTACAATGGAATTCTATGCCTCCATCAGAAAGAATGACATTGCCCCATTTGTTAGGAAATGGAAAGATTTGGAAAAAACTATATTAAGTGAAGTAAGCCAGGCCCAAAGAAACATAGATCACATGGTTTACCTTATTTTAAATAACTAGTATGTCTGGAACAAGCAGAAAAGGTCAAAGGCTATATACATATGACCAGATAAGATGATGTTTAGCAAAATGAACCCCAAGATAGGGACACAAGTGGTTTTTTCTTTCTTGCTATTGTTTCTAACGTATTTATAAGGTACCATGTGATTTTTTTTGTTTCTTCGTATGTTCCTTCCCCACGGAATAACCCCTGTTTTCACTGTATTTGATATCGGTGTCCTGCATCTTGTATATCCACTTCTCTAATCGGGGACCGGAAGGGAAAAAACAAAGTGCTTAAATAGGGATACAGCTTGACTCATTGCAACAATGAGATGCACAAGACACTATGTTGAAAAAACGAACTTTACAATTTAGGCAGGGAGAGGGGGAGGGAGAGTGTTGTTATGGAGGTGGGAAGGAAGGAATTGTAGGGGAAAATCAAAGGAGGAAGCAACAATTCTTGATAGGAAATGTACTCATTACCTTGCTCATGTAACTGTAACCCCTCTGTACAGTATTTTTATAATAAAATGTATTAAAAATTAAAAAAAATAAAAAAGAAACATTTTACTCTTTATATTTGTTAGTTGATGAGGTGTGACATCATTCAGAATCTTCCTTCCTGTTAGAAAATCACAGCAGCCAGCAGACAGGGCTGCCCGTGCTGCTGGGCACTGAGGTTCCCGGCTGGGCATTCTCCATCAGTCAGCAATAGCTCTTGGGAGGGCAGAGTCTTAGTGGTAAAGCTCCACTCTGAGTCACCCATTTTTAAACAGACAAGAATGGGCGTTCTTCTAGATTGTTCTTCCACTGCTCTCAGCCACCACTCTGACTTCCAGTGCAGGCCCGACTCTGTCCTGACCGCCTGGGTTCCTGGCCGAGGACCCTAGTGGGCGTGCTGGCTGGCAGAGGTAAGGGAGGGGGGCTCCTAGCTGATCCACTTACTGCTAATGGAAGTCTGACTGTGAATTAATTTTATGCCATAAAATATCAATCCAATTCTGTCTGACTATGTAGCATCTTAAAATAAAAATATTAAAGCCCCCAAATTAAGAAAAAAATAAAATCACTTCCTTCCATTTTCTACACCCATGTTTAATTTCTTCATTAACTCTGTCTTTCCTATTTGAATAATCTGTTTGCTTATTGTTTATTTTGGACACACTTGGTGTGCTTTTCTCACTGAATTGTCATTCCTTTGTTAGTGTGGAATGTTTCGGCCCATTATTTCCTTTTTATGTCCTGCATTTTCTCTCTTCTCCTCTAGTGAAAATCTGTTAATTATATGTTTAATCAACAGACTTCCTAGTTTGGTGTTTGGGTCATCATGTGTTTGGCTTTATTTTCTTTCAAAAACTCCATGGAGTTTTTGGTACAGTATTTATTATTTTTGTGCTTTTTATCATATAAAATGAAGAGAATTCCTTTTACTGCTATTAGTATTAATAACAGGAACTAGTGTGCCAGAGCATGGAATTGAACCTTAGTTTATCTAATATACTGATCATGCAAGTTAGCTTTAACACGTACTACATCACTCTGCTTTGTAAGAGAGCCTTAAGAATCAACAATAAACCCCAAAGATACATTACATGCTTCCCTGCTATCTTTCTTTATGTATGATTCTTATACAAAATTTTCACGTGAATTTTAACCCATTTCCCCCAAATAATCAAACAATAAAAACATTTTTGCTGCATTTGGGGTTTTTATTTCTTTCAAGAGATTGCACTATTATTTTCCTAAACATAGCTATTAATTATCAGAATAATAGAATGATAATAGAATAATAACAGAACTAATGTTTCAGAATTCATGTTTCATTATTTTCAGTCTGTCATATCCTATTTGTCCTGTATCATCAACTTATTTTTCCTATGGAAAGTCTATGCATTAATTTAATGTAGAACTTCACTAATGTTCAAAGATACATAACATTTTCAAATGACTTTGATGATTTCTTTTACCATTACATCCATATATTGTCTTTATATATTTTCCTTCCTTTTTCTTTTTGGAAATGAGTAAGCTGATATACTATCCTGAAAAATCAATCACATTTCAAAACATGTTTCAAACTTGTTTATTCATAAAAATCAAATGTCATTTGAGTTGATGCTGATTGCAAGACATTTTTTCCTATTTTGTTCAAAAGTATTTAGGTGTTGCAAGCAAGAGATGAAGGCTGCTTTGGACTTTGCCTCTGGTTGTTGCTCCTGGAAAAGAAGCTTCACCCCTCTTGTCCTTTCCTCATTTATAGAAAGGAGAAAAAGGGCCTTTGTATTTTCTATACTAAAATCATCATTTATTTTAAATCCCTTTACACTCTGCAGGAAACATTGATACGTCTCTTTACCTTGACAGATGTCCAGACTCTACACGACCTGAAACTGTGCGACCTTGCTTTCTCCCGTGCAAGAAAGACTGTGTTGTGACTCCTTTCAGTGAGTGGACACCTTGCCCGAGGTTGTGTCAATCAGGTAAGGTTATACTGCTTTCCTAGTGCCTTTGTTTCCTAACCATCTGATCACTCTCCCCATCACTCTTGGAAGAACAGGAGAAAATAGGTTAACCAAGTATTGCATGAGTACAGATAGTGACAGTATAAGGTTTATATTTCTTTCTTCCTCATGGTGATTACTTACGTATGTGGATATATTTATCTAGTATTCTTAATATCTAAACCTTAGATGGATACATAGGAATATATTTTAGAAGCAATTCTGTAAGAATAGGTCCTTTCCCAAAAGCTATTGCAATTCCCCAATGAAAGATCTCATGTGGAAATACAATTACCTATAGTTCCCTAGCTTAATTTTAGCCTAAGGTCTAGAGTTAGCAGTGTGTTCCCATCCTCCTACACTCATAAGCTGAGCCTTGGTCCCTGGAATTTCACCATTGCCACAGTAAAGCAGGTAGATCTAAAAAAGGGAAGACTGAAAAAATACATACTGAATCTATTGCCCAGAAAAAACTTTATCTATTTATTTTCAGCCAGTTCTTTATGGTCATGTTCATTTAAGAAAGGTATGGCAACTATTTTTATAGCAGCATTATTCACCATAGCTAACATATGGAACAACCCAGATGTCCCTCCGAAATATGAATGGATCAAGAAAATGTGATACATACACATATAGACACACACACACACACACATAGACACACACACACACAGACACACACACACACAGTGGATTCCATGCCTCCATCAGAAAGAATGACACCCCATTTGTTAGGAAATGGAAACACTTGGGAAAAATTACATTAAGTGAAGTAAGCCAGGCCCAAAGAACCATAGATCCCATAGTTTCCCTTATTTGCAATAAATAGTACATGTCTAGGACAAACAGAAAAGGTCAAAAGCTTTGTACATATGACCATATAAATGGTGTTAAGCTAAATGAACCCTAAGATAGAGACACAAGTGTTTTTTTTCTTGCTATTGTTTTTAATGTATGTATTATGTACTATGTGATTTTTTTTGTTTCTTTTGTATGATCTTCCCCCACGGTATAACCCCTGTTTTCACTATATTTGATTCCCGTACCCTGCATCTGGTATATACACTTTTCTAATTTGGGGAGGGGAAAGGATATAACCAAATGCTGAAATAAGGATACAGGTTGACCCATTGTAACAATGAGATGTACAAAACACAGTGTTGAAAATGTACTTTACAATTTCTGGGGTGAGGAGGGGGACGGATGAGTTGGGGAGGTCGGGAGGGAAGGGATGGTAGGGGAAAAACAAAGGAGGAGGTAACAGTTACACATGTAACTGAACCCCTTTGTACAGTAATTTTACAATAAAAACTATATATGAAAAAAGAAAGGTGTGGTTCTCACTCTGTTCTTGGACCAGCCCATGGAAGAGGGAAGGATGTATAAAACTGTGCAGAGAACCTGTCAGAGATGTAGAGAATTCACTTTTTTTTTCTTTAGATTATCCCAGCCAAGTGCCTTTGACATAAATTTATAGCTTAACTTCATAAAAGTTTGATGAAAGCGTGGTGATCATTGTCACAGAGCTCTTGGCCCTTCAAACCACCTATCATAGGGATAGTGAAGGCTGTCATAGGGTGACATCTGTATAAACATTCACAATCTCCTTATCATTGACAAGAGCCAGTGGCTCAAACATATCATCCTAGCTACTGAGGAGGCTGAGATCTGAGGATTGTGGTTTGAAGCCAGCCTTGGCAGGAAAATCTTTCAGATTCTTATCTCTAATTAACTACTAAACAAAGCCTTAAGTGGAGTTGTGGCTCAAATGGTAAATGGTACAGTGCTAGATTTGAGCAAAACTGCTCAGGTATAGTACCTAAGTCCAGGTTCAAGTCACAGGACCGGCATGCATGTGCACACACACACGCACACGCACACCAAATAAAAAATCTTTACCATAAATTTTTTAAAATTACTTTGCTGCAGAATGACTATAGCAATACCTGATAAGATTTGCTTATAGACAGATCCAGAAATAAATACACAAATAAGAAGTTGTTTTGAGAGCACAGTTAACTTTGTATCTGATCTTTTTTTGTCTTTTGGCCAGACATGGGTCTTGAACTCTGGGCCTGGGTGGTACTGTCCCTGAGCTCTTAAGCCCCAGTTCTACTTCTCGTTTTCAGGTGGTTAATTGGAGATAAGAGTCTCATAGACTTTCCTGCCTGGGTTGGCTTTGAACTTAAGATCCTCAGATCTTGCCAGGCCCAAAGAAACATAGGTCCCATGGTTTCCCTTATTTGCAATATCTAGTATATGCATGAGTCAAGCGGAAAAGGTCAGATAATGTGATGTCAGGACAATGAATCCTTAGATATGTATTTTAATGTTTTTTTATTTCATGCATGTGTTTCTAATGCATTTATAAGATTATCTCTTTGTTGCTTTGTATGTCCCTCCCCCACAGTATAACCCCTGCTTTCACTATATTTGATGTCAGTATAACTTGAGGAGGAGATGGGGAAAAACCAGTTGTTTAAGGATACAGGTGGACCTGTTGCAACAATGAGAAGTACAAGTTGTCATGTCCAAAACGAGCTTTACAACGTCGGTGCAGGGGGGGGCGGGAATGGGGGGGAAGGAGAAGGATTGGGATTGGGGGGGAGGGGGGAGGCTGGGAAGGGACGTGAAGGGTAAACAAAAGGAGGAGGCTGCAATGCTTGGTAAGAAATGTATGCATTACCTGCCCATGTAATTGTTACCCCTCTGTACAGTATGTTCACAAATAAAATAAAATAAAATAAAATAAAATAAAGAAAAAAAAAGATCCTCAGATCTTAGCCTTCTGAGTAGCTATGATTATAGTCAAGAGCCACCAGTGCCATGTTTTATCTGATATTCTGAGTAATGAAAACAATAATCTCTTCCTGAAATTCTCCCAAGCATTTTCTTTGAATGGAGATGCGGAGTAGATGAAGCATATGAATAGTGTTAATTGAGCAGGCTGGTGAAGATGATGTCCAGAGAGACAGGACAGAAGAACTACTGTCTCTGTTATGAACTATTTGAAAGGTGGAATTTAAGAGGCAGCTCATTTTTGGAATTTTCATATTTAATACTTAAAAATATTCAGTGCCTGAAGACATTTCAAGCTTTTAAGATAAATATTAGAAAACTTAAAGGGGGTATTATAATGTATGGTGATATGGCTTCACTGAAGCTCTAGTATCTCTTTTAGTTTCTCACTCACAGGAGATCACATAATTCCTCTGCTATCTTGTAACAAGAAAGAAAAAGCTTGAATTAAAAAAAACATACCCTCCTGGTTGTATAAACTTGGTGTTGTGGCTATCAAAGTCCCCTGGTACTCAGGAAGACAAATTAACTTTGCTGAGCCCATGCACCCTGGAGACCAGAGATTTCTCCAGGCCCTTCTATTCCATTTGTTCAACAGTCAAAAAAGATCTCTGCAGCCCGAGAGTCTTCTCCTAGCTTTGGCTAAGGGCAGCATATGAAATAACTGGTCTTCGAGCAAGTTTAAATTTTACTCCAGTTTCCAGAGATTGAATTAGTTGTCTAAATGGTTGGCATTGTAATGAAAATAATTCTAAACCTCTGTGGTATCTTTTTGCCTCCAACTTTTCAAGCCTAGATAATTCTTTTCACAGCTTGGCAGTCAGAGACCTGGAGGAGTAAAGATTCAATTTTCAGATTTCTTTCAGTTTTCCTCTTTAATCCTATTTATCCTCGTGTTTTGCTCATACCTTGAGACCAATATATTATTAAATAACCATGGGTTAATTAGCGGACACTATGAGATGGAAAGACTTTGGAAAGAAATGATGCTTTTAATTCTATGGTGCTCAAACTTTATTGTATCTGAATCACCTGGAAACATTGTTAAAATGAAGGTTTCCAGATCTATAATTAGAAGCCTTGGTCTAATTGCCATAGGATAGAATTGCCAGAAATGTACAGTTCTAAGAAGCTACAGCCCTGAGGAATAAACCTTTCTAAAGAACAATAGCTATAGGTCTATGAACAAACCTTGTTTTAACTCTGGGCTTGTGGCTCTTCTTTTAGTTCCTCAATTATGTCCTGCCATGTTCTTCCCAATTCAAGAGGATTCAGGTAAGTACTAAGAAGATAAATGTTGGAGGCAGGTGGCTAGATTTGGATTTCCAAGTTTTCTCTGTCACAGGTATATTATTATCTCTCTGTGTCCCAGTTTCTTCATTTATAAAATATAGCTAATAGTGATATAGCTAATAATCATAAGAGAAGCACTCACTGATACTGGTTGCCTTCCTATACCTTTCCTGGATACTCAGCCTATCGGTCATCCATATAGAACTGCTCTCATCTCCTGGAATACTCCAGTGGCTTTCTTGATACGCTGCATGAAGTACACCAGACCACAGCATCCTACTCATCCCTTTTACAGATGCAAGCATACTTGTCTTTCCTTGTTAATCCCTGTTAGATATTGAATCCAGACATGGAAAGGAGGGACTACTTTATCCATCTCTACTGCTAGATCCTCTAAACAAAGCATGAGATAGGACATGTCTTTGTCACATAATAAGTGTGTTTTAAATGCACAAATGTCCCATAAAGAGAAAAATGTGGATTTGAACATTAGTAGTAACTTATACTTTTTGAGACTACTCTTCAATGAATTTTTCTAGGGAATGGTGCTCTAGGACAATACATTTCAAGCATGAATGTGCTTTCAGATCCTGAGGATCTTATTAAATGCAGGTTCTAATTTGAAAAACCTGCATGGGGCCTCGAACCGTGTCTTTCTATTTGGTTACTGGTGATTCTTATTCCTTAGATACAAAGGTGTAATTTAGATGACCTTATTCACAGTTTCTCAACAGGGAATTGTCACCTTCCAAGTTATTAAGTGAGAACCATAAATCTGGAACTATCCAACAAGTGAGAACACAAGTAGAATGTTCCTGAGGTGGAGAAAAGCAGCTTAAACTAAAGTAAGAACTCAGGAAGAGTATTCCAGGAAGAGGGTGGGACTGAATGAGTCCATTGATGAGCCCACCTCAACCAATGATGTCAGAGGGATATTTTTTTTACAACTATGGCCTTGGGTTGGGTCATTAAATATGAGAAGCAGTTATTTCTGTAGTCATTAAACTTGTCTTAAAAATCAAATCACTTGGAGATCTCTCAAAAATAGCTATGCATGGGGCTGGGAAGGTGGCTCAGTGGTAGAGTGCTTGCCTTGCATGCATGGTCCTGGGTTCGATTCCTCAGCACCACATAAGCAAAAAGAAAAAAGAAAAAAATAGCTATGCATGGATCCTACTCTAAGAGATTCTAATTTAATAGAATCTGTGATATGATTGGGAAATCAATGGCTTATAGGAATCGCAAACCGCATCCATTCTAGAGTTCTCCAAAAGCCAAGTGGGTTGAGGAGGGCCACATGCTTCAAGCAGTGATTTGTGTTTTGACCATGGATGAGCAGTGGCAGGTTTTCTTCAGGCTAGGCATATAAGCTAAATCCTTGTTTTCAAGCCTTGACAAATTACTGGCTAGTAGCCGACTATTCATTTTTATTCCTTTTTATGTAAGTCTGTCCTTAAAGGACCAATATGGTCCTAAAATCATCTATGCAAAGCAAAGTTCTATATTTTGGCCTCTCTTACTTATTTTTAAGTCCCTGTAATAAATCAATTGAATGATTAAGAACCATTTCTTGGTACTTTACTTGCTGCTTTATCCTGTTTCTTTAGCCTATAAAGAAAATGTCAGCCCGAAGAATCCAATGTTGTTACTTTAATAACAGCAACACTAGTTATTGCAATGTTTCTTAGCCTTGGAAAATTCCTACAATGAACAGATGTTTGAGAATAACCACAGCCCACTTCAGGCAGAATCCCTTCAGACCTAAAGGACATCCATAAGATTAAAATTCTCCACAAGTGGTTCTTATAAATGGTGAAGGGAAAAAACACTCATTCAGAGTGTTTTTTTATATTTTATATTTTACAATGTGAGTTCACGTAAATTTTAAGTAGCTACAGATTAATTTTAGTCACTTCTTTTTATCACTATTGTGTTTTTGTTTTTTTCTTTCTCCCTCTCTGTTTTCTTCTTTCTTTTTATGCAGTACTTGGATTCAAATTTAGGGCCTAATGTTTTACCACTTGAGTTATGTGCTCAGTCTTTTTGTGTCTTAGTTTCTTTTTCAAAACGTTCTTGAACTTTTGTCCAGGCTAACCTTGAAATGTGATTTGTCAAATGTGATTTGAATAGCTGGGATTATAGTCATGAGGCTATGATGCCAAGTTTCATGTTGTGGAGATGGCAGACCTTTTTTCTTCTGAGAGCTATTTGGATATTATAACATAGAATCCACAGAATTATCTGTAAAAGCAGATGGCTTGAGGACAAGAAGCATATGTGTGTTTTCTCTCTTGTACCAAATAACTTTGTGGGCTTTATAGAACCCATAAAATGGATTTTCCTCACTCGATATAGTAACAAGTCAACAGTGTTCTTCCAGGATTTCAGTCAGGATCTTTCAATAGATTCATTTATAGTTTTAACATTCGATGAATAGATGATAGTCTAAGTTTTTATATTTTATGTTATTAGGTATATGAAATTTATGTGGAAATATAATTTATATTTAAATATGTATATGTAATATCATGTAGACATTATATGTAAGTGTAAATTTATAAATACAAAGAATCAATAGTACAAAGTATTCAGTAAAGTGGTGGTAACTGTAAACTCAATGATAATATCAATAACATGGACATTCTTGTTTTGTTCACACTGCCAGTTTTTACTTCTTTACCCCCAATAAATGAAGAGGAATTATTCCCAAGTATATTGACAACAGGATGGAATTGAAGCATATGGAGGGATTAACGCAATAGGGCGAAAAGTAAAGAGAGGTATTTTCAAAATAGTTGTTATGTATTCCAAGAGACTTGAAAGCTAGCAATTAATCGTTTGGAAGCTGCCTAGATTAAAGGCTGAGTGAGCAACTCTAACTTTCATCTCCAAGGATGAGCTAGATGGCTATGCCAAGGAAACAGAAAGACCCAGGCCTGACAGATGCTATGAATTACTAGGAAGCTGCATTTGGTAGTACTTGGTTTTTATGTGTCAGCCCTCATGAAGCTAAGCCTTAAATTTATAGTATTAAAGACAGAGTGATGTTTTTAAAACATCTAGGTTGGGGCTGGGAAGGTGGCTCAGTGGTAGAGTGCTTGCTTCTCATGCATGAGGCCCTGGGTTCGATTCCTTAGCACCACATAAGCAGAAAAAGCTGGAGGTGGCATTGTGGCTCAAGTGGTAGAGCACTAAACTTGAGCTGAAGAGCTGAGGAACAGAGCCCAGGCTCAGAATTCAAGCCCCATGACAGACAAAAATAAATAAATTAATTAAATTAAAAGATAAAACACCTAGGTCATGTAGCATAAACATCATAGGTTTTTGAATGAGGCTTTTTGGGTTCAAATCTGATCTTTACCATTTAAACGACTGGACATTTACTGTGTCTCAATTTCCTCCATTCCAAAATGAGATAATACTAGTACTGATTTTATGCAGTGGTTGAGAGGAGAATAGGGTAGATGAAAGTGTTCTAGGTACATAGATACATAAGTATAAATTATGATCATTATTACTTTTAAGCATTGATGTTTATAATGATGATGAAGCTCCTAAAAGTGATGATGTAGATACTTCAAAGTACTAAGTTTCCCATCACCTGGAACTAAGGCACATGTTTCCATGTCACTATTTTCCTTATACTTTCCAGTGATCATGAATTTTTGATTCAAGTGTCTGTTATGTGGCTTGGATATAAAGTGTCCCCACAAAAGTCTCAGGCACTACAGATGTAGCCTCTACGGGGTGACACTATTTTGAGAGATTCTGGAAGCTCTGGGAAATAAGGTCTAGCTGGAGGAAGTATGGTTTATTTCTTTTGGGGTGGAGTTATGTCCCATCTCTGCTTCTTGTCTACCATGAGCTGAAAAACTGTAATACTCTCACTGTCATCACCATGAAACTCTGCCTCACTGTAACCCAGAAACAAAAGAACCAGCTGCCTATGAAGTTGAATGTCTATGCCCTAAACACAAATAAGTCTTCCTTCCTTTGGAAGTTATTCTATCACATACTTTGTTATTGTGAGAAAAAGTCTAACAAACCCAATGGAAATTCTGTGATTGTGGGTATAGGACAGAACAAATGAATTCAATTGGGCTACCTTTGAAATATATAACTATTTTTCTTTTACAAGCATAATTTGTTTACTTGATAGATTACCTCTTGTATACCTCTTGCTTAGTATTATAATTATATGGTTTCAATTAGTATATATTAACAGTACAGAGAGTTTCATTGCAGTGCTTACATAGATATGTACAGTGAACTTTGAATAAGATCTCTGTATGTTGTATAACTTTATTTTTATTTATTTTTTGTTATGTTACTTTAAGCCTCTCCTTTGCTCACTCTCTCTCCTTTCCTGACAACCATTGCTGCTGTAGACGGTCTCCCAATCATTTCTAATTTTTAGAAATTTTCCTCAAGCTAGAAAAAAACTCCACATAACATTAACAGATAGTCCAGCAAATCTAGGCCATTTAGTGTTCACCATTCTGAATATCAAAATGCTCGAAAAATAACCCAAATCTCACTTAAAATTTTTTGTGCACTTGGTATCGATCCCTGTCATCCCAGCAGGATACATCAATAGGAGGATCATGATGCAAGATGTGCAAATTCTAAACACTATTTCTATACTGCATCCCAAAATATAAATAACCGAAGCACAGTTCAATTGGTGGAATGCCTGCTTTGCAAGACTAGAAGCCCTCCAAAACTTTGCCTACTTGATTGATACAAATACCACCCTATCAATTTACTTTCTCTTTATAGCATGAAGAGTCTTCTCTCTTCTGTACAGGATCAGGCATGATTTTGTCCACTGGGGTAGTAGACAATCAGATGTAAATGAGATTCTCAAATAATAAAGGGTCATCTGGGTTGGATAATCAAATCCTTGAGTCTGGAATGCTTGTCTGAAGTACTGTTGGATTCAATTTAACATCTTTCCCTCCATTGATAAACTGTATCTAAATTTACTTACCACCTCTGTAAGTTTTGTGTTTTTTTTGTCTTTTTTTTTTTTTTTGTCGGTCTTGGGGCTTGTACTCTGGGCTTGGCCACTGTCCCTGCGCTCTTCAGATAAAGGTAAGCACTCTACTGCTAAAGGCGAGCACTCTACCCCTTGAGCTACAGGGCCACTTCCCATTTTCTAGTGGTTTATTGGAGATAAGAGTCTCATGGGCTTTCGTGCCCGGGCTGGCTTTGAACTGCGATCCTAAGATCTCATCCTCCTGAGTAGCTAGGAATACAGGCGTGAGCCACTGGCTCCTGGCTTACCTCTATAAGTTTTTGATAATTTTCTTTTCTAGATTTTTGGAGAAATTAAGTAAAATAAGTTATATGGCTCACATATATCTTCAGACAGCTTTGATATATATAGCGAGTACAGATGCAAGTGCCACTGGGTATAAATTGTTTTTTTTAGTTTGTAATTTAAATTACAAACTAAATTTAAATCACTATGTGGGCTCAGTGTTCAATAACTAGTCCTGATAATTTAGTAGGTGGAATGACAAACATTGGACTTGTAGAGATCACAGTTCTCAACCACACTCCTGCCAAACAATGAATATCTGCCAATAAAATTCAGAAAAGACACCCATTCCCAATTCATATTGGATAACTGTTAATGGCTAAAATTCTCCTGATAGAATGTTATATTACTCGTTCCTTCAATAATGACATGTCTGTTTTCATTTAAAATTCAGTAGAAGTTGCACTTAGATTTGGCATCATGGAAATATTTTTTTAAATCTCTCTTAGGATGTGATGACCACCATATCTAGGAAAGTAATATCACTTGGGTTAGAGTTCATAACTCTTACTGTGAACCACAGTTCATTAGAGCAAATGTAAACCCAAATCATACTTCTTATGGAAAGCATTCTTTGTCCAAACTCCTCCCTACCATCCCTTTTCTAACACTTCCTTTTTTAAAAATTTATTTCTTTATTGTGAAAATACTGTACAGAGGGGTTACAATTACATGGGCAAGATAATGAGTACATTTCTTATCAAGCATTGTAGCCTCCGCCTTTGTTTCCCCTTCCCATCCCTTCCCATCCTCCCCCCGCCCCCCCACCCAATCCTCCTCCCCCCCACCAAAATTGTAAAGTTCGTTTTTCCCCATAACGACTTGTACATCTCATTGCTGCAATGGATCAACCTGTATCCCTATTTAAATGATTTTTTCCCCTTTCCCTCTACAAATTATACCAACATCAAATACAGTGAAAGCAGGGGTTATACCATGGGGAAGGACATACAAAGCAACAAAGAAATAATCTTATAAATGTGTTAGAAACAATCACCTGAAAGAAAAAAAAACATTTGAGTACATATCTTAGGGTTCATTTCTCTAACTTAAACTTATCTGACCTTTTCTGCTTGATTCAGACATATATTAATTATTGCAAATAAGGGAAACCATGGGACCTAAGTTTCTTTGGGCCTGGCTTAATTCACTTAATATAATTTTTTCCAAGTCTTTCCATTTCCTAACAAATGGGGCAATGTCATTCTTTCTGATGGAGGCATAGAATTCCATTGAAACACTTCCTTCTTAACCAAAGATTGAGGAAAGGTCATCAACATTTGGAATTTGCAAAAGCAACTGACTTTCCTTTCCCTCATCCAATAGCCCCAAAAGATAAATTTAATCGTATGTGAGTAATGGAAAAAAAATCACAGGCTCAGAAAAATTAGGCAACTATTTCAAGGATGCTCTGTATATTTTACTTATAGCAGAATTGGAATATGTTTGTTTTTATACCACAGATATTTTCCACATGACAAGTGAAGATCTTCACTTTGCATCATATAAGTCACACACTGTTTTCACATGTGATATTCCATAGACTGCCAGAGTGTTAATGAAGGAAAGCTGGTTTATTAGTTCTGCTCCATAGCTGAGACAACACATTTCACA
This sequence comes from Dipodomys merriami, assembly GCF_024711535.1. NCBI lineage: Eukaryota > Metazoa > Chordata > Mammalia > Rodentia > Heteromyidae > Dipodomys > Dipodomys merriami. The sequence continues at coordinate 74,988,319 of NW_027202270.1, read as the reverse complement.
AGAGGAACACTTTTGGACTCAGGGGAAAACACTAAGTGAAGAAACCCAGTGCCTATGTGTATTTGGTGCTCTTGTATAGTTATAGATAGGGAAAATAAGGTCATTCAACTCACATCATTAAAAGGCAGTCAATAAGTTTAACTTCCAACCAACAGTGTAGTAATGTCACCTTTTGGCCACATCCTGCCAGTATTATTAGTGTTCTTCATAATGATCATTTTAACTGGGGTGAGGTAAAATTTTAATATTGGATTGCATTGTTTTTACTTTTTAAAAATTTATTTGCATTTCTTTTATGACCAAAGATGTTGAACATTTTTTTCATATGTCTATTGGTCATTCTTCTCAGAAGTCTCTCTTTAAGTCTTTAGCTCATTTATTATTTGAGTACTTGTTTCTTTGAAGGTTTATTTTTGGGGGTAAAGCAGCATAAAGTTTCCTCAAAAAATTAAATATAGAGCTTTCCTGTGACCCAGAAATTTCACTCCTGGGCATTTATCCAATAGAACACAAACAATGCCACAACCATGTTCATTGCAGCATTGTTTACTATAGCCAAGATATGTAATCAACCCTGATTCCTTTCAGCAGACAAATGGATCAAGAAAATGTGGTATACATGCAAACAATGGAATTTTATGCTTTCATTAGAATGAATAATATTGCACTATTCATGAGAAAATGGAAAGACTTGGAAAATTATATTAAGTGAAGTAAACCAGACCCGAAGAAACAGGTTACATGGCTTCCCACACTTTGCTGTAACTATAAAGTGCCTGTATATGTACAAGTAAACACACTGGACGGTAAAAGATACATAGACATGGTAAGTAATACAGGACTCTAGACATTCACACAATGAGACCAAAGGAAAATATTCTCAGGAGAGGATCAATAAGGTTCAATATCTATGTGCATATGATCATATAAAATGATATTTGTTTAAATGAACTCCTAGAAATGGAAACAAAGGGTGTTATGTTACCCTGCATCTTGTTTTTTTTCTCCTTGTCACTGCTTTATATTTCTATACTGCTTTATATTTCTATACCTTTGGTCTTATATGTAAGTTTATCTGTTTTGGTGTATGGAACAGAGAGCACAGAAATGCTTGAAGAAGGGTGAACAAATGCACCAGTGATACTAGACTCTCTGTTGAAAATGAACTTAAACAACTTGTGGGAGAGATATTCAAGAGGGAAAAAATGGGAGAAAACAAGAGAAGAGGTGACACTGTTCAAAAGGAAATGTACTCATTTCTTGACTTAACTATAACCCCTATGTACATCCCTTGTACAATAATAATGACATAAATACAGAAAAAAATACAGTGAGATGAAGTACAGGGCTTTGCTACATACTATTCTCTCTTATAAAATTTGTAATAGCTATATTTTAATGACTTAAAATACTTTATATAATTCTTATTTTACATAATTTAAATAATATTTTAATTGATAAATAATAGCTATATATTTGTGGGATAAAATATGATGCTTTAATAGTTGCATAAATAGTGTAACTTAATTCAGTTTATGAATATATCCATTACCTTATGTGATTATAATTTTTAAATTTAATTTTATTGTCAAGGTGATGTACAGAGGGGCTATAGTTGCATACATAAGGTAATGAGTACATTTCTTGTGGAACATTGTTATACTCTCCCTCATTTTTCTTCCCCTTTCACTTCCCCCAATTTCCCCAAGTTGTAAAGTTCATTTCCAACATATTGTCTTGTAGGTATTGCTGTTGCATTGGTTTGCCCTTTGTCCTTTGCCTTACCTTTGATGGTTCTCCTTTCCTTCCCCAATTCAGATAAACATAAATACAAGACATAGGGTACCAAAATCAAGTACAATGACATCAGGAGGTAAACCAAAGGAAAAAACTGGGGGAAAAAGAAATAACTTCACACAGTACATTACAAACAACAACATCAAAGAAAAACCTCTTGTTTCCATATCTAGGGGTTCATTTCACTTAGCATCATCTTATATGGTCATATGTACATATGAGCTATTGTAATCCTCTACTAGGACTATCTTAGACACATAATAATTATTGCAAATGAGGGAAACCATGGAGTCTATGTTTCTTTGGGTCTGGCTTCATGTAATATAATATTTTCCAAGTCCTTCCATTTTCTTTTGAATGAGGGATACCATTCTTTCTAAGGAGCATAGAATTCCATTGTGTAGATATACCACAAGACATAGGTTGTAGGAAAGTAACATAAGAAAGTAACTCTTTTAGTAATAGTCTCAAAAAAATCCTAGCAATTAACTTAAACAAAGAAGTGGAGGACCTCTCTGATAACAACTTTAAATACCTGAAAAAGGAAATTAAAGAAGAACTAAGGAAGTGGAAAAACCTCCCATGCTCCTGGATTGGGAGGACTAACATTATGAAAATGGCAATATTGCCAAAGGCTATCTACAAATTTAATGCGATACACATCAAGATCCCAACATCATTCTTGAATGAAATAGAAAAAGCAATAGAAAAATTCATATGGAATAATTAAAGGACTCTGGATAGCAAAAACAATCCTTAGCAAAATAGAGGAATATCAATACCAAGCTTCAAATTCTATTACAAAGCTGCAGTCATAAAAACAACATGGTACTGTCACAAGAACAGGCTTGAGGACCAATGGAATAGAACTGAAGAACCAGAAATGAACCTGCAGCCTTATGGGCAACTAATCTTCAATAAGGGGGCCAAAAATTTAGCATGGAAGAAAGACATCCTTTTCAACAAATGGTGCTTGCAGAATTGGTTAAACACATGTATAATTAGATGTAATAATGATGTATATTTCAAATTTGTGAAAATAGTAATTAAAAAAACCTGATGATCTTGTTTAACCCTTGCCTGAAGCAGTTATGGAAATAATTGTTATTATTCCAATTTGCATAAGAGGAAATAAAAGCTTAAATATAGAACCCCAAAATGCAAACTAAGTTGGAATCTTAACTCCTTCTCATTCATGAACCATTTTCTGAATCATAACTGGGTTCTAGGCACTGATGTTAATTCTGTATATATACTGAAGCTTCTTGTAATATTTTCAAGAACAGGTGACATGATCCTGGCCACAGAATGTGTGAGATGTGGAGAATCAGATTTTTCTGATATTCTGAAAACTAATGATTTTTGTTTACCTATTCATTCCTCCATCTGTCTACTGTTGACTTATTGTTATTTATAATTAATTTGTATGTGGAGTCTTTTGAGGAACCTCTATAGTATGGAGGTTCTTCAAAAGACTCCACATAGAGCTCCCCTATGACCTAGCAATCCCACTTTTGGGCATTTACCCAAATGATCACAAACAAGTCTATACTAAAGCTACCAGCATAACTATGTTTATTGCAGCATTATTTACCATAGCTAAGATATGGAACCAACCCAGATGCCCCTCAGTAGATGAATGCATCAAGAAAATGTGGGATATATACACAATGGAATTCTATGCCTCCATCAGAAAGAATGACATTGCCCCATTTGTTAGGAAATGGAAAGACTTGGAAAAAATTATATTAAGTGAAGTAAGCCAGGCCCAAAGAAACATAGGTGCCATGGTTTCCCTTATTTGCAATAACTGAGACAAGCAGAAAAGTTCAGATAAATAAATAAAAACCAAGGCTATATGGCTTTTTAAATTTATTTTTATATTATTTTATTGCGAAAATACCGTGCAGAGGAGTTACAATTACATGGGCAACATAACGAGTACATTTCTTATCAAGCATTGTTGCCTCCTCTTTGTTTCCCCTTCCCATCCCTTCCCTACCCACCCCCTCTACCCGATCCCCCCCCCAAAGTTGTAAAGTTTGTTTTTTGACATAATGACTTGTACATCTCATTGTTGCAATGGCTATGTGGCTTAAAACTAAAATTATGATCATGAGCAATCTTTGATACCCTTCATTAAACTGAAAGTAACACTCAAAGTAATTGAAACGTTTCTAGAAGTGTGACTCATGGACATAGAGCTCAGATCAATGTGTGGTGCTTTTGACTTATCCAGTATGAACTTTATTTGCCAGGTTCCTCTGTAGCTCTGCAGCATGTTGGTGCAGATATATTGAAAGGGGACAGGGGACATTAGGTCCCAAATCAACCCCCTGATTGGGGCTATATTTGGGCAAGGATGTAGGTTGACTTCAAGTTCTGTTCTTTGTAGAAAATCTGTCTCCTCACCTGTGCCCCTCCAGTCTGACTGGATGCTGATCTACCTGCAGAGAGAATTTGTTTTGTAATACAAAACCGCACCTCTGAGTTCACAAACTCGGCTTTGAGAGAGAGAGAGCTGTTGTAAATTAGGCAGAAATATAGAAAATGAATGTAAAATTCCAAAGAGCATAAATACAATAAAATAATCCATTAATGAAGACTGGGAGGAGGGAAAGCCCTCCCCATGAGCATGATCTGGCCCAGCTATTTTACTTCAAACAAACAAAATTACATAGTCTGTGTGTACTTAATTCTTACCAAAATGACTTGGCTATGATTTGTAACAATGCTCTATCATAAGCACTGTTGTATTATAACATAAACCAGCATACCATACAAAAATGAGTACATAAAACACATGCACAATAAATGTAGATTTGTTGCATGCAGTTTTGTTCTTTACACCTGAAGCCCAGTGTTATGCCTCCTTAGTTTAATCTAATGCTTGTTTTAAAGAACTATTAATTTTCTTCACTCAACAGTCAAGCTACATTAGCATAAATAAATCCTGTGGCACACATGGATATTCAAAACGATTTATTATTAGCATTGGTGACAGAAATCTGTGTTTCTTTGCATGTGACTATTTTTTTTCCAAATAACTTTTACTTCTGGCTGGTTTCATTGTTATATCTCCAGAACTCTCTGTGGAACACAATAATATGGTTCTTATTTGTACATAGAGGTATATTACTTGCTTTTCAGAAATCCAGGTACTTATATTAATTAAGTTTATTATTTAGACTTCCAATGTACTTCTTATGAAGGAATAGAATAAATTAGTTTTGATTTCATTGTGGTGTTACTCTAAGTTTATTAAATAATCTTTTGTAGTTGAAAAGAATAAATTAATTATTTTTAAATCCTTGGCTTGGGTCCCACTTTAATATGATTCTAATTTAGTGTGTGGTTTCTGGAAGTTTTTGGCTCACTGGATTATCTAGTATTGTGGTAGATTTATGAACTGTTTAATTTGTATTACTCTAACAAAGCCTATAGTTAGAAATGGAGTCAAATGTTGGGCTCATCCAGGCTTTATAATAACAGAAAATAATTTATACATGGTAATACATCAAGAAGATATTAAATTTTTGCTCAAAACTAAGAAGGTTGCTTAGTTTATACAAACAACATTTAAGTTCTCTAATAGAAAGATCAGCACTTGACATTATGGCAATATCTTGAAGTTACTTTAAAATTAAGTTGCTACCTGGAGACGGCTCAGATAGAACCTATGAATGACATGTTTTCAATGATAATGAATAAACTAGCCAAAAATAAGTATGCTAGGAATGATAGACTGCCTGTCATTTGAGATATTTCCAACTTAAATTTAATTTTCTGGTACCCAAAATACACTTATCATAACTTTCCATTGATGCTTTGTTGATAGGAACCAAAGTAGAAACGAAGATCACATATTATGTGGTCTGTTGGAAGAATTTTCAATTCTAATTTGAGCCAACAATTTCCTCTCTCATTGCTGAATGACTGCAAGACTTGTTAATTGATATTTGACTGCATTCATTTTAGCACTTAATTATACTCTGTCGAGTGTCTGTCCAATTTGTTTATATGCAATAGAAAGGGTTTGACCTTGATCTCTAAAAAGTGACAGAACTTCAGTGAATCCCATGTCTTATCATTTCTTTCCTGTATTTTGAAATTAGTCTCTCCAAGACTAAATCTGCTTGCTTGTAATATAGATATGTTGTGTGATATTTGTAAGAGAATGTATGGAGTAGGATTTTCTGATTCTACATGAAAAGGACAGTTCAACATACTTGCAAAGTAAACCCTCTTCTCATCCTTCCTTTTTTATTCAATTCCCCTAAGTTGCAGTTATCATGAGTACTCAAGTTTGAGTTGTAAGCATGGATTTTATTTATTTATTTATTTATTTATTTATTTATTTATTTATTTATTTATTTATTTTTGGTCTGTTGTGGGGCCTGAACTCTGCGACTGGGCATTGTCCCAGAGCTCTTCAGCTTAAGGCTAGCAATCTACCTCTTGAGCCACAGAGCCACTTCCGGTTTTCTGGCAGTTTATTGGAGATAAGAGTCTCACGGATTTTCTTGTCTGGGCTGGCTTTGAACCACGATTTTCAGATCTCAGCCTCCTGAGTAGCTAAGACTACAGACATGAGCTACTGGCACCCAGCAACATTGAAATTTTTAAAACAGAAGATACTTAGTAGTGTGTGTGTGTGTGTGTGTGTGTGTGTGTGTGTGTGTGTGTGTGTGTGTGCTTTTGAGCGCGTACTCGTGCATACACCTATGTTTGTAAAGAGAAAAAGATAAGTCATAAATAAGCTTGTCCTGTATTTTCTCCACCCAATTTTCCTTCCACTTCAATCCTGTACAACTACAAATTAGTTAAAGAATAGAGAGATCAACATATCAGTTGAGCTGAGCATGGAGGTGTATATATTTCATTCCAGATTGGAGGATAGAAGTTTCAGGACAACCCCAATAAAGTTAGTGCAATATTTAATCTGAAAGAAGAATTGAAAGTGAATTGGCTAGAATGTGATTCAAGTGGTAGAGAACTTGCCCAGAAAACTTAATACTAATTGATTCAGACCCCTAGAACTTGATACCGGTCCTACCTTGGCACAGCATGTGCTAGACAGCTGAAAACTCTCATGTTGTGAACAAGAAGAATATGTGTAACTTCTGATCAGAAGAAATAGAGAGTAAAATCAGAGCCACGTAGGCCCATTTCTTTGTCCTAGAGTTATGATTTGATGGCCCTGCATCCTTCCCAAAGGAGAAGTATGCAAGTGATTCCAGGGTCCATAAGAGCTCAGGTTCTTCCTTAACATGGGAGAGATTGACAACACAGACTTTGTGTGCCCACATCCTGCCTTCCACTGCCAATTTCAAGTCCCTCCAGCCAAACCTTCCTCCCTTCTGACCAGGTATGTCTCTCTGATTCATACTTTCTCTTGCTGCTTCTTTCTGGAAAGCTCTTCTCTCAGCCCATTGCAGGAATATCTTCAGGTCATTTTGTTTTAGTTCTTTTTTTTTTTTTTTTTTTTTTTTTTTTAAATTGTATTTTATTTTATTTGAGAACATACTGTACAGAGGGGCTACAATTACATGGGCAGAATAATGCATACATTTCTTACCAAGCATTGCAGCCTCCTCCTTTGTTTACCCTTCACTTCGCTTCCCTGCCTCCCCCCTCCCCCCACCCAATTTTACCCCCCTCCCCCCACCCAATTATACCCCCCTCCCCCCCCCCACACCGAAATTGTAAAGCTGGTTTTGACATGACATTTTGTACTTCTCATTGTTGCAACAGGTCCACCTGAATCCTTAAACGATTTGTTTGTCCCCATCTCCTCCACATGATATACTGATATCAAATATAGTGAAAGCGGGGGTTACACTGTGGGGGAGGGACATACAAAGCAATAAAGGAATAATCTTATAAATGCATTAGAAATACATGCATGAAAGAAACGAAAACATTAAAATACATATTTAAGGGTTCATTTTCCTAACATCACATTATCTGGCCTTTTCCGCTTGACTCATACCTATACTAGATATTGCAAATAAGGGAAACCATGGGACCTATGCTTCTTTGGGCCTGGCTTACTTCACTTAATATAATTTTTTCCAAACCTTTCCATTTCCTAACAAATGGGGAAATGTCATTCTTTCTGATGGAGGCATAGAATTCCATTGTGTATATATACCACATTTTCTTGATCCATTCATCTACTGAGGGGCATCTGGGTTGGTTCCATATCTTAGCTATGGTAAATAATGCTGCAATAAACATAGTTGTGCTGGTAGCTTTAGTGTGGTCTTGTTTGTAAACATTTGGGTAAATGCCCAAAAGTGGGATTGCTGGATCATAGGAGAGATCTATGTGAAGTCTTTTGAGGAACCTCCATACTGCTTTCCAAAGTGGTTGAACAAGTTTACATTCCCACCAACAATGAAGTAAGGTTCCTTTCTGTCCACATCCCCTCCAGCATCTGTTGTTGTTAGAGTTCTTGATTTTTGCTGTTCTAACTGGAGTGAGGTGATATCTCAATGTTGTTTTGATTTGCATTTCTTTTATGGCTAGGGATGTTGAACATTTCTTCATGTGTCTATTGGCCATCCTTCTTTCTTCTTCAGAGAAGCTTCTCTTTAAGTCTTTCGCCCACTTATTTATTGGGCAGTTGTTTCTTTGAGGATTTGTTGTTGGGTGGTTTAATTTTTTGAGTTCCAAGTATATTTTTGATATGAGACCTTTGTCCGTTGTATGGCTAGTAAAGATCTTCTCCCAATCGGTGGGCTTTCTATTGATCTTGCCAGCTATGTCATTTGCCCTGCAGAAGCTCTGCAATCTTATGCAATCCCATTTGTCCAACCTTTCTTTGATTTGTTGTGCTTCCGGGTCTCTATTCAGAAAATTTCGACCTGAGCCAAGGAGACCTAGGGTTTCTCCTATTCCATCCTGTAATGTTTTCAGAGTGTCTGCTTTGAGTTCAAGGTCTTTGATCCATTTGGAGTTGATTCTGGTGCAGGGTGATATATAAGGATCTAGCTTTAGTTTTCTACATGTAGTTAACCAATTTTGCCAGCACCATTTACTGAAGAGGCTGTCTTTCTTCCATTCTATTGTTTTAGCTTCCTTATCGAAGATTAGATGGCTATAGGTCTGTAGGTTCATTTCTGGGTTTTCAATTCTATTCCATTGGTCCTGAGGTCTGTTCTTATGCCAATACCAAGCTGTTTTGATTACTATGGCTTTATAGTAGAGTTTGAAATTTGGTATTGATATTCCTCCAGCAGTGTTCTTTCCGTTGAGGAGCGTTTTTGCTATTCGGGGTCTTTTATTGTTCCATATGAATTTTTGGATTGCCTCCTCTATTTCCTTGAAGAATGAGGGTGGAATTTTGATAGGTATCGCATTGAATTTGTAGATAGCCTTGGGAAGTATTGCCATTTTCACGATGTTAATCTTGCCAATCCAGGAGCATGGGAGGTTTTGCCATTTTTTAAGTTCTGTGTTGATTTCCTTTTTCAAGATTTTAAAGTTTTCATCATAGAGGTCCTTCACTTCTTTGGTTAAGTTAATTCCTAGGTATTTTATTTTTTGTGGGGCTATTACAAATGGAGTTGCTTTCCTAATTTCAGCCACACTTTTCTCATTGTTGGCATATAGAAAAGCCATTGATTTTTGGGGGTTAATTTTATAACCTGCTACTTTGCCAAAGTTTTGAATCAGCTTGAGTAATTTGGGAGTGGAGTCTATGGGATTCTTTAAATACAAGATCATGTCATCTGCAAAGAGGGAAAGTTTTATTTCTTCTTTCCCTATTTGGATCCCCTTTATGTCTGCATCTTGCCTTATTGCTGTAGCTAGGCATTCTAATACTAGATTGAAGAGAAGTGGAGAGAGTGGGCATCCTTGTCTTGTTCCTGAGTTAAGAGGAAATGGCTTTAGTTTTTCACCATTGAGTATAATGCTGGCTGTAGGTTTGTCATATACAGCCTTTATTGTATTGAGGAATGTTCCATGGATTCCTAATTTTTCCAGAACCTTCATCATAAAGGGGTGTTGGATCTTGTCAAATGCTTTTTCTGCATCTATTGAGATAACCATGTGGTTCTTATTCTTGCTCCTGTTGATGTGATGAATAATATTAATTGATTTGCGTATATTGAACCTGCTTTGCATCCCTGAAATGAATCCTGTTTGATCATGGTGTATGATTTTTTGGATGAATTGTTGAAGTCGATTGGCCAAAATTTTGTTGAGAAGTTTTGCATCAATGTTCATCAAAGAAATGGGTCTATAGTTTTCTTTCTTTGATGAGTCCCTGCCTGGTTTTGGGATGAGGGTTATGATGGCTTCATAGAATGTGTTTGGTAGTGAGCTTTCTCTTTCAATTTCATTGAAGAGTTGGAGGAGTATTGGTGTGAGCTCTGCATTGAAGGCCTTGTAAAATTCCGCTGTAAAACCATCTGGTCCTGGACTTTTCTTAGCTGGGAGGTCTCTTATTGCTGTTTCTATTTCAATGCTTGATATGGGCCTGTTAAGCTGGTTTAACTCATCTTGGTTTAGTTTTGGCATGTCAATATTTGCTAGGAAAAGGTCCATTTCTGTCAAGTTCTCAAACTTATTAGCATAAAGTTTTGAGAAGTATTCCCTTATAATGTTCTGAATCTTGGTTGTTTCCGTGGTGATGTTTCCATTCTCATCTCTGAGTTTATTAATTTGGGTGTGCTCTCTCCTTTTTCTGATAAGGTTTGCTAAGGGTCTGTCGATTTTGTTAAGTTTTTCGAAGAACCAACTCTTTGTTTTGTTGATTCTTTCTATAGTTTTTTTGGATTCTAATTCATTTAATTCTGATTTAATTTTGATTATTTCTTTCCATCTACTGGATTGGGGTTTATCTTGCTGCTCTTTTTCAAGGAGGTTTAGATGTGTCATTAAATTGTTAGTTTCAGATCTCTCCAATTTGTTGATGTAGGAGCTCAGAGCTATAAACTTTCCTCTGAGTACTGCCTTTGCTGTGTCCCAGAGGAGCTGGTAATTTGTGTGTTCATTTTTGTTGAATAGCATGAACATTTGAATTTCCTTTCTAATCTCTTCCATGACCCACTCATGATTCAGTAGTGTGTTGTTCAGCCTCCATGTGATACCGGACTTTCTTTGGTGGCTTTTGGTGTTGAGTTCTAATTTTATTCCCTTGTGGTCAGAGAGAATGCAAGGTATAACTTCAATGTTTCTGAATTTAGACAAGTTTGCTTTGTGGCCTAAAATGTGGTCTATTTTAGAAAACGTTCCATGTGCTGCTGAGAAGAACGTGTATTCTGTTGCTGCTGGGTGAAATGTTCGGTAAATGTCTGTTAAGTCTAGTTGATCTATGCAGCTGTTTAGATCTGCGGTTTCTCTGTTGAGTTTTTGCCGAGTTGATCTATCTAGTGGGGAGAGTGGTGTGTTAAAATCCCCAACGATTAATGTCTTTGGATCTATCTGGGATTTGAGGGAAAGTAGTGTTTCTTTGATAAATTTGGGTGCTCCATTGTTTGGCGAATAGATATTTAGAATTGTAATATCCTCCTGAAGGAGAGATCCTTTAATTAGTATGTAGCGACCTTCTTTATCTCTTCTCACGAATTTTAATTTGAAGTCTATTTTATCTGATATTAGGATTGCAACTCCCGCCTGTTTATGAGGGCTGTTTGCTTGGTAGATTTTGTTCCAGCCTTTAACCTTGAAAATATGTTTGTTTTTACGGGCAAGATGTGACTCCTGCAGGCAGCAGATAGAAGGGTCTTGTTTTTTAATCCAACTAGACAGTCTATGTCGCTTAATTGGAGAGTTCAGTCCGTTAACGTTAAGAGATAGGACTGAGAGGTATTTGGGAGTTCCTGCCATGTTATCCACCTTCTTGGGGGCTGTGAAAACTGGGTTCTTCCTAAGGTTCTTGGATTCTCCGTTTGTGTGCAGTTTCTTGGCCTTTGTTGCGTTCTTGTTGGTTTTCTATGTGTAGGACATCTTTAAGAATCTTTTGCAGGGCTGGTTTGGTGGAGATGTATTGTTTCAATTTTTCTTTGCTATGGAAGGTTTTTATTTGGCCTTCAGTTATGAAGGAGAGTTTAGCTGGGTACAGTATTCTTGGTTGATAGTTGTTTGTTTTTAGGGCATGGCATACGTCATTCCAGGCTCTTCTTGCTTTGATTGTCTCTGCTGAGAAATCTGAGGTAATTCTAATTGGTTTCCCTTTATAGGTGATTAATCTTTTCTCCTTGACAGCTTTAAGGATCTTTTCCTTGGTCTGGGTTGATCCTGTGTGGATTATAATGTGACAGTGGGATGTCCTATTCTGGTCTGGTCTATTTGGGGTTCTAAAAGCTTCTTGTATCTGAATAGGCCTATCTTTTTGTATGTTTGGGAAGTTCTCTGCTAGGATCCTGTTAAACAAATTTCCTAGACCATTAACTTCTGTTTCTAGGTGCTCCTCTACACCCATTATCCTTAAATTGGGCCTTCTGATGGTGTCCTCCAGGTGTTGGATAGACCTATCATATTTCTTGGACTTGTCTTGGATGGTTGTATGTTCTTTCTCTATAATATCTAGGCTGTCTTCAATCCCTGAGATTCGATCTTCTGCATGGTCTAACCTGCTGTCAAGACTCTCTACTTTGTTTTTTATCTCTTTTCCTTCTACTTGGTCAGCTTTGATGGCTTCAAGTTCTTTGTTGAAGCTCTGTTTTAGGTCTTGTATGAATTTCTTTACTTCCTTAATTTGGTGTTCAGTGTTTGTTCTCAAATCACTTAGTTGATTGGTTATGGTTTCTTTGGACTCCCATTCCTTCTGTTGGGTTCCATTCAACATTCCCTTTGTGGTCTCCCTGACTTCCTTCAGCTCTTTGTTAATGGATTCCATGAATGTCTTTAGTGATCTTTGTGTATTCTCTACCTGGTCTCTTAATTCGTGAATTACTCTTTGATTAGTTTCCTCCCTTCTGTGGGATTCCTGCAGTTCTCTTTGAGTGTTCTCTGCCTGCTCACGCCATTCCTCCCTTTCTCTTTGAGTATTCTCAAGTTGTTCATGCAAATCCTGTATCAGTTTTTGAGAAGCTTCCTCACGCTTATGATATTCCTGTATAAACTTCTGGGATGCCTCCTCTCTCTCCCTATCACGCTCATACAGAGTCCTTTGTACATTGTCAAACTTCTCATTTATCATGTTTGCTATTAGTGTTTGTAGAGCTATTTGGGAACTCTCCTCTGGGTTATTCTTTATCTGTTCTAATCCCTGATTATCAAGGTTGGGAATTGAGATACCCGAATTTGCCATTTTTCTTGTGTTTTTCCGGCTTACTCGGCCCATTTGAGATAAAGATCGCACCAGTTTTGTGCTAGAACACTATCTTAAGGCAACCATCAACCAAAGTTTGCATTTGTACAGTCAATAGTCTACAGATACAATCTAGTTCAACAGATACATCTATTCAACATCAAACGACTATATGTTAAAGGACTTCGAACCGCAGAAAAGAATTTGGAAAACCAGAAATTATTAGGATTAGTGAGAGATGTGGGTAAAAAATAGGAATAGATTGGTGTGGGGAGGCACAAGGAGAGTTAACTATGTCCTACTCACAGTGCAGGAAATGGGTTGGGTAGGATGCAAGTAGAGAGAGAGAGAAAAAGAAGAGACGGAAAGGGGTATAAAGAGAGACCAGAAAAAGAATAGAAACGTAAAAATTAATGTTATTATAGAGGTTAAAAGACCGTCTATTTAGAGAGGAATGTGAATATGTTCAGAGAAGGGGAGGGACATTGAGGAGATGTGAAAAGCTTTAAGGGAGAAGAAAAGATCAGAAGTTCAGTAGAGCTAGATAAAAAACAAAAAGATAATTAAGAAAGAAAGAAAAAGAGAAAGAAGACAAGAAAAGAAAGGAAAACTCTCATTCACGTAATTCTGAAATAAAAATTATAAGATGAGAAAAAAAAGTTACTGGAAAACAATTATTTTTTCAGAAGAGGCAAAAATTAAAGATTGATAAAAGTTTTAGAAGGGAAAAAAATTTATATACATATATATATATATATAAGGTAACAAAAAACAAAAAACAAGCAAAAAAAAGAAAAGAAGAAGAAGAAAAAAAAAGAGAAAAAAAAAAAAAGAAAAAAAAAAAGAAGAAAAAAAAAAAAAGTCTTTTGATTTTTTTTTTTTTTGTTTTTTTGTTTTTGGGGGGGGAGGAGTGGGAAGAATCCTGTATCTCCCTTTTGTCTGCAACCAGTCTCTTGGAGTCTCTGGTCAGCTTGAGGTCCTGTGGCTTGATTGGTTTCTTAAGTCAGTTGGTTGGAGGAGGCAGAAAAATGCTCTGCTTTACCCAAGATTTTGAGATCCCCCTCCCAGGTTAGTTTTCTGGGAGGGTGGTCTGCTTTGAGAGTCACAAAAGAGGGGGATGTGGTGATGAGGCTAGGTTCTGGGTGGAGTTGAGGCCTTTCAGCAAACAGTAGCTTTTCCCTGGGGCTATTTTGTGATAACTCACAGCGCCCAGCCTGGAGCTATTCTCAGGGTTTCTGTTTTTCAATTGATTGTGGTGGCTGCTAGAGGGAGGGGCAGCCTCTGGCTCTGGTTACCCAGTGAGGCTAGGCTGGCGCCTGTGCTGGGTGACTTTTCCCTGGATGGAGCTGAGTCTGGCAGGTCACTTCGGCGTTAAGTTCTTGTGACCTGCTAAATGACTCATTTTATTCCAAGGCCTGAGCTGAAGCTAGCAGCAACTCCGAGCTTTGTCGGTATCCAAGATGGAGATCACCGGTGCTGGGGGGGGAGGGGTGGCCTTCCTTCCTCTGCTCCCTGAGGAGTGAGGATGTCGGGCTTGTACTCACGCTGAGTCTTGGGTCCTGGGTCGTCTCTGGTGCCGAGTCTTGGATCCTGGGTCGTCTCTGGTCTGCAAGCTGCAGGGTGAAGATGTCCGCTCTTTGTTGGTTCTTGCTGGTGTTGAGTAGAATCCGCTCGGCTGCTGCGTCTGGCTCCTTCGTCCCGGACTCTCTGTGTGAGCGCTCAGGTATGGCCCCCGGCTGTGGTCTCTGCCGCTTGCGACCCTGTCGCCGCCGCCGCCACCGTGGCGGCTGCTGGCGACCACTTGCCTTGGCTTCCCCTCTCTTGTCTAACTCTCTGTCCTGTGATGGCACACTTGGTGTGATTCTCTGGCTTAGGACTGTTCACTGGAACTCTAAAGCTGCTTTCTATGCGAGAGCTTGTTCAGATTCCAGCTTCTCCTCCGCCATCTTCCCGGAACCTCTTGTTTTAGTTCTTATGTCATCACTGTGGAGAATATTTCTCTAACTACCTTAACACCCTCTACCTTCCCTGTTTTATTTTTTCATCATTTCCTCATAAAGATGATTTCTAACTTAGGATCATTTAATTCATCCGAAATCATAATAGTATGCATTTTTTCATGAAGTAGAAAGTTCTACTTTAAATCTTTAATTTCATCTTTTGACCTGCAGTGCAATGGCACCAATTCCCTGTCAAAGTAGCCAGGTGTTTCCCTGGAGGGGAAATAGCATCACTGGACTATGAGGCTGGTAGATTTGGTACATTATATGAATTTTGACTTGGGTATGTTCAGTTGAAGATAGGTTTATCAAGATGTAATTCATCATCTATCAAGGAGTATCTGGATTATTTTCTTCAACATTTGTTCTTATACTAACTTGAATGTCAACTACACACTGCAATATTCATGAAATTTGTATTCTTAAATAGTGATGCCAAAATCAGTGCTTAAGTCTTTGCTGAATGAGTCATAACATATGAATGTATCATTAAGTTAGTAAATCTTTAACATAAGCATATATAAATTTTACAAAGGAATTTTGTTACATTTCCATACATGTGTATAACATCATGAATTGCATTCATACATTGATTATTCTTTCTTATTACCCCTTTTATTCTTTTATAATTTCTAATTAGCTTCATTATTGTATTTTCATGTACACATACAACATGGTTCAATTATTCAATTATTCATCCATCAATCTCCTTTCATATTGCTTCTGCCCCTGGATCCATTCTCCAAACATTATCTATTTTTAGTTTATGTGACTCTTTTCTTTGTTTCTTTTATATTGTTATTGTTAATTTGGGGTCTAGTGCAACACATGAGAGGGATTGTCATATTTGTATTTCTGAGTATGATTTATGTAGAACTTACTATATAACAAATTTTAAAACGCTTGCTACTTTCATTAAGATGAATAAGTTAAAGATGTATTAAAAAATTTAGTAAGAATGTAAACTCATTTTAAAAACTAGAATTAAAAAGGAATTCTAGAACTGGGGGCTTAGATCTTGATCTAGCTACATAATAAAGGCTATAACAGAGAGCCGAGATGTGATAAATCAAGGGTTGTCAAGCAAATATGTTGTCTAAGTTTAGAGGTAGTTGGTAGCAGAAGGGATATGTGTTCAGGAGCTTAGTATCCTGAAAGTACATTGTAATTCAGTGTGTTGCAGGGAGCTGAGGATACTCTGAATGCATAATCCATGTGAGAGAGCGATAAGGGAGGTTAGAGAGATATGGAGAAGCCAGCTCCTAAAGAGATTTATGTCATTCTGAAGAGTTTGGACATTATCTAGAATTCTGATGGAACAGTTTAAATTTTAAGCAGAGGAATGATAAAAATCACTTCTGTGTTTAAAAAATAATACTGAAAATTAATGAGGTGAGACAACAATGGAAAAAAGTAGGAAAATTAGATGTCCTCTCAATTTTCTGGGCAAGAAATGAGATGTATTTGTTTTCTTCACTCAGAGAATGGGAATCACTGGTAAGCATATAAATGACCATAAGTCAACACTGTTTAATGGCACAGATTTATGTAGTAGAGTACATAGGGTTTTTCACCCATCATTTGAGGTTCAGGTAAGTGGATGATAATGTGTATATTTCCACCTGCTCAAGGGATTTTAATGTTAAAAGAGAAACAAGAGTTAGAAAATGTCAGAACTCACAGTCCTCATCCACTTTCCTTGAATGTATATTTCCATAAATTAAATAGTCTTGAGTGCCATTTTTTACATTTTTTACATTTCTTTACATTCTTTACATTCCCATTGGTACCATTAACACAATTTGTGCGTTCTCTACAGATTACAAATGTGCAATTCCTTGTTAAAAATATTGATTCTAAGACTTCTGCTACAGATCTTTAAGCCACCCAAGGACCTGCACAGATCACAGGTCCAGGACACTAATGACTGGGTTTGGATTCCTAGGAAAATTTGACATACCCAACAACTAAAGTATTACTCAAACTTATTTTAATGGAATGAAATCCCTTTGTGTATATGTGGGGACATCCAAGAGCATGGAGAACATGAGGTGCTTCAGATGTACACTTAAAGATTGGTGTCAGGCAGCAAAACAGAATAGTTTACACCATACACTGTATCCAGAGAGTACTCAAACGTTTGGGTTTCAGATCTTCTATACCACTTCCTGTGATCTTGCACAAGATAAGATCTCTCTGTTTCCTTACCTGTGAAATGAAATATACAAGGATACCTGTGTTTTAAAGCTGCTATGAGGATAAAGGGAGTCAATTCATAGAAAGTGAGTGACTGACGTGTGTGTGGCTTGTTTTGCTTACTGTTCTCTTTGACTTACTATATAACTCAAAGATTATATTCCCACAGTAAATTTTTTTTATCATATATAGTACAATTATCCTCTGAGGGAAACCAAAATGCTTAATTTAATGTAGTTAAATTAATCTTGTTAATTAATTAACTAATTATATTATCTTTAAGTAGTAGAAAGGATTCAGTAGGAACCTAATTACTTTTTCCTTGTGGATAAACTTACTGCTTTTCTTTTCTTCCCTAACCCCTCTCAAAGATCCAGATATTCTTGTACCTCTGGCTGCATCTAGAATTTGACTGTGGACCATTGCACATATTATTGATTTTTTTCCTTAGATATTGAATAGATTGCCCATAATTACATTCTTTAAGTTCTTCTTCAAATATTTCATTTTCGCTGAAGCTTTTCTTATTATGCTTTAATTTATATGTTTATGTGTATTGAAGCTTGGGGATTGTGTTTTTTTATTTGTTATTTCTAGGGGAGTGTTCGACCACAGCTCTTTTTGTTTTAATTTATTATTCAGGAAGGAACTCTCATTCTTGCTTGGTCTTCCTAATTTTTCTATACATCTGGGATTACTGGTATGAGCCACAATATCTGACTTGTTTTCTTAGCTAGCATTTCACTGACTATTTTGTTCTTGCAATCATTCCATCTCTTTTTCCCATGTAGCTGATATTACAGATATGTTCCCTCATTTTCAGACATTTGATTACACAGCATTTGATTACCATATGAAACACCAAATATTTAATTTACTTATTGTGAAATGGTGTCTCTCCTTTCAATTTTGTTCTGATGTGCCTCTTTATTTTGACATGCTTCCCTCCTAGAATAATCCAGAGAAATTTCAGTTTCCACTTTAGGTTTTCTTTCTCTAAATAGAATTGTGTGAATTCTAAAATAGGGTACATTAATAGAGTTATCTGTCTGAAAAGCTCCAATGATGTCTTTGTTTCTGTTGTTTCTGTTCTTTATCTCTGTTTCTACTTCTGTCAAGGCCAAGAGAGTCAGATGAATATCCTTCTCTACTCTTTCTTTCTACCTGTTTGGCTCTTCACTCACAAAGGAGTTCAGCCTTCATGTATCTACACAATACACATGCACGCACAAAGGAGTTCAGTTTTCATGTATCTAAACAATACACATGCACTCACAAAGGAGTTCATCTTCATGTGTCTACACAATACACATGCACTCACACACTATGTGAGATAATGTTTGCCACAGGCTTTACTTCCTCTTTCTTCATTTATGTCATTCTTGAAACACATGCTCATTCTTGAAACCACCAGCCATAGGCCAAATTTCCTAAAGCTAGTATTCTGAAATGCTTTCTTACCTGATTTCCTTTTATGCCATTCATTTATAAAACATTAGAAAAATACTTCAAATAGAAATATAAGGGAACCAAATAGAAAAAAAGAGGAACAACCTATGGGCATTTCAAAGAACTGTAACCCAAACAAAAATTGATTAGTATTTGTTAGTATTTTGTGGGGTATGTGACTATGATACTATCATAGTGTCACCATAGCTATGTTTCAAAAACAACCCTCTTATAAACCTATTCTAACTGGGCATCAGTGGCTCACACCTATAATCCTAGTTATTTAGGAAGCTGAGATATGAGGATCGTGGTTTGAAGTCAGCCTCAGTAGGAAAGTCTGCAAGACTCTTATTTCCAATTAACCACAAGGAAACCAGAAATGGGGCTGTGGCTCAAAATGGTAGAGTGCTAATCTTAAGAAAAATATTGCAACAATGAAATATACAAGACATTATGTCGAAAAATGAATTTTCCAACTTTGATGCGGGGACAGGGGAGTGGAGCACGGAGGGGGCAGACGGGAAGGGGTGGGAAGGGGAAACAAAGGAGGAGGTAACAATGCTTGATAAGAAATGTACTCTTTACCTCACTCATGTAATTGTAACCTCTCTGTACAGTATTTTCACAATTAAAACTAACTAAATAATAATAATTTTAAAAAGAAAAATAGCTCAGAGACAGTGCCCAGAGACAAGCCCCATGATTGACAAAAATAAAACCAAAACAACAAAACTAAACAAAAACCTATTCTGAAGTGCTTTGTGTTTAGATGTTATAATGTTGGCATGTTGTTTGAACTAATATTGGTATGTATAAGTGGCTAAAGGTGTTGATGAAATTTTTGTATTGATAAATACTGAATGAATTGGGGGTAGATTTTGGTTTCATTTGTTATGTTCTAAAACAAAAATTAAATTCAAATTAAATAATGAAGTCCCTATAACATTCTAGCTTTTCTATGTCGGGAGAGTTTCTCCAGACATATCCACTCTATTGCTAGAAACTAAAGTCTCCATCTTCTCAATGAAGAAAAATAAAAATGCTGCAGGTGGTGGCATATTATGAATAATTTCATTCACTCATTAACCATTTATTATAGTTGACCTGCAGATGCTCAGTATTTAGAGACATAGTAAAAAATGCCAATTGTGCTGCGGAGGCAGGGGAATAAGGGAAAGAGATGGCTGATGGTAGATAGGAAAGACTTCTATAAGAAGCTGACTCTATAATTTGTCTCAAGGGAAATGTAGAATAGTAATCAAGCTTAACTCAATCTCATGCTATCTATCATACTGTTACTAAATGGAAGACTCTAAATCTAACTACTTCATGTTTATAGAGGCTGAGTATTCCTCATTTAAAATACTTAGGACTGCAAGTGTTTCAATTTGGGATTGTGTGTGTGTGTGTGTGTGTGTGTGTGTGTGTGTGTGTGTGTGTGTGTGTGTATATATATGTGAAAGATAGAGAAGAAACAGAGAAAGACAGAGAGAGTGCCAGTAACAAGGTTTGAACTTTCCTTCTTGCCCTCATTCAGCTCTTATGCTATCACTTGAATCATGTCTCCAGTCTGGCATTTTGCTGCTTGATTGACCACAGTCATGGGAACTTTTCTGCCCAGGCTAGCTTTGAACCACCATTTTCCAGTTTTCAGGTTCCTGAATGGTAGAAACAGGCATGAGCCACCAGTGCCTGGCTACCTTGGGATTTAAGTTCTGTAATGCTTGTATTTCCACAATGAAATGGAGATGAGAACTAGGTCTAAACATGAAATTCATCATTATCTTATCTTATACATGTAGTCTAAGGGCATTTAATAAACTATGGCAATGATTCTCTACATGAAACAAAGATTCATGATGAACACATATCACTTGTGGCATGTTAATGCTCAAAAGTTTTAGATTTTGGATATTTCAGTTTTAAATATTCCTATCCACATTAGTGATGCTCAACCTGTACCTGATCCTTCTTACTCAAATTCTGTTAATAATCATTTTTATTATTTCCCTCGAAGACACTAGAAGATACCTGTTTCCCACGAGTTTATCGAGTATAATTTCAAATTTATTGACCCCCAAATTATTATATCAACTCTAAACAAATAAAAGGAAATTAGAAAGCTAGCAACTTTATGTTAAGGCCATTAACCTAATGAAGACAGCCAAACAGGCAATAGTAATAGTATATACCTTGTGAATAAATGAGATAATTTAGTCTTTGTTTAACTTGAGGTAAACTTATGATAATTAAAAATACCTTAATCTTAATTGATTTGTCTTTATAGAGTTATGTCCTTATCACCATTATTCTCCAAACAAACTTCAATATCACAACTTCAATATCTGTGAAATACCTTTGACCAAAATTCAGGAGACTAGTGTTCCATGTTTATACATTCTGGAAGGGACATTGAAAAAATGGGAGAGGGTAGAACTAGAGTTTGAACTCATACTCCCTAGCCCTTTTAGTTTTGTTTTGGATTTTTTTTCAGATTTTTAAGGTAAGACTTTTGCTCTGGCTAGCCTGGATCATGATCCTCCTACTTATATCACTTGCATAGTTGCCGTGACAGGAGTGCACCACTATGTACAGTTTTGTTGTTGCTGTTGTTATTGAGATGGAGTCTTGGTAAATTTTTACCTGATAGTCCCAACTTTCATCTTCTTAGTAACTGAGATATTTGGCATCAGTCAAGATGCCTGGCTGAGAAAAAGTGAAAGATGTGAGGTTTAGCACATGGCAAGGTATGTAGCAGCAAACCTTCAGTTAACATGCTCTGCTTTGCTTTCAAAAAAGCAGAGGTGTACTGATTCCAAGCTGCTACCTGTGTAGCCCTGAATGCTGCCTTCATGTGTTGTAACTTTCAGTAGAAGCTTTTATGGTCTCTAGCTACCAGTACAACACCAGGTAAGGATTTCCTCCCTTTGCTCTGAAGGCAATAAAGTATGAGATACAATTATTTTAAAGAAGTTTTCACACACACACACACACACACACACACACACACACACACACACACACACACACACACACACACACACATATGTCTATATGTATCCATGCATCTGGAGCTTATGTTTTAGAAGATATTTGTGCCCTCAAACCTGTCTGCATGCAGTGCAGTGTGGGGTTTAGTGTACTTTGGTTCTAATGCTGATGGAGTGCAGTACATTAGGAAGTCCTATAGCAAGCAGTCACTCAACACTTCATCTGCTACAACGAACAGGGGTCAGGATGGGGGAAGAATAAATGCCTGTCATATCAGCAGACATTGGCAAGAAGAAAAGACAAGTGCAACTCATCATTACAAATGGCATTGTTAACCTTCCTAGTTTATAGTACACATTTCCAATTATACCCATTATGATGTGCTTAGCTGGAAGGCAGGTTACATTTTCAAATGTATTGAGTGCAAGACTGATTTGGCTGATACTTATTTGTTTTTTATGGCTTGGGTAAGCATATTGCTTTCTCTTTTTCCTGTTTTACATACTGAGTGAATAAGAGACACTTCTTTAATTGTGCTAAATCAGTTATTTCTATGGCTTGAGAGTGTTTTTAGAATATAATAATGTTTGGGGCCAGATATACTCAAAATTCTGATTAAATTGGTGTATGTGTGTGTGTGTGTGTGTGTGTGTGTGTGTGTGTGTGTGTGTGTGTGTGTTATGGGAGATTTGGAATTTATAAAAGTATCCCCTGAAATTCTGATATACTTTTTGGTGGATCACCCTGGGTTAAGGTGGACAGTGAAATGAGATGTGGGTCACTTGAGTGATAATCTGTAGAGAGAGCAAAGGCTAGACTCAAAAAGAAGTCACTATTTGATAATATTAGCTCTCTAAATTATAGACAATTTAGGAATACAGGAAAGAGTGAGAATTTGAGAGACTGGGAATTTATAACTATTGTTTGATGCCTACCAAAGGGATCAAATGTTTGTCTTTTCTAGTTTATGCAAACATAAACATGAATTGCTCCTTCTGAAGTCTACTTGTAAGGCCTTCCATCCAAGGCATTTTAAGCTTACAAGGTGGTTTTATATATTTGTAAGATGCTTTAAATCCCATTTAATTAGGCATTCCTAACAACTGCCTTGTGAATTGGCTGGGCAGTATTATCCACACAGGACAAGTAAGAAAACTGAAGCGCCAAAGGTTAAGTGCATTGCTCAAGGTCATACAGCAATTCAGTAATGAGCTGGGATTAGAAATCAGAACCCCAAAGGTCTTGTCTGTTGCCAGTTCCATGGAATTTGGCTTCTGTTGCAAAATGAATAATTGTTATGAAAATTTAAGAAGAGAGAATACTTTGTTTCGGGCAGCATTTCAAAATGAAAGAAATATATAGATATTCTGGAGCCTGCTTTCAACCTTCCTGGAAATTTAGCAGAAAAGCTTTGCAATGTTACTTAATACATTTATTTATAGATAGGGTCTTTAACTACTTTAACTTTAAAGTAGTTCATTTGAACTACTTTAAGATTTAGATAGGGAATAAATTTTAGGGGAGGAGGCTGCTCTTGATACATCTATGTGTGGAGCACCAAGGTGAATCAGAAGGAACTGTATAGAAAATTCCTACTCCTAACTGTTTTAAAGCATCGCATTTTTCACCACTTAAGTCCTTCCTTCTTTATGAACAAAGATAGAGAATACTGTATCGATGGCCTTTGAATTCTAAATATGAAGTTCATATTATCATTTCTGTACCCTTAGGAAAGTGTGGAGAACTTTTGAGTTGTTATCCAACCTTCAAGCTTCACTTTTGCTGCACTGGAGAGATTTAATAATGCATGTATATACACTCCAGCTTATCACACAGCATCTAGGTGAGCTGCCTACATGAAGCAGACAGCTGATAAATATTTATCAGTGATGACAACACTGAATGTGGTGAATGCTTTCTCTGAGCATTCAGTCACACTGGGTGTGGGACATGGACTAGAAGTGAAGCCCTGACTTTAGTTTCTTTACTGAAAAGGAATTCAACTTTGACTTGCAAGCATGGCTGTGAAGAAACTGAAAAAGAGAGCTCTCTTGTGTATAATTAGTCAGTAGGGAGAATGTATTTTGGGGGTGAGAGTTAATGTTGAAGAAAAGACTTTAACATAATACTGTCATCTTTAACTATGGTATCGGCTTAAAAACATGTTCCTTAACAAGTCAATTGCAAGCTCGTTCCTCCTACTATTAAGGCTGCACTTGGATTAATGACAGTCATGTTTAGTTGTGTAGCATTTGTTAGTATTGTTTCTCTCATAATAACACATATGACATAGCTATAGTCAATTGTTTTGAGGTAAACACTGTACTTTCTTTCTCCTTTAATTTTATAATGATTCAAGGGAATGAATTCTTTGGGCACAAAATAATCTTCTGATGCATGAGCTATTATGTCAAACAGAATTTGGTGGCAAGAAATACAAAGATGGAAGAAATAAATTTAAGGATAGTACTACAATTTATCTTTGCTGTATTTCTAAATTGCAATTTTATGATGCAATAAGCAATGAGTTGCTTATTTCTTATATTCACACAGGGCTGGAGGTGGTGATAGTGATGGCCTTTGTCTGATTGGTTCTATAACTTTGCACACAAAATAAATTACTTCTAAATGTGAATAGTGGGACTATTAATATTTGTACTACTCTAACAGCACAAATATTGCTCTCATGAGCAAGCAGGGAGTTGGATCATCCAGAGAAAGTCTTTCCATTGTTATAAAAATGATTTACTTACCAAGAACAGTATCTTCTAGATGCAAAGAACCCCATTAGGATCCAGCTCTGAATTTAATGCTGATTACTCTGATTTTCCAAAAATCAGACATGAGGTAGCTATTTGAATTTCCTTTACTCCTTTGATAATATCTAATTTTTATTGTAAAGATACTGTACAGAGAGGTTACCATTACATGAGTAAGGTAATGACTACTCCTTTGTTAAACAATTTTTATTTTATTGTAAAGATGTTCTACAGTGAGGTTACAGTTATACAAGTAAGGAAATGAGTACATTTGTTGGCCAACATTGTTACTTCCTCCTTTGTTTTTCTCTTACTATCTTTACTCCATTTTGTTTTTCTTTATCTTTCTTTTATGAAATTAAATTACATTCAAGAAAATTCTTTATACCAGATGGCATGTATATATTTTCCTTTTAGTGTCCCATGAAGTACTCACAACAATTGTAAGAGCCAGAAACTTCTGTATGGGGGAAACTGAGGCTGAACAAAATTAAAAGAATTACCTAAATTTGAATAGGTAATAGGGTTGTAACTCAACCCCGCATGGCTACTTATATGATACAAACCTTAAAATACTTCTCATACCATCTTTTTGCTTTAAAACAGAGTGGAATTACCAGCAGATTTTTTTGTGTTTGTCTTTTATTTTTGAATGGTGAATTAAATGTGGTGATTAGGAAAAGAAAGGAGCATCAGACTGAGTCCTGAGTTACAAAGAGAATAGCCTGATTGCATAGTGAATTCCTGAGATTTGTCAGATGTAGAGATATTCCACAAATAAGAAGTAGACCTAGAGGTCATGTTTAAAAATCAACTATTTAGAATTTTGTACACAGGTCCTAAAGAATTGCCATGCGTTGTTGATAGATCACCTCCATGCATCTATTATCAATGCTATGTTCACCCTCTACCAGGTTTTCCATGCTCTATCAGGCATTCATTTTACATTGATGCTCACATGTTCAACAAATTGTAATTTGGGAGTCTTAGTTCTTTATTCCAAAGCAATAATTGAACAACTTTGATATCAGGGCTCAGCATTTATTAAACTTTATTTCAGTGTGATCTGTACCAGTTTACCTCGTGGAAATTGACAATAGCTCCCTCTTCCTCTCTCTTGCTCCGTATAGAGATGCAATATATATGATGAAATATATATATGCATATGCATGTGTGTATATACATATCTATGTCTGTATCTATGTGTCTATGTATGTATGTATGTAGGTATGTATGTATGTATGTATCTATCTATCTATCTCTTTAAGTATTTGTAAAAGGAGTTGCTATTTAACAAAGCAGCTTATGAATACAGTATATCTTGCTCAATATTATCCCTTTCAACATTCTCACTGATACCTCCCCTCCTACCCCTTCCCTTATCTTACTTTTGTAGAATAACCCAAAAAGTCTTCTATGTAAACATTTCAATTTAAAAGCTATCTTTCTGAGATTTTTTTTACAAAGAATCTTCTTATATTTCTTAATGTATGTATTCCACTCATATATTTTGTATGCTAAATATTCTTCTTGATGTTTAAATTGCCATCTTTTCTAGATGTTATTTCTTTTGATTATAATTAATAACTTAAGTTTAATTATACCTGGTTTCTCAGTGATGATTGACTCTGCATAAATCAAAGCTGAATTTCAATGAGTTTTTTATTAGTCATAATCATTCTTGAGTAATTGTTTATGTTTGCAAACATGAACTTTAATTTGTTGTTATTTTTCATAAGCCCAATGAGGTGGGAACCATAACTCAAAAAAAAAAACAACCCTGCAAATGTTGTTTTTATTGTTAATCAAGGCATATTCCAACAGGGTACTGTTGCAGAACTGCTTGAAAAGGAAAGTAGTATCTCTTTGGAACAAAAGACAAGCTGTGATGTAAAGTCCTCCTTCTGTATTGACCCCTGTTGTTCTCTTCATCTTAATATAAAGTCTCATTCAATAGAAAGAGCATAGACTATGTGTTCTATTGCGTGTAGTTTGATTATGGTGAAGAGATATTTTTATCTTACCTCTTTCAAGGAACAGTAATAAAATAATACCAATCTTGTTAGATGTTATTATAATAAAAGAAGGCAGCATATACACATATTCAAAATGTCCAGAACTGGATCTGTTCCACTTTAAGGAATACATGTAAGCCACAAATAGCTTACATCTATTATATCTTTATAGTAAATTAAACTTCTTCATATCAAAGCAAAAGAATGGACTGGCTGGCCAAACTTCCTGCTTATTCAGGACAGTCCTACTCAATGTTGTTATCTGGTTAAAATAATAATAGTCTCACCATTCATTCTTAAAAGTTTTTCATAGCCAGGCACTGGTGGCTCATGTTTATAATCCTAGCTACTCAGGAAGCTGAGATCTGAGGATTGTGGTTCACAGCCAGTTTAGGCAGGAATTACATGAGACTATTTTTTTAAATGTAATTTTATATAAAGATGCTTTACAAAGGGGTTACGGTTATATGAGTAAGGCAATAAGGACATTGCTTGTGGAGCATTAACCACTAGAAAATAGGAAGTGGTACTGTGGCCTAAATATGTAGAGTACTAGCCCTGAGCAAAAGAGCTCAGAGACAGTGCCCAGGCTTCTAACTCAAGCCCTGTGACCACCCCCCTCCAAAAAAGTGTTTCATTATACATGAGAAGCTATATGACCTATCAGACAAAGATCATCACCCAATTACCTGTACCTACATCAGAATGTAAATGAAAACAATTCTTGTTTATTTTTTGATTTTGATTATTTAGTTTTACATATAGTCCATATATCTTCTTCTTGCAAAGTCACTATTACCACTTTCTGCATCTACTTCACAAAACTCACTTTTCTTCTGTAGTCAAAAGGGAGACTTGGGAGGATTGGCTGTCACTGTGAGAGGTTCATTGGTTTTTCCTTAGGCTCTCTTCTGTCTTGATTGGAGGTTGCCTCAGGCATTTGCTAATTGTATTGCTAGTTACCTCCAGATTTTTGGAGGTATTATTCTCCCTTGATCCAAAACTGCTATATCATCTAGGGTATAGAGAAGAGGGAGAGTAGGAAGACTACTAAATGTTCTTCTCTGTATGTATAAACTGCCTACTCGTGACTTTGCCACCAAACCACTTATGAAAATGATAAGATTACATCATAAGAAGCAAGAGACTATTTCAAAGTTAACTGGTGAATATGGCCACTCCAAAGTTCAAGGAAACACACACACACACACACACACACACACACACACACACACACACACACACACACACACACACACACACACACACACACACACACACACACACACACACACACACACACACACACACACACACACACCAGGTACCCTGCACATCCTGGAAGTGTTCTCTTGTCTTAAAATCCTTCCTCACTCACCCAGAAGTGCTTTTTTTTAATCTCTAAGTGAAAATCACTTTAAACTAGGAGAAAACTTACCTCTGTGCAAAATGTTTGTTTTTACTATAGAAGCTATCCTTTCTCAACCTTAACTTGAAAAACCACAAGGAATGAAAATCAATGCAACATTTTAATTCAGACTTTGAAGTATTTATCTGGAGTGTCATCAGAAAAGCAGAACACCTGTGGGTGTGGGGTGTGTGCTTGTGGGGGGTGTGCATTTAAAGGGGAAGCATGAATTATATTGTAGCCCTCTAGGATTTCTTTGGGTGAAGTGAAAGCATATTTTTATTTGTTTATAGTTTTCTGTGATTATATTTAGAAAGTGCACATGCATATACAAGCTCACATTCATGTATACATTTTAAGCTAATTAATCTATTTTTGAGCAACTGCAGAGTAACTGAAGTGACTTGAAAGTGTGGAAAGAGGCTTTTTTCCTCCCAAAGCATAATTACTTACAAAGCTTGTCCCACCTAAATGAAGGTAGATTTTATAATATATAAAACCATTTCTGTAATTTTATGCACTCTTTCTACATTTCTCAGAGAGATTCCATGCTATTTTAAAAGGGATAATTACAATATTCCTTCTATTTAATTACTGTCTATCTCCTGGCAGGAAACAAGTGGCTATTGAATGAAGCAGCTGAGGAAAACAGAGTTAAGGGAAAGGCAGTATGCATGGTTTAGTATTTGTGCTAGTCATAGGCAAGGGCCTGAAAGTTGTTAGAAGGACAGTTATTGGAACCCAAAGAAAGTAGTTGCAGACAAATGCTTTCCACAGGAACTTCACTTCTGGAGAGGAGGCGCCAACTTGAACTGATCCATAGAAGGAATCTAGTAGAATAAGCCTCTGTTCTCTGTCTCCTCGTGTCCTTTTTTTCTCCTTTCATATTCTGTTCCATTCTCTCATGTATCCAACACAACATGAACCAGGAGGAAAATGAAACAGCCCTTTTGTTATTAGTTCCCTAGGTATTCAAAAGTTTAAAAGGGATAAAGAGGGAGTCTGCAAAGCAAATGGAAACATTCCCTTACATCTCCACTTGCAGTTCAAGATCATGGAATGAATAAAACTGTTCTCCTTTCGTTCTCAAGAGCTTACTAAAAATGCTTCATAATTTAAGCACTGAGGAGGAGGATTACAATTATCCTGGGGCAAAAAATTTACAAGACTCTATTCTCAACCAATAGCTGGGCATTGTGGCTTGCACTTGTCATACTAGCTTTGTGGGAGACAGAGACTAGGGAAGACTGCATATCCAGGCCAGTCTGGGAAATCCAGTCTTTGAGACTCTATGTCAATGGAAGTAGTTAGGTGGTTGCACTATGGCCTGTCATCTCAGACATCATGGAAAGCTTAGGATCATGGTCCAGGCATGTGTGTGTGTGCGTGTGTGTGTGTGTGTGTGTGTGTGTGTGTGTGTGTGTGTGTGTGTGTGTGTGTATGTGTGTGTGTGCAGGAAGTGGCTTTTATTTATGAAATAGTTCAAAAAAATCTGGAGGCATGGCTTACCAGTAAAGTTTCTTCCTAGCAAAATCTAAGAACCTGAATGCAAACACCAGAACTTCCAAAGGGGGAAGGACACTTACTATAAAGAACTTTAAAAGCCTAATTCTTTAAAAAAAAAAAAAAAAAAAAAAAAAAGGACACCATTAGATGGAAGGTCTCAACTCAATTAGAGAAGACAGACATTTCTGGACGAAGAGAGAGGAGCAGAAGATGATGGCATGTAGAACCCTGGCCTCAATTAGCAGGAAGGTGGCTGCCAAACCAAAGTCTTCATAAAGACTGCAAGCCACTGTGGCTGGTCTGAAGGAAGTACATGCTAGAGGAGTAGGGCTGAAAATATACAAGTTATTTAAAGGTTTTAAGTAACCAGCATAAATAGCTGTGCAATTATTTAAAAAAAAATGAAAGGTGGTGCAAAGCAAACTGTCATCATTTATTGCAGAAAGTCAATAAATAATGTCTAAGGTTCATAAATCAGGAAGTAACAACATTAACATATTATTTATAGATTTGGAGGTAACCACAGAAGAACTAAATATAGAAACAACAGTTATAAGTGATCCCTTTGGGGAGGTAAACAGAGAGTTAAGAGAGCTTGGGTTGTGGATCAGTAGCTTCTCCTTGCTAAGTCTTCTCATAGTAATGACTTTCAAAAAACCCACTGGCATACATGGTTTCAGTACATTCTCCTTTCTTCCTTCTGTTTTGCTCCATTTAGTTTACTTGCTTTCTAGAAATTAACTTCTAAGCATGATAAGGTCTATTACCTGTCCAAAACCTACCAATGAATCACATTTTCTTCTGTACTTTCTCTTCATTATTCTTTATATTTCTCACTATGCCTTTTAACTTCTTGTTCCCTCTTAGATACACATAAGCCACACACACATATCTTTTTCAAAATGCACTCAAGTGCCTTTTTCAGTAAACTGTTTGCCACTCTTAAGACTCACAACTCTTTCTTTGACCTGAAATGGTTTTATCTATAGCCTTCAGCACTCAGGCTAAATTTTAACTCCTCTGTGAGCTACTTTTGGTTCCTAAGAATAAAAAAAAAGATTTGTTTTCTATAACTACCTAACACTAGATCATCGTTTGACACTACTAACATTCTGCAGTATTTTGTAACTAACTGTGTACATATTTGGCTCTTTGTTTACCTATGAAAATTTTATGTTCTGTAGTGAAAGATTTTTTACTCATATATAGTGCAGTTAGTATATCTTGCACTTAAAAATTGAAATATAGTAAAAGGTGAAAAATTTATATATCTGAAGAGGGATGGGAAGGGGAAACAAAAGAGGAGGCAACAATGCTTGATAAGAAATGTGCTCATCATCTTTCCCATGTAATTGTAACCACTCTCTACAGTATTTTCACAATAAAAATAAAGAAATTGAAATATAGGGTAAACACTACAACAATAATTGACATTTTGGTCAGTGTTGATTTTGAAGTTTCTGAAGATTGTGAAATGAGTATTTTACATCATTAATGGGAGTAGTCTTTTTATTGAAGTGCCTATTAATACTTCTATTTCTCAGCAAAATCTCAAACTAAACAGTGTTTTGTTGCTTGTTAATTTTAGTGCATTTTCCCACATTCTAATTACATACATACTGATTATGAGGTTATAAGGAATAAGAAATTTAATAAAATAATGTCCATAAACAAACAGGCTGCTATTGATTTTATAAGAGAATTTCTATTATACAAAGCCTAGAGAAAGAAAATTCTTACTCTAGGAACTGAATCAATAATAAAGTTCCTGCATCCCCAGCTGCTGTTTGAAATGAAGGAGGGTCTCTAAGAGACCTCAGATCATGGCATGTAACACTTATGTCATGGTAATGTGTACTCTAACTCATTTTAAATAAAGCAAAACAATGTTTTGAAATAATATTTTCCCATTGGAACAAATATATTTGACATTATGATTACTAAACATAGTGTATACAGAAATGCTAACAATGTATAGTATAGTGCTATCTACTGTGATAGTATAGGGCTACCAGATGTGAGTTTGAACATTTTTATTCTACTTCCTCATTTGGGTTTCAACATTATTTCCACTTCTTGGTTTGTGCTTAATGTCCCTCTGTTTTTGTTTTTTATAATTAACTGCTGACTGGAATTTGATCAACATCAACAGAGAAGAAACTATAATTTTATTTCTTCTTTACATCAGGAAATGCTACAATAAAGCAATCACGATACAGGATTATCATTCAAGAAGCAGCCAATGGAGGCCAAGAGTGTCCAGATACCTTGTTTGAAGAGAGAGAGTGTGAAGATATCCCAGTATGTCCTGTATATCGGTGAGTGATTGATTTCACCTTCAAATTATCACTAGACCTGAGTGTAACTCACAACTTTCACATACTATAAGTATTTTCCATGAATAATGAAATAAGGCAATGTTATGCATCTTCAACTAATACTTCACTGTTTTTCCTTCTTGGGAAACTGTATTGTTTTTGAAAGGGGCAAAAAATATGAATGTTTAGTTAGTAGAGAAAAAATCTAAACATGTTTGATATAAATGAGCTACTGAACTTCTGCCAAAGCAATTTTCTGGATTATGATCCAAATATATTCAAAATGAGTTCTGTACCTTAGGAAGAATCACATACACACATAGCATGCAAATAAGCACTCACAAATAAACTTGGATTTTCTGGAATATTATTCAGAGACAAGTTTTAAGTACATAAACCATAGTCTTCCTCATGATTCATAAAAAAATGTAAAAGTAGACCCATGAAAATACATGTACCATCTTTTGAGGAAGCTCCATACTGGTTGAACAAGTTTACACTTCCATCAACAGGGGTTGAACAAGTTTACTATTCCATCAACAGTGTAGCAGGGTTCCTTTTTGGCCACATCCCCTCCAGCATCTGTTGTTATCAGATTTCTTGATTATAGCCATTCTAACTGGGGTCAGGTGGAATCTCAGTATTGTTTTGATTTGAATTTCTTTTATGGCCAGAGAAATTGAGCATTTCATCATGTGTCTATTGGCCATTCTTATTGCCTCTTCAGAGAAGTACCTCCTTTAGTCTGTAGCCCACTTATTAATGGGGCAGTTGCTTCTTTGAGGATTTGTTTTTGGAGGATTTAATTTTTTTGAGTTCTAAGTATATTTTAGATATGAGACCCTTGTCTGTTGTGTGGCTAGTGAAAAACTTCTCCCAGTCCATGGGCTTTCTATTGATCTTGCTAGCTATGTCCTTTGCCATGCAGAAACTCTGCAGTTTCATGCAATACCATTGGTCCAACTTTTCTTTGATTTGTTGTGTTTCTGGGACTTTATTAAGAAAATTTTGGCCTGTGCCAAGGAGCCCTAGGGTTTCTTCTATTCCTTCCTGTAATATTTTCATGGTGTCTGCTTTTACTTCCAGGTCTTTGATACATTTGGAGTTGATTCTAGTGCAGGGTGATATATAAGGATCTAATTTTAGTTTTCTACAGGTGTTTAACCATTTTTGCCAGCATCATTTACTGTCTTTCTTCCATTCTGTTTTCTGGCTCCGTTATCAAAGATTAGGCTCCCCCATGACCCAGCAATCCCGCTTCTGGGCATTTACCCAAATGATCAAAAACAAGATCATACTAAAACTGCCAGCAAAACTATGTCTATCGCACCATTATTCACCATAGCTAAGATATGGAATTAACCCACATACCCCATTTGCTAGGAAATGGAAAGACGGAAAAATCATATTAAGTGAAGTAAGCCAGCCCCAAAGAATTATAGGTTCCATGGTTTCCCTCATTTGCAATAATTAGTATACAACTAGGATAATTTTATCAGATGAGCAGAAAAGCTCAAAAGCTATGTACATATGTCCATAGAAGATGATGCTAAGCAAAATGAACCCCAAGATATGGACACAAGGGGTCTTTCTTTGTTGTTGTTGTTTTTAATGTACTATGTGATTTTTTGTTTCCTTTGTATGTTCTTCCCCCTGTTGTCACTATACTTAATTTTGGTGCCCTGCATCTTGTATATACATTTGCCTAATTTGGGGAGGGGAAGGGGAATAACAAAAAGCTTAAACAAGGACACAGGATGAGCCATTGCAACAATGATACACACAAGACACTATCCTGGAAATGAACTTTACAACTTTGGAAATAGGGGGAGTGAGGGAGGTAGGAGAGGGAAGGGTTACTGGGAGAACAACAAAGGAAGGGGTGACAATGCTCAACAAGAAATGTACTCATTACCTTAGTTATGTAACTGTAACCACTCTGTACAGTATCTTTACAATAAAAGAAAATTTAAAAATGAAAATACGGGCTGGGAAGGTGACTCAGTGGTAGAGTGATTGCCTTGCATGCATGAGGCCCTGGGTTTGAGTCCTCACCACCACATAAGCAGAAAAAGCCAGAAGTGGTGCTGAGACTCAAGTGGTAGAGTGCTATCCTTGAACAGAATACCAGAGGGACAGTGCCCAGGCCCAGAGTTCAGACACCACAAGCGGAAAAAAAAGAAAATACATGTACACACATAGATGTATGCTAATAGAGAAAAAAATTTCCTCATTCTATTGTTCTAATCTTAAAGTGTTTAGGAAAGAAACATGACTAAGCCGGACATGGTGATATAGTCCTATGATCTCAGCATTCACACAGGGCTAGTCAATCATAGATGTATATATTAAGAATTTGAGGCCAGCCTGAGCTTCATCACAAGTCATTTTCTCAAAAAAGAAATCAAGAGTAAATTTTTAGTCCCTTAATGATATTTATAATTGTTTAAATTTTTTCTGCACTACTGTCCCAGCCCTTTTATTTCTAGTCTGCTTCTGAGATGGGGAGGGTCTTTCTAACTTTCTCTGAGCTGACCTTGAATTTGTTATTTTCTTACTTCCACTCACAAATAGCTGGGATTATCCTTGTGCACCATCACGCACAACAAAAATCATATAGCTTTTACGACACATGTAAAAATGCCTTTAGTGGAAATACCTAGTGCTTTACTAAATAATTTGAGATGTTATAACTTAAAGCTATGCAATTCAAGAGATAGTTTATTCTGGAAAATACCACTCCTTTCTTCCTTCAAAGAAGATCCTCAATTTAAAGTCGAAGAGTGTTATTGAAGAAGTCCAAATGACTATTGATCTTATCATGCTTACTCTCATTGTTTCCAACTGATGACCAATTTAGAGGGGATGTAAGTAAAACCTGGGATCATACCCAGACTGCTGTTTTGTTCTCACTAACCACAGGCTCATTGTGGCAACACTGTCAATATTCATCCTCTTATGCCATGTATAAATATTGAAACTTCTGAGCCCAGAAAAAGAGCTCTTAAGGAAAGTAGCCAAGTGAAAAATTGCCAAATCAAACATCATTAGACTTGTTTATGAGCCCAGGGCTATTATAATCAGATCAAATTTTATGATCTACTAGTGGGCTATTTTATTGTCCACTCTCTACTATCCTGGAGCACTCCAATTAGAGTACTTAAGTTTGAACTTATGTCTGTAATTGAGATCCTACCATTTTCCCCAGAATTCAGTTCTACTGTGTGTGAATGGAATGATTTTGTCAAGTCTAGGGATCCAAGTGTGTTTAAATTGATATAAACATTCTCTACACTCTTTAAAATTTGAGCAACATAGTTTCAAAGTGCATTTTGCTTTCCTACACATAAGAATGTTCATGAGGAGTTTATCTCAAGAAACTGGTTAAGGTAATGCTTTATCATCATCTTCTGATTCTTCTCTTTTGAACTCCATTAGGGAGCCACAGCCGCATGTTTATTATTAAATGCTTATTTGATTTGAACATCTTTATGTGAATATCTGGAGAGAACAACATAAACATCTATATCTCAATATAAAAATGTGATGTGAACAGAGTATATGTCTGACTACACAGCAGATAAAGATTAGATACTGGCCTGTACTGATTTGGCTATCCCTAGACTATCATTTAAATTGACTTGTCCCAAACTTCACTATTTACCAAAGAACTTCTGAAACTCTTGTCTATTTGTGCCTACACAAAAACCTAAACTAAACTGAATAACGTGGTTTCATTTTGGTCTAGGAAACCTGTGTATTCTCAATTTTAAAATGAAGGTAAATGACACTTCAGAGATAAAAGCTGTACCTAACTCAGTCATTATATTAGCTTTTGTGATTTTTGAAAGATCTTATGAAGATGAGCTCAGAAGTGTGTGCCAGGATCCTAGCTTATTTCTAAAATAGTCTTACTTACTTTTACCTGAGCTGGCCTTGAACTCTGATTGAGCTCAACTTTCTGAATAGCTGAGAACAAAGGTATCTCATTAAACTCATCCCTTTTTTATTTTCTTAAAGTATATATTGCTTCATTGGAGATTGGCTTATTTGCAAAAAAAAAAAAAAAAACACAAGAATCTGTGTTTATACTTAGAACTTGGGTTTTCTGGAATATTGTTCAAAGACACAAATCCATGACTCATAAAAATGGAGAGTTTTGTTAATCAGAGAAAGGAAAAACAGCCAAAAGTTGGAGACCGTTTCCTCTGAAGTATATATGATTTGAGGTAGAAGTGTGTCCACTCCTCATCTCCAATTGAGTGATCAGATAAAATGGTTCCTAGACACCAGGCTTTATCTTTAATTTTTGTAAGCTATTGAGATGTTCTAGTTAAACTCAAACACTAGAAATAACCTTAAATAATATGGGCCGTGGCTCATGTCTCTCAGGAGGCTGAGATTTGAAGCCCGATAGAGCAGGAAAATCTGTGAGTCTCATCTCGAATTAGCTACCCAAAGCCTAGAAGTAGGGCTGTGACTCAAAGTGGTAGATCAGTAGGCTTGAACAAATCAAAGCTCAGGGATAGAGCCCAGGCCTGACTTCCAACCCTCCGACTGACCAAAAGAAAAAAAGAAAAAAATAAAGCAGAGGACCATATGCGCAAGTTTGCACCCCCAACTTTAAAGAGTTCAAACTTTGACTTTCTAATACTATAATAGAATTCAGGGAGCTTTCTTTCTTTTTTGCCAAATTTTTTAAAAAACAAAGGAGGAGGCAACAATGCTTGATAAGAAATGTCCTCGTTACCTTGCTCATGTAACTGTAACCCCTCTGTAAAGTATTTTCACAATAAAAATCTTATTTTTAAAAACCCATACTGATCTGTATTTCTAATGCATATTGCTAGTATTCTATATGAACTGAAGTTTACATACAAAATGTTTAAATTCTAAAAAGTGGACTCACTGCCTCAACCATAAGTGTAGATGAAAACAGAAATACCATCCCTAGTAGTTGCCAGGATTTGATCCTATGTCATGAAAAAAATCATCTATATTGAATTATCATGTTCATACTTTTGGATTTCAAATTGGTCTCTCCAAGCATGATTTTTGTATGTTTTTTGTAGTGAATATTCTAATCTTCTGTTACTTGAAATCACAGATGGAAACCACAAAAATGGAGTCCTTGTATCTTAGTGCCTGAGTCCGTCAGGCAGGGAATAATGGGCACCAGTGAAGCCTGTGGAAAGGGGTTGCAAACCAGAGGTAAGGAGATTTTACAATATTCTCCTACATGTGCAGCTCAAAACCATGTTATGCTTATAGGTGTTGATTATTTTGTGTTTGACTAAGGTATAATATTATCGAATTGTAATTTTAATATATGCTTATATACATATAGAAAAATGATTTCTTTTTTAAGCTATGATTAGTAAGTGTACCTCAGAACTGAAACAATATAATCAAGTATCTATTTTCAGTCATAGCCATCCTCAGTGGTATAGTTGCAAAAATACATATTGGATGTCAGCCAAAGAATGAAACATATGCGAGAATTAGACCCAAAGGTATACTATATTTCATACATTGTACTTTTCATTCATATTTAAAAAATATGAATGAAAGTATACCTGACAAATCCTGCTGCTCATGTTTTAGGCATAATTATTGTATATTATTATATTTTATATTATACATTCTATATTATATATATATATATTCTACATGTAATACAAATGGGAAGGATCTATTACATTTTCTGGAAGACAATATGAATAGGCTTCTGTATCTGACCAGAAGTGCCTCTTAGCATCACTGACAAGAAAGGATGGAAAATAACTGTAAAGCACTCAGAGACTCATCATACTGATCACAGGTTTTTTTCATTCATAATCCTAGTATCATTTATACCAGGCTTGATGAGAAGGTCTTTATTCTTAAAATCGAATCACTTTGTGACTATATGCATGGGCACAGAGAAATTGTTCATTGTGAGATCAACTGAATAATATTGTTTTTATAAATAGTGTTCTTTAAAACACTTATTTAGAATAAAGTTTCTCCTTCTTCTTAGGCTATATTATGAAATGTATTCCTGTCTAAACATTGATAAATGTGTTTGGCTGGACAGATAATTTGATTCAGAATGAATAAGAGGCTACCTCTGTGTGAATTAAAATGAGGCCTTAAGTTCTTTTATGTCCTTTGCCCATATCACAAAATTGTTGTAATAATGTGACCTTCTATGAACAAGTTTTTGTCTATTTGGTGCTGGAAAATTGTTATAAAATGTCTTAATTATCAATGCTGCCCTTTGGACCACTTCTTTAAAAATGTTGCCTTTGTTCAGTGAACAGGTGAGGTGTGGAGTTTAATTCTCTATATACTATTGTATCATAATGTTTTAAAATGACAGAACCAACTATAAGCTATGTAGTGATTTTTTTTTCCTCAATGATGTTGGCATTGATCATATCAAAGGCAAATTATTTCATCAGTCCTAGAAATATTCTACCTTGGATACCAGTTTAAATGTATTACCAGCTTGGCGCTTGATAATCCTTTTGGTTATATAGATAATATGGCCATTTTCTTAACCTAGACACCAAACTAAAGATTCTTAATTTTCAGTTCTTGGATCATTTATACTTTGAAAATGTTAGAACAGGTCATTGAATTTTGAAGCAGTTGAAAACAATTTGACACAGTTATTAAATTTAAAATCACTGTAATATATTTTTTCCAAGTCTTTCCATTTCCTAAAAAATGGGCAATGTCATTCTTTCTAATGGAGGCATAGAATTCCATTCTGTATTTATACCACATTTTCTTGATCCATTCATCTACTGAGGGACATATGGGTTGCTTCCATATCTTAGCTATGGTAAATAATGCTGCAATAAACATAGTTGTGCTGGTAGCTTTAGTATGGTCTTGTTTGTGATCATTCAGGTAAATGCCCAAAAGTGGGACTGCTGAGTCATAGGGGAGCTCTATGTGGAGTTTTTTGAGGAACCTCCATACTACTTTCCAAAGTAGTTGAACAAGTTTACACTCCCACCAACAATGAAGTAAGGTTCCCTTCTGTCCACATCCCTTCCAGCATCTGTTGTTATTAGAGTTCTTGATTATAGCCATTCTAACTGGGGTGAGGCGGTATCTTAATGTTGTTTTGATTTGCATATCTTTTATGGCTAGAGTGGTTCAGCATTTCTTCATGTGTCTGTTGGTCATTACTTTGCTCATGTAATAGTAACCCCTCTGTATGGTATTTCCACAATAAAAAACTTCTTAAAAATCACTTTAAAACCATCATAGAAAATATGAAACATTAGCATCAAGTATTAACAAAATGTTCTTTATAAAATCATCCCAAGTACAAGAACACAGTAAACTTGGTTTCATATAAACTAGGAGCCTTCTGTAGCCTCAATCACAAGAATTTAGGAAGTAAATGAAAATGTAGCACATTTCTTTGCATAACAGCATTATGCCCAAACCTTGGCAGAGGGTGTAGATTTTGAAGTGAAACCAACTCTGGGAAAATTCCAGAAAACCACTAAGCTGTAAAGAAGGGAGTGCATGCCAGTGTATATGTGCATGTGCATGTGTGTGTATGTGTATGGTTTTTTGTGTGTGTGTGTGTGTATGTGTGTGTGTGTGTGTGTGTAAGTTAGGAGGTTTAAAACAAGAGCATAGGGGCTGGGAAGGTGGCTCAGTGGTAGAGTGCTTGCCTTGCATGCCTGAGGCCCTGGGTTCGATTCCTCAGCACCACATAAGCAAAAAGAAAAAAGCTGGAAGTGGTGCTGTGGCTCAAGTGGTAAGCGCTAGCCTTGAGCTGAAGAGCTGAGGGACAGCGCCCAGGCCCAGAGTTCAGGCCCCATGACCGGACTCCAAAAAAAACACAAACAAAAAAAGAAAAAAAACAAGAGCATATGGCAAGTACATAAAGTTACATATACAAATATATTTATATATATTTTCTTAGAACACATATATAGTTTTTTATTGTGAAAATACTGTACAGAGGAGTTACAATTACATGGGCAAGCATTGTTGCCTCCTCCTCTTTGTTTCCCCTTCCCATCCCTTCCCATACTCCCCCCACCTCCCCTCATCTGATCCTCCCCCCCCCCACCAAAGTTGTAAAGTTCATTTTTCGACATAACGACTTGTACATCTCATTGTTGCAATGGGTACACCTGTATAATTTTCTTTATATATATATATATATATATATATATATATATATATATATATATATATATATACATAATCAAAAGAAATTTGGAAATCTGAATATCTGAATACAGAACAGGGAGCCATTTCCCCTCCTCCATCATTTTTTACCTCTCATCCTGAACAATCAGATGCCTACTACTCCTGATCTGTGAGAGCCTGTTTATTTATTTCCTGAAGAAATAGAATTAGAGTGGCTGTGCGTTTTGAACAATAGGGAAAGGATGGTGGAAAGGTGAGGCTAGGTGGAAATCAGGAGTACAAAACAAAGCTTGAGAAAGAATTCAGTCACCTCATCCACTAGCTAGCTGTGCAGCATTCACTGTATCCCTTTCCGCCAGACAGGAGGTTGGTTGTTCTTCCCTATGGATAAGCTGTCATAGTAATAATGACATTTATGAATAAACAATATAAAGATACTTGCACATTGGATAGTCTTGTAGCATCAACAACCATACCATATGCCCAGCATCTGACTCAGAACAATCTATTGTTAGTCCCTTTTTGGCATACTGATACTTAATTATGAATCACTAGATATTAAAAATAAGAACCTCCTGTAAGAAAGGAAGCAGGCAAGGAGTAGAAAAAAATACAAAATCAATATAGGAAATTGAACATCCAAGTCTCAAGAGTTTAGGAAAGAGGAAATAATGTCAATGAGGAAAATGCCACAAATTATAATAATAGGAAATACAAGATGAGAAAAACTCCTATTTAGGAAAATTTTATATCTAAATTTGTTATCAAAATGATCAAAAGAGACATTTATTAAGAAAGGCTCAAGCATAGAGCACAGTGGCTTGAGGTTAAAAATTTAAAACAAACCAGCATAACCACATTATACAACTTAATATCAGTATCATAAGGCAAAAGGAAATACAGGAATGATTGTCAAGTGTTCATTGAGAATCATTTTTACCAAGAATTCCTATCAAATTATTTTAAAATATTATAGTAAGGTAGCAGAAAAAACCAATCCAGAAATATTTTATCAATACATCAAGTCTTATGAATGACCTAGAGGATCTGCTTCATCATAGATCATGAACAAACCACAAAACTAGGTACCCTACCTAGGAAAGAAGCTGTTCATATTCTCAGGGTGAAAGAGAAAGGGAGCTTCATGGTGAAAACAGTCTACAAGCTTAATCTTGGATTAAATGGGTGAGAGTATGAAATCCATAAAGTGTCTACAGGGCAGCTTCCAAATAAAAATTGGAAAGTGGATTATTTTTCAGACTGGCTTTAAACCATTTACTGGGAAGCATTGCACAAGCATAAAAGCACTTACCTAGATTCAAACAAAAGTTTACAGATAGAATATGAAGGAACTTCAGGAAATAAAAATTGTTATTGGAGGTATAGGCCAGTGTATATCTGCAGCTCTTCAGCGAACCATGTCATAAAGACAAAAACATTAAAATATATGTTCCACAAATATTGGGATTCAACAATAGGATCTAGGATGTTTATATCTCCAAGAGAACACAAATTTAAAAAATCTAATGTTAAGGATGTAATTGATAGAACTTTGAAGTATACAGTAGATGATACTATAAGAAGTTTTAAATTAATAAATCAGGGTAAGGAATTAAATAGGTGTTCATGCCTCTAATCTCAGCTATTCAGGAAGAGTAGGAGGATCACAAGTACAAAGGGAAAGGTAGAGGGACCTCTTCTCCAAAGAAAACAAAACCAAAGTTGTCAGGGATACAGATAGCTCAAGTAATAGTTTGACTAAGATGTCTGAAGATCCAAAATTTGATTCCTAGTACTGCCAAAAAGTCAGTAAATAAAGGAGTTAAGTTAGTATTTCCTTCACCAAATTCAATGCTACATGCACTTATATATTATTAATTTTATACAAAATTTAAGTTTAAAAGGATTAACTTAATATTCTATGTATTTAAGTGACTACATAGAAATCCCAGGAAGGAAAGTTAGA
The DNA here is from genome assembly GCF_024711535.1 of Dipodomys merriami. Taxonomy (NCBI): domain Eukaryota; kingdom Metazoa; phylum Chordata; class Mammalia; order Rodentia; family Heteromyidae; genus Dipodomys; species Dipodomys merriami. Next base: position 74,946,482 of record NW_027202270.1, on the reverse strand, counting down.
AAGAAAGTTAAAAGAAAGTAGGAAAGGTGGACGTTTCCTGTAGAGAGCATTCTGCTGTCTTCATTTTTAGCTGGGTCTTGATTTTGCATGAACATTTGTAGGCGGAATCACCAAATATATGGCCCTATCTTAATCCTTTTTAACTTGAGCATGTGACTCTATTTAGAGGCAATTAAAGAATCTTACCATGAAATTATCCAGGATTATCACAGTGGGCCCTAAATCTAATGACAAGTTTCCTTACAAGACAACAAAGGAACTAGGGAAGATTTGAATGCACAGCCAGAAGCCACGCAACCAGAAGCTGCAAGATGCAAAGATAGTTCTCCCTTTTAGAACTTTTTACAGGAGTGATGCTGATGCATATACTTCAAATGTTTGGCAACCAGACTACAATCAAGAAACTGTTATGTTTTTAAATAAAAATAAAAAAAATAAAAATAAAAAAAAGAAAATGTTATGCTTTTTCAGCCACTAGTATGTATCAGTTTGTTATAGCAGCCTAGGAAATTCCTGTGATTAATTATTAATTAGTAATAACTATATATTAGTTATGCTGAACTTGATTGTGAGCTTTTGATTCTTCTGCAAAGGAGCGTTAACCACAGGAATTCCTATCATTCAGCATCCCTATGAAGGGTTTGTCTGTATGTTCTAACATCCATTCTAATGGCTGTGCTGAAAACTGTAATTTTCTCTTTGAAGATCCTTTGGCACACCAAGGGAACATGAACTCAGAACACATACTCATAAGAAACTCTGTTTGTGGTTGTAAATTCTCAGGGACATTCTTTCCTCTTGTGGTCGTGTGATGTTTTTTAATTACAAGTAGCCTTGCTGGGATTCTTTTGCTTGAGAAGCTTATTTCTCGTCATTTCACCCCTAAATATTGAGACTAGCCTGTGGTTATTATTGCTATTAATGGAATCGAAGGGTCGCTATATCAGGCTTAGGTAATTTTTAACCTACTAAATTATGCAGCCATGAAAGTAGAAACATATATGTGTAAGATTTGATAAAAACCCCTTAGGAAAGAAATTGTTTTGCTTACCTTGCAGGGTCCCATGCTTTCAGTTTGTTTGGTTTTCATAGATTCTTATCTTTTGGCCTCATCCAGAAATAAATGTAGATGTTATAAATTTTAACTAATGTCCATATTTGTTTCTTTTGAATGACCTTTCAGGACCCATAAACCATAGTACAATCAGTAATACAAAAATCACTTAGTTTATTTACTGTGGTTATGCTGTTAACTTGTTTAATTGGTACACAGTGAAGAATTAACTTATACAATTCTACTCAATTAAGAAAGAAGGGAAAAAGAAAACAAGGCATGTAGAATTACAGCAGTAGCTCAAAATCCACATGATCTCCAAGGAGATGGGCATTTGGCATTCTGTTGTCCTAGTTACAAGATCTTTTGTGGACAGCCAAGCATCTCGTTACCAAGTCTTGTGCTTAACCAGATATGAATAAAACTTCTGCTTTTATAACAAAAAGAACAAAAGAAAAGAAAGGCTCATATCTAATACTCTGAAGATACTGCCCTGAAAATGTAAAACTTTTGTTGTAGTGAAAAAAATTTAAAAATGAATATGTTGACATTCCTAGAAAACATGCAAATTGATGATGTTGCTGCCTGTAGAAACTAAAATTAGCTCAATGACTTTCTAATATTTTTATTTTGGAGAGTACTTGCATCTCATTCATCAAGTAGTAAATATCCCTTATCAGTAGAAATAACTGAATGTAGGGGTAAAGAAGGCCCTGGAGACACAAGTTGTAGTGTCTGACTGACTTTTAAGTACCTACATTCAGTTCTGGTTTACATTCATAGGGTAATATTTATAATAAACAAAAGAAGGAGATAGATCTATCATCATCATCAAATCTTTCTGTTCTTCCTTAATTAGATTTTGTCTAAAGAAGCATATTCTTTTCATATAGTAGTTTTGATGGACTCTTTTTTACATTCAGAATCTCTATAAAATAGTATCTTTTCCATTTAAAAATTTAGTAAAATAATAATGTTTTTATTGTAGAAGAAATAGCTAAGAAATGGTTTAGGAAATGGCTGGTCTAAAGTCTTAATGTGTTCTGAAAAAATACATATTATATATATATATATATATATATATATATATATATATATATCTGTGTCTTTTACCTTAGCAAGTTATGTTTCATTTCATTCCATTTCATTATCTATATTTCCAAGGACTTTTAATATCTAACTAAGTCTTTACTCTCCATAATACAAACTATATAAATGTAAACTCTACATACAAATAGCTCTATCTATATAAAGTAGACAAATACATAACATGACATAGATTCAGAGGAAATCATTCATATTTTAGCCCTGAGTACTGTAATTTCTGACTGAAAAATTATCTCAAGTAATAATGTCTTCATGGAGAGAAGGTGAAAGATAAATATGCCAACCTACCATAAACACATAAATCAACTCTGGTTAAAAACAGAAATACAGCAAAAACATACACTATGAAATATGTCTTCTCAATAAGATATCAAAATAGTCAATCCGTGCATTAGCTTTCTGCTATTAAAAGAGACTACATGAGAGAGTTAATATTCATATTGGTTACACCGTTTTAAAGGTTTTAATTTATGGTCCATTGCTCATTGCTTTGGGGGCTGGTGTGAGGAAGAGCCTCATGTCAGAAGTACATAGCAGAGGAAGCTGATCAGTCCATGACAGCCAGGACCAGAAATAGAGATAAAGGAAAAGTATTCTCTGTATTCCCTTGGAGAGCACACCCTCAATGAGAATGAAAACAATACTCACGTTATAACTATATTGATTTGTTTTCTGCCATTCTCCTACATAGATCACAAAAAGCCATTTAAGTGTATTCAGGAAAAGAAACCCGTGACATATGTCTATTACTTGGTCACAGCAATTCAGATACTTATTTCCAATGGAAATATGAGAGAAAAGAGTTTGGGGCAAGGAAAGTAGTGTCTTGTTGTCTTCAGAACTTGGAGGGTACAAATGAGATATATTAATCATGGGCTGTAGGTGTTTCCAAAGAAGAAAAGGAGAAACTGCAGCTTATCTCCAGGAACATTCTCCCAGTATAATTTGTACAAGGAAGCTGAGTCATCTGGTAGTACTTTTCCTGTGAAAAGTGTACTGGAGTTTACGATATAAGTTGCCAGCAAATGCTTCACCAAACACACTACCTCCAATAAGGTTTGTGAGGTCATTTTGAATAACTATGTTTATAACATGAGAAGAAGAGAGTGGAAGATAATGTAACTCGTATGAAAGGCTCATTCTGACCTTAGTTCCGACACCAACAGCAGAACTGAATATTGAAAGTCATTATGTTCTTCACCAATTTATGAGTCGCAGATACCAAGTGACTAATTATAAATATTTGGAGGGACTTCAATAACTTCTACTCTAATTGATAGAAATAAGGAAGATCAAGTTCAAATACAGAAATTAAATTGATAGTCTTGGGCAGTTCTCAAAATTAAAATATTCCTCGATTGTTACAATCCAGGTTTTATAATACAGTAGGCCTTGTTTTCAAGAGTGTTGGATTGAGAGCAGAAATTGCATTTTAATGTAAATGAATAATGATTCCAGGAGGTATTTTTCATTTCCTTTACATGTTTCAGGGTAAGATTATGTTTGTGGCTTTCATGGTTGCTGCAGGTGGAATATGCTTATTTTTAAATTGGTGATAAATTGAAAATAAATATTAAAGGAAATGAGCCACCTAAGGCATGATGCTTTAGTTGCAAAGTGTCAGCCAACTGTGATTCAGAGATTTGATTTTTCCACCAGCCTGTATGTTTTTAACATATGCTCTGATATAAAGGACAGAGTAACCCTTCCTCCACCTCTGTCTCCCACAAAACCCAGAGAAATGCCTTATTATTAAAGGGATGTTGTGGATGAAGAAGAGTTATGTGTGGGGATAAAGATTTTTCAATTGATGGATGCATTTATTTGCAAAATTTTGAGCTGGAAATTTCTGTTTTAACCACATGGTTCTCAGTAAAGAAGTATTTTCCCTTCAAGAATGCTAATAGGAATTTCAAAGTCTACTGCAAACTGCATAAATGTATAGGATTGCATATCTCTTGTTCAGCTCTCTTAAAATAGATGCACATTTTGTGTCTGTCCTTAGCAGAGGCGTTATTACTAATGTCAAGATAGTTGTTTAACCTGTATGCTGTCCTAGAACTGGAGCCAAAACAATTAAATTCTGGGCATTTTTATTTGGATTTCCAAGGAAAACAGATGTGCCAATACTCCATCTCGAAAGAAAAGGAGAAGCCCATATTTGCACTTGTAGGTTATAGAAGTTAACCTGAAGTTTCAAAATTCAGCTCTACAAGTACCTTCAAACAGTTGCAAAAATGTTTCAGTCCTGTCTTATTATGAAAGACTTACACAGTAAGAAAAACCAAAACAAAATAACCCTGTTCTAATCCAGGTGTGTGGAGAATGAGAATTAAAAGTCTGCTGGAGTTAATTAAACTCAATAATAACTTAAGGTGTTTTGCTTCATCAATTGGAACTTTAAATGGGAAGGTTGTGGGTTCATGGTGGTTTATGCCAAGGAGAGTTTGGAAGCCTAATTTGCATTGTGATGATAGGGATAGATTTTAAAAGTATACATAAAAGGTATTTTAAGGATAAAAAAATCAATGGTACTTGGTAGTCAATCTTGCATATTAAACAAAGAATAATAATGAATCGGAAGAACGCAGTGATTTGGGGATCAAACAATATTGACAAGTTGTCAGAAGTTGCATAAAAATGTATACACAGACTCAACTAAGTACACACAGTAAGAAAGACACTATTTAAATATCAAGGATAATCATTTCACTGGGTTCTGGTGGCTCATGTAATTTTAGCTAATCTCAGTGAGCTGAGATCTGAAGACCTCGGTTTGAAACTAGCTAAGGCAGAAAATATTTGTGAAACCCTTATCACCAGTTGGCCAGTAAAAAAAAAAGTGTTAGAGGTAACCTGGTTCAAGTAATAGAGCACCAGCCTTAAGTGAAAAAGTCAAGCACAGCTCAAGTCCTGAGTTCAAGCTCCAGTACCAGCACAAAAGAAAAACCAATAAATTGTAGAAGTGTATGCATTTAAATCATTTTCTTAAAGTTCTAGTTGATGCCATGTTTCCTACAATTCAACAGAAATTTGTAGAGGCCTCATACCAAGGGGAGGGCAGGCTGACTTTTGCTTTCAATATGAGGTGTCTTCACTGAATGGCTAATATGGCCACTCACTACTTGCATTGGGTTGTTCCAAATTCATACTCTCTCTAGTCCTAAATTTTCCTATTTATATTTCCAATTTATAGTGGAATAAGAATTATAGATAATCAATGCTTTTTGTAAGTGATGATAGGTTCTCAAAAGATATTGTCTTTCTTTTTTTAAATCTTGGACGATAATAATTCTTAGAAACAAGAGAGAGTGAAAATATTGAATAACATTTGTTTTTATTTTTATTTTTTGAACATGTGCTTTTAGGTTTTCTTTATAAAATTGAAATTTTATTGTAGAGGTGATATACAGAGGGGTTACAGTTACATTAAGTCAGGTAATGAGTACATTTCTTTTTGAACAGTGTTATCCTTCCCTTATTTCCCCCCACTTTTTCCCCTACCAACCCATCTTCCCCCAAGTTGTAAAGTTCATTTCCAACATAGTATCTAGTATCACTGTTGAATTGGTTGACCCTTTGTCCCACCATTTTTGTGTGTCCCTTGCCCTTCTCCAAATCAGACAAACTTTAATACAAGACAAAGGGACAGAAATAAAAAAATGGTTACATCAGGGAATAAACTAAAGGGGAAAAAAAGAAAGAAAAAAAGAGATAACTTCAAACAGTACAATTAGAAAAACACTTATTATTTCCATCATACTAAGTAAAGTAAACCAGGCCCAAAGAAACATAGGCTACATGGTTTCTTTCATTTGTAAAAACTAGAATATGTCTAGGATATTCTTAGGAAATGATCACAATGGCTCGATAGTGATGTGCATAGGACCATATAAAATAATGCTATGGATATACTTGTTTTAAAAAATAAACAACTAGAGTAATAAATAGACTCATGTTTAACTGGTTGTATGAGAAAAAAGGGAGAGGTAGTATAGGAACACAAAAACCTTCCAAAATTCTTAAAGTAGATTTTACCTAAGAAAACCTCTGAGAATGAAGAAATTATTACCTTTTCTTCAGGAACAGAGTTTTGAACTTTTGCATATGGTCTGTCTTTCACAAAATATAAACATCATTATGTTAAGAACTGAAGTATCATAAAATCATAGAGGTAAATTTTTCTGAGTTATGAGGTATGATATATTGTAGATTAAAACTAATTGTATAAAACAGAACACAATATTTGACAACTGAGCACATATAGCTGATCTCTAATCTCAGCAAAGGAATTATATGCTAAAAATAATTCTTAAGAATCAAGAACTGGGAGAAAAGTTATATTGTACAGATAATATAACAGGAACCTGAAAATTGTGGCATTGTAGTTCAAGGCTCAAGGAGGAAAGTTAAAAGCCTGCTAGGCAAGTAGGAAGACCAATTTAAAAACTAACAATTTGAAGACATGTACTGAAGCCATTAGGATGGAGAAAATATTTGAACAAGCATGATTCTGGAGATGGTAAGTCAGATATGATTGAAAGTAGAGGTGAATTCAGGAGCTGAAAAGAAGAAAGTCCATTTTCCCTTAATTTGAATTCTAGAAAGAGAATAGAATGCAGGTGATGGAGCGCAATGAGGTAGTTGGACAAAAGACCTGTCAAATGGATCTATGGCCACACATACTTCTTTCTCAGTAGTTACCTATGATATCATTGACTTTCAGTTATCTCTTCATCCTCTAGAGTCTCCTTGCTGTGACCATTAATTCCACTCACTATACCTTACTGAATACACAGGTTTCAAGACTCTGAGCCTGGTTTCTTCACCTCCATGCATATCTTATTTGCCATCAGTCTTCATGGATCTATTTATTTATTTATTTATTTATTTATTTATTTGGTCATGGGGCCTGAACTCTTGGCCTGGGCACTGCACTGTCCCTCCACTCTTCAGCTCAAGGCTAGCGCTTCAGCACTTGAGCCACAGCGCCAATCCAGGGCTTCATACTTACAAGGCGAATACTCTACCACTAAGCCACCTTTCCAGCTCCATGCTTCTCCTTTTTCCATTTGTCTTTTTTTTCTACAATGTCTGCCTAACCCATCCCAGCTTTTTCAATATTTAAGCTTTAGAGGCAATCCCAGGTTTTCTTTTCTTTTCTTTTCTTTTTTTTCTTTTCTCTTCTTTCCTTCCTTCCTTCCTCCTCTTCCTCTTCCTCCTTCTCCTCCTCCTCTTCCTCCTCCTTTTTTTTTTTTTTTGGTTGGTCGTGGTGCTTGAGCTCTGAGCTGGACGCTGTCCCTCAGCTCTTTAGCTCAAGGCAAGCGCTTTACCATTTGAGCCACAGTGCCACTTCTGGCTTTTTCTGTGTACGTGGTGCTGAGGAATCAAACTCAGGGTCTCATGCATGTGAGGCAAGCACTCTACCACTGAGCCACCTTCCCAGCCCAATCTCAGGTTTTCATTTCAAGTGGACACAGCATTTACAACTACGGGTTTAGAATTTTCACATGAACATCTATCACCTTACAAACAATATACTGACAGCTCCTATGCATTGTCTCATCCTCTTCTGGAGTTTTCACTCTCAAAGTGTCATATTCCCACCAATCAACAGCGGAGTGAATTGACCATGGATTGCTTCCAGTCTCATCTATACAAGGCCTCTATAGTCTCTTCCCTGTTTTAGGTCACTGAAAACATCTACGTGGGTATCAAACTCACATTCTAGTGGTTTTCCCTGTTTTCAGGCACACCTTTTACAAATCTGTCCAGGTTTGAAGTCAGAGTTACCTCCAATGAGTCATCCATTTGATTGTCTCACTCACCTCCTGAAGCATTTTCAGTTGCTTTTCTTTCCTGTTCAATGTCATTATTATTATATGCCCAGAACATCAAACATTTTTCTTGGCTAGAAGTTGTTTTCTTTTTTTGTGAGAGAGTTCAAATGAGCCATTTCCTAGGTATTTCCTGCAAGCCACAAAATACTTATCACTTCTGGGATTCTTCAACCAGGAAATTTCATCCTCTACTAATTGAGGAAACCCTAATCCCATCTCAAATGGAGTCTCTACAGAGAGATAGCTGTCCCTCCCAGCTAAAAGCTGGCAGGTCTTCCGGCAAGGGCCCATCAAATTGCCCAATCTTGCTACCTTTAATTATTCACAGAAAGCAGTAAGAGTGTGTATAATAGAAGCTTAATGAAAATTCATCACAGAACTAATAATTCTAATTTAACAATGTTTAACAGTGCTTAACTCTCACCCCAGTACCCCAGAGAGGGGAATGGCCCATTTGATTTGTCTCAATATATCATTTAATTTGTGAGGTCAAAAACAGATATTATAACACATTAAATTTATTGCTAAAAAAGCTCTTAATGCTCACATCCAGTAGTAGAAAAGGAACAATGCTTATGAGAGTTTAATCTCCTGGGAAAAATAATGTATATTTCACGATGAACATAATTTAAACATTGCTTCTGAAGAGTATTTCTGATGAAATAAATTTAATTGAAGATAAAATATCCTACAAGCTCAATCTAGTTCAATGCTGAGACCACCAATTAAACATGCAATTTATGAAGTTTAACTCCATTAGTATCAATGGGAAAGGGGGGATTTTATTGATTACCTGTAAGAGTGACAGTAAGAGTTACTTTTTTAAAAATTAATTTATTTATTTACTTTTTCATTGTGAAAATACTGTACAGAGGAGTTACATGGAGTTACAATTACATGGTCAAGATAACGACTACATTTCTTATCAAGCATTATAGCCTCCTCTTTGTTTCCCCTTCTCATACTCCGCCCCTCCTCCCACCCGATCCCCCCCCCCCCCCACACACCAAAGTTGTTAAGTTCGTTTTTCTACATAACGACTTGTACATCTCATTGTTGCAATGGGTCCACCTGTATCCCTAGTTAAACAATTTATTTTTTCCCTTCCCCTCCACAAATTATACCAACATCAAATACAGTGAAAGTATGGGTTATACTGTGGGGGAGGGACATACAAAGCAACATAGAAATCATCTTATAAATATGATAGAAACAATTGCATGAAAGGAAAAAAAAAACAAAAAAAAAACATTTGAATACTTATCTTGGGGTTCATTCCACTAACATCAACTTATCTGACCTGGTTTCCCTTATTTGCAATAACTAGTATATGTCTGAGTCAAGTAAGAGTTACTGTTAATAGTTACTCTATTTTTGTTATTGCATATGTGGTGTACATGGGGTTACAGTTACATAAATCAAGTAATGAGTTCCTTTTTATTGGAAGAGTGTCACCTCTTTTCTCATTTTCTCCAAGGCTTTTCTCTCCTGATCCCCTCCCCCACAAGTTATATAGTTCATTTACAACACAGGGTCTAGTATCACTGCTAAAATGGTTCATACTTTGTTCTATCATTTGAGTGTTTCTCCCTACCCTCCCCCAAACAGGTAAAATTACATACAAGACAAAAACTACAGAAATAATAAACAGCAATAAAGTCAGGGAAAAAAAGTAAAATAAAAACCCCTTGATTCCATTTCTTGGAGTTCATTTTGATAAATATCATTTCATATGATCATATGCACATAGCTATTGAAATTTTGAGATACTTTCCTAAGAATATCCTTCTTTGGACTAACTGTGTGAATGTTCAGAGTCCTGTATAATATTTCATGTCCAATTGTAATTTTTTTGTCTATTATCCATAGTGTTTATTCATAGAATTATAGACATGTTCTAATTACTACAAATGAAGAGAACCATGCAACCTGTGTTTCTTTGGGTCTGGCTTATCTTACTTAATACAATTGTTCCTAAATCTTTCCATTTCCTTACAAATGGGGCAATATCATCCTTTCTGATGAAAGCATACAAGTCCTACATAACATATTTTCTTGATTCATTCATCCACTGAGGGGCATCTAGGTTGATTCCATGTCTTGGCTATGGTAAACAATGCTACAATGAAAAAGGTTGTGCTGGAAGCTTTAGTGTAGCCTGATTGGTGGTCAATTAGATAAATGCCCAGAAATGGAATTGCATCAAACAGGAGAGTTTCTGAGTGGCAAAGTACATAGCTAGCAAGACAAACAGAAAGTCTACAGAATGGGAAACCTTTACTAGCTAGGCATCAGATAAGAACCTAATATCTAAAATATACTTAGAGCTAAAAAAATTAAACCTCTCCAACACAAATCTCCAAAGAAACCACAACCCAAGTAATAAACGGGCTAAAGACTTACAGAGAGACTTCTCGTAAGAATGGCTAATAGACACATGAAGAAATGTTCTGCATCTCAAAAATCAAAACACAATGACATTCCATTTCATCCCAGTTAGAATGGCCATTATCAGAAAACTAACAATAACTGATGTTGGTGGGGATGTAGCCAAAAGGGAAGGTTACTACACTGTTGGTAGGAATGTAAACTTGTTCAGCCACTCTGGAAGAAACAGTATGAAGGCTCCTCAAAATATTAAACATTAAGAGTTATTCTTTTTTATTTTTTTATTTTTATTTTTTGTGAACATACTGTACAGAGGGGTTACAATTACATGGGCAAGATAATGAGTACATTTCTTATCAAGCATTGCAGCCTCCTCCTTTGTTTGCCCTTTACATCTCTTCCCAGCCTCCCCCTGCCCGCCCCCCAACCCAATCCTCCCCCCGCCCCCACCAAAGTTGTAGTTTGTTTTCGACATGACAACTTGTACTTCTCATTGTTGCAACAGGTCCACCTGTATCCTTAAACGACTTGTTTTTCCCCATCTCCTCCACAAATTATACCGACATCAAATATAGTGAAAGCAGGGGTTATACTTTGGGACAGGGACATTAAGAGTTATTCTTAACTCTTAAGATTTACCTTTCATTGTAAAAGTAAAGAGAACATTCAGTTTCTTTCTTTAGAGCACTGTTCCCATTCCAAGGCTCAACTGACCCTCCTTATCAAGGGATATGTCATCTAATGATATCGAGAAGTATTTTTATGGTCATAGCTGAGGTCTCATTCAGTGGAGCATGACTCTGGCATGAATCTTTAGTGCTGAGGCTGAGATTCCTGCTTTAGAATAAGAAATCAAACTTGAGCTTTGTTTTATTATGCTTAAATATACCTAAGTTGAAAATAGTTTGTGTTTTCATGACTTTTCAATATGCTTCCTGTACAAATAATTCCTTATAACATATCCATTGCTAATAATATAAGCTAATTGGTTAACTGAGTATACTGGTAAGTTAATTACAATGAATTTTTATTTGCAGGAGTGCTAAATACTTTTCTGAGCAATCAGTTATTTCAATATGTGGATCCAAGGCACTTCAGAATGTACAACTGAATGGTGGATGGAAATGTGACAGTTGCAAAACTGCCAAATCTTAATTAAATTCTGACACTTGTGTAGGCTGAAACATTGAATATTGTGCCATCTTACAAAAGAGCCTCTGTGGGACTTGAGGTTTTGGAGTGAGCTATATAATATAATTAGACTCCGCATAAGGAACTGCCTATTGTGCGTGTTTATATTAGAACCTGCTATGTTTAATTTGTATTGGAATTATTGTTCTAATCCAATCTGTGATTAGAACAGTTGGTTTTAAAAAGTTGTGCTTCATCAAAGGAATATTAGTGAGTCAGTTGTTATCTAATAATATTTTCCAGATTAAATTATTTATTCTCTGTTGCCAACTATACGTGTTGTTGGATATGAAAGCATTGATTGACTAATGGTTCATATTTTATGATTACCTTTAAGCAACAATACACTAGGTTAATCCACTATGTCCAAAGCCAGTTTTTCATTTTTTTCTGTGTAAAAGGGGACCACAAATCTTTGAGGGAAAAATATCCATTTGGTTTGAAATTGCCTGTTTTCTCTCTACACATTCCAAACTACAAAGTTTTTATGTGCTCTTTACTGACCTATAAGTTCCTAGACTATGAAGATGATTCACAGTATAAACTTGAGTCATTTGTATTGTGTCAAATTGGCATATCTTATTTGTTTTTTTCAGCTTTGCTCCAATACACTCATGGTTATTCTTAAATTTTTCTTCTTTTTTTCTTTTTTTTTTTAACTGTAAACATGATGTACAGACATGTTATAGTTAGTTACATAAGTCAGGTAATGAGTACATTTCCTTGTGAACAATACCACTCCTTCCCTCTTTTTCTTCCAGGTTTTCCCCCTCACAACCCCTGATTAATCTTGTTTCTTTTTTCTGTGCATTTTTAATTGTAAAAATGCTGTACAGAGGGGTCACAGTTACATGAGCAAGGTAATGAGTACATTTCCTATTGCGCATTAAAACCACCTATTCCAACTTCCTTAGAGTGACTCAACTTCTACTTAATTAAGAATTTTCTATGAAATAGAGATATCTCCCTAATGTATGAGGGTCCACTAAAAGGCTATTAAAACTAGCAATTACTACCATATATTTAGTAGAAGCATCTCTTTTTTTCGGGTTCTGGAATTAAGAAGAATATAGTAATCAGATGCATATGTTTGTACAAATCCTATTTAGTAATGGTGGATTAACACTAATGTGAAACTAAAATATTGTGTGGAATTTTTTACATACAAACATTCTGCAGATACAGGAGTTAGACATATTGCAAGTAGTTGGGAGAACCTCCCTAACTCTCTGGTCATTATTAGATACAACAACTACCAAGAGATGTGAATGGTGAGTGTAGAATAAAGCCTCTGCTCTTGTGGGCCTCCATCTGGTCTGAGTAGATTGTCTCTATTCTAATACATTCAGTATGTCCCCACCAAAAGTATATCTTCTACGTTTCTTATAAGAGAATCAGGATCTGGCTAATGTTTATTGATCCCCCCCCCTATTTTTTGTCTCCATTGAATTGTGTTTATTATGTTTTTTTTGCTTGGTACAACAAATATTTTTGTGGAATCTACTTTTAAGCCAAGCTCTTTTGTCAGAGATAGGCTATTCTGGGGTCTTCTGAAGGAGAAACATTTCATATTTGTTGGGTTTTAAACAATCTAGCCAACAGAAGTGGGAGGTGTTGCTACATCCATCTTGTGGGGCTCATCTTCTCTATAAGATCCTTAGATACATCTCTTTTAGTCATATTATTTCATTGGTGTTATGAGAACTTCACTTCCTCTCTTCCACTGTATGTGGATCAACATTTCAGGATGGAATAATTCCTGGGAATTTGATTTTTTTTTGTTATTTTTATCTGAAAATGCTAAACACAAAGGGGTTATAGTTTCCTAAGTCAGGCAAAGTGTACATTTCCTTTTGGACAACATCACCCCTTCCCTCTCTCTCTCTCCTAGTTTTTCCCTCCCATCCCACCACAAGCGATAAATATTATTTTGTATGATCAGATACCATATAGGGATTTGATTGTTTTGCAGGGTGCATTTCCCACCAACTCCTAGTGAGTCTGTGGCACACTTAGGCTTGAGAAAAAAAAAAGAAACTCAGGTTTTACTTCAAGATTAATAGAAAAATATTTTGCTTGAAAAAACAAATTTGAGCAATGAATAAATACCTTTCTTTTTAATATGACGCTAGGGATTGAACTCATGTCTTATACCTGTTGGACTAAATCCTCCACGAGATATACCCATATCTGAATCTATATCGATATACATATGTATATAAAATGTGTGTGTGTGAGCACGTGCATGCACGCACGTGTGCCAACAGTGTGGTTTTAACTCAAGCCAGCATTCTACCAGCTGAGCAGCAACTCTACTTCTGGCTTTTTGGTGATTATAGATAATAAGTCTCATGGACTTGCCTGCCCAGTCAAGCTTCAAATTGTAATCCTTAAATCTCAGCCTCTTGAGTAGCTAAGATTATAGGTACAAGTCACCAAAACTGGACAGAATTATTATTTTGGTGTTTGGGTATTGATCCTGAGGCTTAAACTCAGGGCACTATCCCTTAGGGATTTTATGCTAAAGCTAGACTAACCTTCTACCACTTGAGCCACAGCTCCATTTCCAGGTTTCGGTAGTTAATTGGAGATACGAGTCTCATGTATTTTTCTGCCCAGGCTGACTTTGAACCTGAATTCTCAGATGTCAGATTCCTCAGTAGCTAGAATTATAGGTAAGAGCCACTGGTGTCAGCAGCAGTATGGTTCTTATAATGGGAAGAGAAAAGCCTTTTTTTCAAGCTGTAAGAGGTCACCAGTTTGTTTTGGTGCTTATTTATGCATATATATTGTGCGTTTTAAAATTTAATATTTCATTATCTTTAAGTGGTTGTACAAGGAGGTTTAATTCAATATGAGTAAAATGTACCTTGATCAGTGCTACCCATTTCAGCAATCCCCAGCTTCTTTCTTGATTCATCCATGTCCTTATGTTAGATAATTCCATTATATTTGTTCTTGTTTAACACTGTTTCCATTTGAGACTAGCCCAGTATGGCCTGGAGGTTGCTATTAAATATGGGCTAGCCTAGACTAGCAAGTAATGGTATTATAAACATGTGTCACATATTTTTTTAAACTTGATTTTTATACGTTCTTATTCATATTTGCTATCTATTAACCAAGGCATTCAGATGAGAAAGTTAGAGGGGATCTCAAAACCTACCTAGTGTGGTGGATCCCTTCCTTGCCATTCTTTCCCCAACCCTCCATTCATTTGAATGTAAACACACTGAATTCAACTTAGTCAGATGTGAGAAGTTATTTTTTATATAAATTTTTATTATGAAAATACTGTACAGAGGGGTTACCGTTACATGAACAAGGTAATGAGAACATTTCTTACCCAGCATTGTTGCCTCCTCCTGTTTTTCCCCTATCATCCCTCATCAATTACACCCCCCTACCCTTCACCCCTGCCTAAATTGTAAACTTCGTTTTTCAACATAGCATCTTGTACATCTCATTGTTGCAAGGGGTCATCCTGTATCCCTATTTAAGCAATCTATTTTTTTCCCTTCCACTCCCCAAATTATATCAACATCAAATATAGTGAAAACAGGGGTTATACCGTTGGGGAGGGACATACAAAGCAACAAAGAAATCACGTGGTACATTATAAATACATTAGAAACAATAGCAAGGAAGAAAAAACCACTTGTGTCCATATCTTGGGGTTCATTCTACTTAACATCATCTTATCTGACCTTATCTGCTTGTCCCAGACATATACTAGTTATTGCAAATAAGGGAAACCATGGGACCTAGGTTTCTTTGGGCCTGGCTTACAGTGAGAAGTTATTTTTAAAGATAAAAAATTTGAGGTAAAAGTTTTGAGACATCTAAAAATGAATAAATTGATCCTCAACTGGTCAGTCTACATATATGGCTTCTTCTAATATTAAAGCAAAGCTCCATCATTACTACATCATTTCAAAGTTGTGACTATCCATCATTCCTCTTCTCACAACCTTGGACTGAACCCAAAGGATTTGGCTTCTAAAACACAGATAATATTCCATAGCATTTTTACTGGACAGATTTAGTGTGTTCTCTATTTAAACATAAACAAATACCTGATGAACTATAAAAGCCATTGGTTTTATTTTGTGTATTTGAATGTTTGTGTTCAGAGTTTCAACATGAAGTTCTCCCAGAAGGGGGGTTTAGAAGATGTCAAAGATGATAAGATGACAGGGCAACTGTTAGCATCTTTACTAAGCTACAGGAAGATTTCAGAAAATGTACTGTTATAATTTTAAAGAAATATTCTTGGGAACTATGTAGAGTGAATACATCACTGAAATGGCATTCTGTGTAGCTGCCCGTTCCATGGAATTTCTGAGATCTCCCATCATGTACATATTTTCCATATCACCCTTTTATAATAAACTGCTGGTAACTAAACTAATGATATCCATTGTTTCTAAAATTTAATTTTTCTGTTCTGATATAAACATTTCCAAATAAAACATGTGAGTAAAAAATAAAGAATATCTAAATTGTAAGCTTACCTGATTATTAAATTTCAAAATATACATAATCTTAACTATGAATAGTTGCTACTACTTCTTAGTCTTTTACTCTACTTAGTATAAATTATTGTTTTGACATAGCAAATGATAAGCATGAGTTTAAACTATTGATTTTTCATATTTTTGAGAGATTGCTTATAATCATAAATTATGATATTGGCTGCAGTTTACTTTTACATTTCTCAAATTGGGAAAAAGAATATTAACCAATATTCTTATAGAGCATTGCTATTTCTCACTGTTACATGTAATATGAGAATATTTTCTTTAATCTTTGTCATGAATATATATGGATAAAGAATGATTATGGATTTGTAAAAAATTGTATTATGTATAGAATTGTTATTTTATATTATTATGCAAAAGGAAATCAAATAGCATTTTCTGTATACTGAGCATTTAAAAATAAAAATGCCACTTTAATTGCTTCTTTTTAAATAATATAATCAAAGTTTATTCTTATAATTTAATTTTATTGTCATACATATGTAAGGTAGTGAGTACACTTCTTGTTGAACTTGTTACCCTTTCCCTTCCCTCAAACTTCATTAACTTTTTACCATTCAACAAATGAATTTATAAGTACAATACATCTTAATGAATGTCACCCATTTCACCATTCTTCTATATCTCTCTCAATCCATCCCTACTTCCATAGTGTATACACTGAATATTATGACTGTATTTCCCCCCTTCTTTCCTTCATTTCTCTACCCCTTCACCCTTCATCTACCCCTCAAGTGCCAGTTTCCTGGTATTCATTTTATTGGACTTTGAGTTGCTTTTCCTGTTTTTGTTTTTTTTTTCTGCCAGCCCTGGGGCTTGAACTCAGGGCCTAGGAACTGTCTCTGAGCTTCTTTTGCTCAAGGTTAGCATTCTACCACTTGAACCATAGAGCCACTTCCGGCTTTTTCTGTGTATGTGGTACTGAGGAATTCAACCCAGGGTTTATGCATGCCAGGCAAGCACTCCACCACTAAGCCACATTCCCAAACCCTGAGTCACTTTTTATAAGAACTACACTATTTTCATTCTCCCCTGCAAACATTACCACTTGCCTTTGGCTTCTGCAAATTTCTAAGTCAAATATAAAATGTTATTCTAAGAAAATACTTGCAATTATTATAGTAGTATCATTCAATCAGTTACAATTAAGAACTAAATCATAGTGAGTTATTTTGTGATTTATTGAAGGTTATACCAACTCAAAAATTGGCCTCTCTAGTCTGGGCACCGTTGGCTCACACTTGTAATCCTAGCTACTCAGGAGGCTGAGATCTGAGGATCCTGGTTCAAAGCCAGCCTGGGCAGGAAAGTCTGTGAAACTCTTATCTCCAATAAACCACCAGAAAAACCGGAAGTGGTGCTGTAGCTCAAGTGGTAGAGCCCTAGCCTTGAGCTGAAGAGCTGAGAGACAGTGCTCAGGCCTAGAGTTCAAGCCTCACGACTGACAAAAAAAAAAAAAAAAAATTGGCCTCTTTTCCCCCTCCCTGCCTCCCTGCCTCCCTGCCTGCCTGCCTGCCTGCCTGCCTGCCTCCCTCCAGCCCTCCCTCCCTCCCTCTCTCCCTTCCTTCCTTCCTCCCTCCCTCCCTTCCTTCCTTCCTTCCTTCCTTCCTACTTTCCTTCCTTCCTTCCTTCCTTCCTTCCTTCCTTCCTTCCTTCCTTCCTTCCTCCCGATGACTATTTGATGGTATGTCATCTCTTTCACCTATTCTTTAGATTGCACTTAACCAGTGATTGTATGATAAATTTTCTATGCAGCTATTATCCCTTAGGACATATGCATGTGGAAAATGAAGCTTCCAAAATTTATTGTGAAGATTATATGAAATAGAAGATTTAAGGTACCCAACACATGCTCTGTACTACCTGAAATAACTAGATGGATAATTTATAAAAATGCATTCAAAGGAGTTATAAGAATGCTATCATTAATAAATAGTAATTGTGACATTGCAATAGGGGAAGAGGGAGAAGGGTCTGAGCGTGGGAAGTCCCATCTTGTCTTTGCAGGGAAAAATAATTGAGAGAATTCCTGTAGTGCCTCAGTTGATTAGAGGAAAGTAGAGGTTAAAGGGGACACACAGCAGGGCTTGTAACAACCAGTTAAGTTGGAAAGCATCGGGGGAGAATGCATGTACCTGTGATAGGGGTGAATTTCTTCCTTACAATTCTTCTCAATGACAAAAGTATGAAAATCTTTTATAATTGTACTCTGTACCCTTGCATGTAATTCATTCCATGACATGAAACCCTCTCTCCTGCTGTTTGTTAAAAAAATGTGTCACTTGGTACTACATCACAGCTGGCTCATTAACATTTATGATGGGCATTAACCCACTGCCCTCAGCTTCCCTGAGAACAGCTGCCATTGCTTTCCACTTCCTGCTCCCAGGCAATTGGCTCTAGACCTCATCAGCTTTTGGTACTTACTACTGCCTCTTTCCCACATGACTGTTTAGCCATTGTAATTATTGATTCACTAATTTAATAAACATTGAATGAGCACCCACTATACTTGAAGCAACAATTCTAAATACTGAAATTAAGTAATAAAATAAAAGTAATCCCTCATCTTCTATAATTAATTTTGTGATTAAAGGAGTAAATACCAACAAATTAGTAGTTGCCATGTGATGTCAACGGTGGTCAGTCTTATGGAGTAATATGAATTTAAGAAAATGAAGAATAAAGAAGGTAGAGTGAGGTGGAAAAAGCAATTCAGTTTAAATATAATGACCAGGGAAATTCTTTATGTTGTTGTTGTCAGATGTGGGGTTTGAACTCAGGGCCTGGCTACTGTCCCTGAACTCTTTTGCTCCACCACTTTGAGCCACAGTTCCACTTCCAGTTTTTAAGTGGTTAATTGGAAATAAGAGTCTCATAGACTTACCTGCCCAGGCTGGCTTTGAAGCACAATCCTCAAATCAAAGCCCCTTATTAGCTTGGATTACAGGCATGATTTATCAGCGCCCTGCAGGAAATTTTTACTAATAAGTGAGATTTGAGCAAAAACTTGAAGGAGGGGAAGGAAGGAATGACGTTTATTTCTGGAAGTGCAAAACTATAAATGTTAAGGAGCCTATTATATTCAGTGAATATGAAAATGTATTTTACTTACAAGATTATAACAGAATAAACAATGAGATGTACAAGATGCTATGTCAAAAAACGAACTTTACAACTTTGGGGGGGGGAGTGCAGTCTTGGAGATGGTAGGGCAGGGATTGTAGAGGAAAAACAAAGGAGGAGGCAAAAATGCTTGATAAGAAATGTACTCATTACCTTGCTCGTGTAATTGTAACCCCTCTGTACAGTATTTTCAAAATAAAAAACTGATTAAAAATTATAACAACAAAAATATAGAAATGCAGTTGGGAAGACTCCACATAGAGCTCCCCTATGACCTGGCAATCCCAATTTGGGCATTTACCCAAATGATCACAAACAAGACCACACTAAAGCTACCAGCACGACTATGTTTATTGCAGCATTATTATTTTATAAACGTAATTTTTATTGTGAAAATACTGTACAGAGGGGTTACAAGTACATGGGCAAGATAATGAGTACATTTCTTATCAAGCATTGTAGCCTCCTCTTTCGTTTCCCCTTCCCATCCCTTCGTAAAGTTCGTTTTTGGACATAACAACTTGTACATCTCATTGTTGCAATAGGTCCTCCTGTATCCCTGTTTTAATTATTTGTTTTTTCCCTTCCCCTCCATATATACCAATATCAAATACAGTGAAGCAGGGATTATACCTTGGGGAGGGACATACAAAGCAACAAAGACATAATCTTATAAATATATTAGAAACAATCACATGAATGATCTCTCTCTCTCCTCTCTCTCTCCTCTCTCTCTCCTCTCTCTCTCTCTCTCTCTCTCTCTCTCTCTCTCTCTCTGTCTCTCTCTCTCTCTCTCTCTCTCTCTCTCTCTCTCTCTCTCTCTCTCTCTCTCTCTCTCTCTCTCTCTCTCTCTCTCTCTCTCTCTCTGTCAGTCAGGCTTAAGCTCTAGGCCTGGGAGCTGTCCCTGAGCAATTCAGCTCAAGGCTCATGCTCTACCACTTGAGCCATAGCTATTGCAGCATTATTTACCATAGCTAAGATATGGAACCAACCCAGATGCCCCTCAGTAGATGAATGCATCAAGAAAATGTGGGATATATACACAATGGAATTCTATGCCTCCATCAGAAAGAATGACATTGCCCCATTTGTTAAGAAAGAAAGACTTGGAAAAAATTATATTAAGTGAAGTAAGCCATGCCCAAGAAACATAGGTCCCATGGTTTCCCTTATTTGCAATAACTAGTATATGTATGAGTCAAACAGAAAAGGTCAGATAAGTTGATGTTAGGGGAATGAACCCCAAGGTAAGTATTCAAATGTTTTTGTGTTTTCCTTTCATGCAATAGTTTCTAACATATTTATAAGATGATTTCTATGTTGCTTTGTATGTCCTTCCCCCACAGTATAACCCGTACCTTTCACTGTATTTGATGTTGGTATAATTTGTGGAGAGGAAGGGAAAAAAACAAATCGTTTAACTAGGGATACAAGTGAACCCATTGCAACAATGAGATGTACAAATCGTTATGTCGAAAAAACGAACTTAACAACTTTGGTGGGGGGTCGGGGGAGGATCGGGTGGGGGGAGGGGAGGAGTGTGGGAAGGGATGGGAAGGGGAAACAAAGAGGAGGCAACAATGCTTGATAAGAAATGTAGTCATTACCTTGCCCATGTAATTATAACTCCTCTGTACGGTATTCTCACAATATTAAAAAAAAAAAAGAAATGCAGTTGGGAGTATTTTGTACTTCAAATGATATATGTTGTTTTAAAAAACAATTTTATTTTATTCTTTGAGTTTAACTTAAGACTCGTGTATTAAATTGAGATGCCAGGTGTAGTAATACATACCTATAATCTTAATTCGTAGGTAAAGATTGAGAAGATCAAGTATGAGACTTGGCCATAAATGGTGGTCCTTACTTGCCATTGCACTTTTGTGGGAGCCAGAGATAAGAGGATCAGGGTCTGAGCCTAACCTGAGGATAAAATTACAACCCATGTCAAAAAAATAGATAAAGCAAAACAAGAACAAAAACTCTGGGCCTGGTTCAAGCGGAATAGGCAGAAAATGTGAAGCTCTGAGTTCAATCCCCAGTAACTTAAACACACATACACACATACACACACACACACACACACACACACACACACACACACACACAAAGTTAAGGTTATTGATAATTGTGTGTTTCTTGGTGATCATTAATTTTGTAAATATAACACTTGACCAATTTTGTCCTAAGTGTCCAGAATATATTCTTAATGCTCAAATATGAAACTAAGTAGTCTTGATTTTTTAAAATTAACTAATTTAAGAAATAGCTATTTAGTACTTCATGGCAGGTATCATTTTAGGAACTGGAGATATAATAATTATCAATCAAGGTAAAGCCTTTGTCTCATTAATCTTACTTTCATTTAAGAAGTCAGACTTTTTTTCAGTTGTTATTTTCAGCTTTTTCAGAATGACTTTTCACATTTTAAATTGATATTGAAAAATAAAAATAAGGAGAATTAGATATAAAGGCAACATGATGCATCATGAAATAATTGTTGTTAATAGATATTATAAATTGAATAACTATTAAAAATCACAGTTGACTTATTTCTTATCATCATATCATCCACTATTAAAGAGAATATAATTTTTTCAAGTAATAGCCTTTGGAAAAATGACACAGCCTATGGGTGGGGCTTTGCGTGTTCAAGGCTCTGGTTTAATTCCTAGCACCACCAAAAAATTGTAATGTTCTCTTAAATATTTGCAAACAGTATTATTTAAAAGGCTCTTCTGCAATCTCCCTTATCTCTGCTCATATTGACTTTTTCTATTAAGGCGCTGATTTCTCATGTATGTCTTATGAGTCCTGGTTGTTCATTTATTTGTGTGATTGAAGGACTAATTTGAAATGTGGACCTTTGCAGTACTTTTACAAAATCATGTATTACTGAAAGGGGATAATTATTAAGGAATGAGCAGTTCTTTCAGGTTTATGTGCATAGCCTTATTAAATGAGGATCTAAAATTGTTTTTTTTTTTACTTCCCTAACACCTCTAATGTTGAAGTTAACAGTAGTCCTGGAGATGTTTTTTTTTCAACTACCCTCAATCAGAAGCACTGTGAGAGGAAGTATCAGGTGATCACGAGCAAACAAAGAACTAAAGAGACACCAGACCTTTTAGAAATGTGTCTTGACAACTGAGGAATAAGATGAAGCTCTGGATCGATATCAATGTCTACTTCATTTCTAATCCAAAGGTGATATTCAATTACAGTCTGAAGATGTGCACATTAGGAAAAAACAATAGAATGTTTTGGACAAATTGCATCGTTATTTGTTGGAAGTGTAGAAATGGAAATGTCTAGTACCAAATGTAAAATGCATCTCTAAAAATGTCTGACAGGCTTCTATTCCTGAGAAGTAATATAAGTATGTTTTATGAAAAGTGAAGAATAAAAAGCCATGCACCACTGGTAATCATTTTCTATACTGTATGTAATTTGCACATTGCTAGGCATAAATTAGATTTATATTGGACAAGTATAAATTATAATCTTCTCAGAGTAAATTTTAGGATTAACTTGTATTTCAGGATTTATCATGGTTGACTTTGGGTCCTTTGTCAACAGACACTCCAGTAGGTGACCAGGTAGGGTGTTCTTGTCTGGAGACAGATGGTAGGAATCTCACCATTCATTCATGGGAGTTTTTTCACCTGATAGGATGTAAGAATTCCCTAGGAGGCAGGAATGCAATTAGGGAAACTATTTCCCATCATACAAGCTTTTAATCAGTCTTTCTGGGTAGTCTCCTTGGTAGTAAGTGTTCTTGATGTACCATAGCAGGAAGAATTGAAGTTTTCCATTATCCCTTCCTCCAGGTATTAAATTATCTGTTTCTTCATATGTTAGCCTACCCAAGACAATGAATGTAAGAGCTCACACACACGGACACACACACACACACACACACACACACACACACTCACATACACACACACACACATCTCAAACCTAGTGGTAATGGAAATACTTGTTTTATTTGAGCTCCAATCAGAAATCGTTACCAGAAATAAGGTGTGTGATCATTTTTACTGGCTTTAAGCTTTCTCACTCAGGTTCTAGATCACCTTAATTTCCGTTCAGGCTTCTTTAATCCATGAACAGGAGATGAGATGCGAACAATTCTAAAACTTTGAAATTGTGTGGTAGCTTTATAATTGTTGGAGTGCCATTACATGTAACATGTTAAAGCAGGACTATTTGAGACTTTCTTGAGTTATTATAATAACTATTCAATCAAGTATCTAAATTGTCCATTAGTTTGGATTCATCCATGGTCCTTAAGTAATACACAGACATAAGTAATTTATCTTTAATATTTGTTTAATCTTTCCTAATTTCCAAGATAAAACATGACAATGAAGTACTGTATAAATGTAAAAAATTCCATTTTGACACAGAATAATTGAGAAAATATTATAATAAGAAATCTTTCAAAATGTCAGAAACCATTGTTTTACATTGTAGTAAATAATTTTCTACACATATATACTTACATATACATATGGATACATATGTACATACATATATATGCACATACAAATATATACATACATACATATACATGTTTGTATATACCAATGTATATACACACATATACACATATCTCCATTTTCCATCTCACTAATTCTCAATCATCTTTTTATTATTTCAACCTACAGGTGGTATGAATATCAATGTTGTGGTAACCAATTTACTACTGAATGACTTGAAGTGATTTCTCATCAGAGACTGCATGAATTAAAATTTTGTCCACTTCTCCCTCATCCACTTGTAGCTGTACTGCTACAAATACAATTGATAAATATAAGGCATGCAACATTACAAATTTTATGATGTAGTTTTTAGGTGACTTGAAATAATGCTATCATTTTATAAACAGCAATATAGGACAATAGTAATAGTAAATATTTTTCATAGCTGACAATCAAAAATGCATAGGTAGTAAATGGGTTTGGAATTTCTATTTTTGTAGTACTTACTAGTCAATTTTATTCGTTTTCAAGCAGTAGCACTCAAAATTACCTATTTTTATGGCCTACTCATTTTCCTATAATTTGGTAGCATCATTTGAAACTAAGAAGATATACAACATAGTAAGATTAAATTATTTGTCTAAATTCACTATTCAATGTGTACTAAAAATAACCTTTAACATTTAACAACAATGAAGTTATTTAGAATATCCTGTAGAAATTTCCCAGGTGAGTTTATTCATGTATCCTATTTTTTCTTTATTTAGAGGTTCTAGGTTTTGAACTTAGGGCCTTGCACCTGCTTGGCTTGTGTGCCTAGCCCTCTACCAAATAACCCTTCAGTTTGCTTTTTGCTGGTTATTTGGAGATAGATTCTCTTGAACTTTTCCATTTTGAATGGTTTAGAATTAGAATTATGATCCTGTGGATCTCAGACCACCTAATAGCTAGTATTATAGTGTGAGACACTGGCCCTGGATTCTTATCCCAATTTTCCTATAATTACAATAATTTGCCTATAATTCCTTAAGAATTAAAAAAATGTCTAGGTTCATATAAGTTAATTATGTAAGTGAGGATTAACTGCTACGGAGAACAATGATCAGAATTTTTTTATAAAATGATGGTTTTGGTGGGCAGAGGGTGGCAAAGGGCAAATGATCCAGAAAGAGAAATGTTTTGTATAATCACTGGTTACTGCTAGTGTGGTAAGAATTTATCATTCCAAGTGAATAATTTAGGCTTTTTAATTCGCTTGACTTGGCAGGTTCTGACATAATCTCTAATTCACAAGAGAGAAAAAATAAGACCACAGTTGGGGAACATGTAGAATTTAGCGTATAAATTGAAAATCAGTTTAATATGAATTCTTATGCATGGTGTTAAACTGCTCCTTGAATGCAGCTGTTCATTTTCTCAGGGGATGTCGATATAAGCAGACTGTGGCTTGCTTTTTTCCTGTGCTTTTATCTTTCTGGGATATTGATCAAGTATTATTTTATGAATACAATTAGAATATCCTACATAACAGGTTTCTGATCTACTTTTATTTTCCCAAGACATCTATGAGCAATCAAATCCAAATGGATACTAGAATAAGGCATTTTTATGAGGCCCAGTGCTTGAATCATGATTATTGCTTGAAATAGCTTCTTTCAAAGATTTTTAGGAAGGTTAAATCACTTTCCAGTAGAGAAGTACAATGTATGGCATGCCTAAAAATAAGATACACCATGCAGAATATTGTAATGGAACTTGATCACCTATCTTAAACTGTTTCTGGGCATATAATCTACA
The DNA here is from genome assembly GCF_024711535.1 of Dipodomys merriami. Classification (NCBI taxonomy): domain Eukaryota; kingdom Metazoa; phylum Chordata; class Mammalia; order Rodentia; family Heteromyidae; genus Dipodomys; species Dipodomys merriami. The sequence goes on along the minus strand of NW_027202270.1, from coordinate 74,920,951 downwards.
CCGGAAAATATAACAATTTTGAAATCACACACTGATAGTAAGAATTATCAATTTGATTGAGTAAATAATATTAGGTGGTAAATGTGTTTTCCATAAAAATCTTACTAATTTTTAGTTAATTCCTGCTGATGTGAACCATGTAGAAAATGATTAGAAAATGTGGATTAATCTCCAGGTTTAACTTACCAGACCCTAAGGTCATACTTTCCATACTTAAGACAAACTGTAAGTTGTACTACATTCCTTGCTCATATCCTACACTGTGAACACTAACCATCTAAAAGTGCTTGCAAAGATGGACTGAAAACTCTTTCTTATTCCTGAATTTTCACCAGCTAATTCTTTCATTTGAATATACTCCCTATGATTCTTGACTCATTAAAAACTCACATCCTCAAAGCTCAGGTCATATGGCAATTCTTCTGAGAACTCTTCCCCAAGTCAAAATTATTCCCGTTCTTTCTTGCCCTTCTATAGTAATTCAGCAAATGAATTAGGAATTACATGGAATCTCCTTGACTGTAAGCTTGTGTGTGCCCAAGACCATTTAATACATTCAGCCTCAAGTTTCTCATCTTTTGTTGTTGTTGTTTTCCATTGTCTTACATTTTAAAGGATCTTTAAATAGCATACAAAGGAGCTGTCTTGATCAATGTCACTACTTTCAACAATCTCAAGCATTCTTCCCGTGCCACCTCTTTGCTCCCTCTTCTTACTTTTGTAGGATAGACATTGGATTCTTCACTGTTCTCCATTTCTTTTCCTCTTCGCTTGTCCACCCTTTTCCCCTTGACCCCATGCCATCCTCTTCAAGTACTGGCTTTCTAGTGTTTATTGCCACACCACAACCATGTTCATTGTAGCTTTATTCACTGTAGCCAAGGTATGGAATCAGCCCAGATGCCTTGTAATGAATTACTGGATCAAGAAAATGTGGTACATATACACAATAGAAATGTACTTATCAATTAGAAAGAATATTGTACCATTTATAAAGAAATGGAAAGTCCTAAAAATATTTGTTGTTTCTTATGTTTAAGATGGCAGTAATAATACAATCTCCCAAAAATAGCTGTGAGCTCAATGAGGTTGAGTAAATGAAGTTTTGAGAAAGAAGTCAGCTTGCATCTAACCATTAAATGATAGAATCTCTCATCCTTATCTTGCTCATTGACATTGTGAAAAGCATTGTTTTCATTTTTAAATTTTCTAAAGGATTTACCATTCAGTAAACCAGTTCATTAATATAATGAATTTTGGTCAGTGTCACGTTTTCATCCTCCTCCTCCAAACCTGCCCCTTCCCTCAATTTTCTTAATTTTGTAGGTTTTTAGTTTGATTTTATGACTGCATTCTCCCCATTGCATATTTTGTCCTGTAGCTAATGACTAAATGCAGTAAAGTGCAAAACAGAATATTTTTCTTATTCCTTTATGACTACCCTGTACTTAAACAGTAATTTATCTGTTGAACTGGGTAACTCTAAAACAATTATCTTTTAAATTTAACAATTTACTAATTATTTCCCCATGCCTTGGGCTCTGTATGTGAAAAATCCTGCATTTGTATTGTGATCTATTGTGGAAATGTGTTTGCACTAATGATGTGTCTTATATTCTTATATAATCATTTGTTTCTGAAGAGATGAGGAGAATGCCTTTACATGATACTGGATAAAATCACTTTCCTTGTATACGGAATGCAAGACTGTATTCCTGGCTTCATCTGTCTGGCACATTAAATGCTCAGCAAACCAGTCACAAGTATTGTAGGAATGAGACAGTGTGGTCATCTGAATGTATGAGGTGATGCTTGAGGACTGAAATGTATAGAGAAAGGCTGGAAAGGGCAATATCAAGCCCTTATAAGCCTTCACATAAACATTCTGGTATGGTAAGCTTTGCTATCTTTTCAAAAACCATTCAAGATGTACAAATGTCCCAACCATATTGTGTTGTTTTAAACCATGCTGAATTTCATGGAGTATAAATTCTTGTCCAATCTAAGCACATCTGTTCATAATAATTAACTTCTGTGCCTTGTGAGCAGAAAAGCAGCATCAGCTATACAGTGAGACGCATTGGCTTTATTTCTGTTTGTCATAATGATTCATTGAGACATTATGGGGAAGCAGATGCTTTTTATGCACTCTCAGACTGCATTGTGGCTGTCTTTGCACTGCCATTACTCCTCATGTGTTGAATTAAGCAGAGTTTTAAGGTTGTAGAGTATTAAGGTTGTCAAGTGTTAATATCACTATGGGAATATAATTTTGAAACCTTAAAAAGTCATTTGCTCCTTCCAAAACTCAACTCCCCTTTCTTCCCTGGTGTGGGATCATAATTTAAGCTCTAATCTTGAAGTGGAAAGGAAGCTTTTATAAAGTTGCAAATCATTGGAGTAGAAGTTCCTGTGAAAATTTAATTCCAGTCCCAGATCTACCACCTTCTCTGACAAAGACAGGTAATAACACTTTCCCAGTAGGGACGTTACGATGATTAAAATGAAATTATAGGAGTAGAGCACACAGAAGGGAGCCTGATGTATAGCAATGGTAACAGCTAGTGACAGTTACTTTTCAAGCTTTGTTCTAACTCTTTGTATCCATCCTTTTATTTAGTCCTCAGAATTTCTTTTTGTTGAATGTTAATATCACACTTTTAATTATTGAAAAAATACAAACTAAAGCGAGGATGTACAAGATTAAAATTGTCGATATGTCAAACCAACCAGATCTACAAATATGTATAGTAGAACTTCATCCAATATAACAGAAGGAACAAGAAATACTGTTTTTTCTTTGTTTGTTTTTGTTTGTTTTTGTAAAATAAATTTTTTTGTGTGTGAGAATACTGTACAGAGGAGTTACAATTACATGGGCAAGATAACGAGTACGTTTCTTATCAAGCATTGCTGCCTCATCTTTGTTTCCCCTTCCCATCCCTTCCCATATTCCCCTCCCTTCCCACCACCTGATCCTCCCCCGCCACCAAAGTTCTAAAGTTCATTTCCGACATAACGTCTTGTACATCTCATTGTTTCAATGGGTCCCCCTGTATCGCTATTTAAATGATTTGTTTTTTCCCTTCCCCTCCACAAATTATACCAACATCAAATACAGTGAAAAGCAGGGGTTACACCGTGAGGGAGGGACATACAAAGCAACATAGAAATCATCTTATAAATATGTTAGAAACAATTGCATGAAAGAAAAAAAAACATTTGAATACTAAGATAAGTAATGCTCAAGAATTTCTATTATTATACTCATTCCATGAATAAGGAAATTGAATGTCAGAGAAGTTAATGTCAACAAATGTGTTCCTCAAGAAAATATGGAGCCAAGATTAAGGCCCCTTTGGCCTGAGTCCCATCCTTCATAAAAGTTATTTGAAAAAGTTACTTGATTGAAGAAGATAAAAGGAGATTTGAACTTTGAGTTTGCATTTGACTTGAGTGGTGAATGAGAGCCTCAGCCGTGATTGTGATAGATTTAGGTAGTAGATATTAAATTTCTCCAATACTCCTGTGGCCATTTTGATCTCAGAATTGGGACATCTGTTATGACCTTGTTGTCTTACAGATACAGAAATATAGGCTAGACTGTGCAGGAAGATAGTAAGGAAAGAGTATTTTGTTTTCTTTGTTATGAACATATCATGGATACTGTCTGACATCTCACAGCTATTTTATTTATTTATTTAGTTAGTTAGTTAGTTATTGTTGGTTGTGAGGCTTGAAGCCCGAGCCTGGGCACTGTCCCTCAGCTCTTCAACTCAAGTGTAGTGCTCTAGCATTTGAGCCACAGCGCCACTTCTGTCTTTTTCTGTTTATGTGGTGCTGAAGGGCCTCATGCATGAGAGGCAAACCCTAACACAGAGCCACCTTCCCAACCTCACAGCTATTTTAAAGGTAAATGATTCCAAATCTCTATGCAGTGTTTTTGATTCTAGTTAGTTACACATTCCTCTCCTGGGAAAGCTCATTGCATCATGCCAGTCAATACATAGTGTGCCATAAAGCCATAGAGCCATGGAATGAAAGACATTCTCAAGGGTGTTTGATGCTAGGGAGATCAGAGAGTTTCTGATGGATCATATTCAGTACAAAATTTTGCATGAGAATAAAGGAGAATGAACAGACTTTTTTTGTCGGCTGTGAGGCTTGAATTCTGTGCCTGAGCTCTGTCCCTCAGCTCAAGGCAAGTGCTCTACCATTTGAGCCATAGCACCACTTCCAATTTTCTGAGTGTTTTATTGGAGATAAGAGTTTCACGGACATTCTTGCCTGGGCTGGCTTTGAATCGTGATCCTCAGATCTCAGCTCCTGAGTAGCAAGGATTACAGGTGTGAATCACTGATGCCCCGCTTGAACGGACATTTTAAAAAGAGTCTAAAAAGTACAATAGTAAAAAGTCAGCAAAGTTGACATCAAAAGGAAACTAGACCAAATTTGATGGTAGAAGCAGAGGTGGCATGATAGACAACACCATGGAGCTAGGGAAATAGTAGAAAGACCTTTCCAATGCATAGCTCCTAGTCTATTTCTTCTATTCAAAGCTTTAGTGTTCAAAGACTCCTGATCTATTCCTATAAAATGCTGTGCTTTGTCACTTTAGAAAATAACCTTTAGCCCTCTTGCACTCTCCATTGAGATATCATAATTCTCTTTATTTTCAATCAAAGGAATAAATTAAAGTTACTACCCTTCACTAATGATGCTAGTAGGTAGGATAGCATTAAGTAGAGAATTTCTCTCACATAGCTCTGGGCTTGAATCTCTTCTCTGACACTTATTAGCTATTGAGGGAGTGGGGGGACTCTTTTGATTAAGTAGTAATGATGAGGTGAAGGTTTAGTCTCTTGCTTATGAGAATGAATTTGACTAGAAATCTAATGACAAATTTTCCCTCAGCTGAACTAGCAGCAAACTGTGGTGAATTGGTAATTTTGAAAGATATTAATTCCATAAATTTCACAGGCAAATATTCATCACTTTATATGAGAAAATTTAGGAAGATGAATGAGATTCCATTTGACAAGAATAAATGTTCTGGCTCTAGCAAAGCAAAGTGCCATATTATTGTCAGGAGTAATACCTTTCATTTAGTTCCATGTTTTCCCTAAGTTATAATCATTTTGAAAGTGAATTCTAAATAAGAAAATACATCATTTTGAGGTATATAGCAATGAGTGACTGCAAAAATCTTAGCACCAGAAACTTAGATTCTCTTCTTGTCAAAACTCCTAAGGTTCAGAGGTAAAATTAAGGAGTAAAGGAAGGAAGTTAACATACAGTGCAATTTTACTATCATTTGTCATATTATTTTGCAAATATTAATTATTCCTTGTATCCTCAAATACCTTGAGAACAACTAAACCCCTAATCATCTAGAGTTGTGGAGCCAATTCTACTTGGACACACAATACTCAAAACCATTTTTTTCAATTAATGGATAAAAATGGATAATGATATCATATCTCTTTGAAAATGGACTATACAGCTATGTTTATATCTACAGTGCTTGAATTCTTAACAAAGACATGGTCAGTCAATAATTATATTTACTAATTAATTTCATTCAATGAGAAATAACTATATTTTAGATTCCTTTTATTCATTGCTTCAAATTTCATATGGTATCTTCTGAGATAACAAAAATAGTCTCTATAGTTCCTATCATCACAATTATAGTTAACCGGGATATAAATGATATGGTTACTAACAGACATGCTATTTACAGCAATTGCTTCTGTCTCCTTTTGATTCCTACAGCAAAGTTTTTCTTTCTTTCTTCCTTCGGTAACAATGGGAAAAGTATGTGTCTATAGAAAAAATCATATTTAAACACTTATTTTTTGTGTAACTCAAGGGAGGTATTAATCAAATCAATGGTATGGAGCCATGAGATATAGCGTTAAAAGAATAGACCATGAAGGCAAATTAAAATTAACAGAGCAAATCAAAACTGTAGATTGTTGACCCTTTCCCTGGAAGTTTTCTCCCAAGAGGAAGAAAACCTCAGACCTTGAGTCAACTTGATCAATGTGTGCCTCTTCCTTGTGAACAGAGGTCAGTAAACTCTATTTCATACTTAACTACCTCCAACTGGTTGGTCAATTCCTGTGATATAATATGACAGCCTTCTCTAAATTCTGTGGTTTCAGTTTTAATCAAACCTTTGTTTTGTCATAGGCATTAGCATTAAGTGTCTTGTCTATTCAAGATTGTTTGGTTATAGAAAGAAGGCACTGGACTGGATGGGGTTGGGGTTGTTTCGGGGGACAGTTTAATAGGAAGTCATCGCACTGAATTCTAGCTCTTGTTGTTATTTTATCTTAAGAACATTAAAGAACAAACATAGAAAAACAGACAAACAAACCTCATAACCAGAAACTCCATATGTAGGGCAGCAGAAGAGACCTCGAGAGCAAAGAGAAAGCAAGCAGTTGACCTCTACATTGGCTTTCTCTAAAGCTATGACTTTTTTAATTCACTAGGTTTTATTTTTTAATTTCCTCAGGCAAATAAACAAGGGCAGCAATGGAAGCAGGATTAAAATATCCATATCTAAAATAATAGTGATGGAGAAAAACCCTGATGATGGGATTTGTGTAGTGTTAATCAAACCTGCATTCTTTTATATGTTAGTTGCCGCAATTCTACATTCTTAATCAGCTTCATGATCAGTAGAGGAATGAGAATAATAACAGAATCTCACAGTTGTTTTGAGAGCTAAATAAGATTACAAGATTACACACATGACAACACACACACACACACACACACACACACACACACAGATGTTTATTTAGCACCATGTCTGATACTAGCATGAGGTGTTAGCAAAGTTTAAAATGTGTGAAATGACAGTGTTTCTAGATCTTTTATTCCATATAATTAAAATAACAGAAATGTATTTTCAGGAATGCTGAAGATAATTTGAAACTCTAGTCTAATTATTTTTCTGCTCTGAAGTAAAAATTTATCTAGTGTTCCACTTCATTTGTGATTTTCTTGCTTCTACCTGAGTGGTCTTCATTGTTTGGCATGCCCTTGGTTGCAGTGGTCATATGTTGTTATAACATCCAAAAGAGAATACTTGTATCTTCTCTGTGCCTCATCCAAACTGTGTTGGGCATTTTTCCTAGAAACCCTCACAAATGTTTCCTCAAGTCACAGTTCTATTCCAAAACTAGTATCATTAAGAATGAAGTATTACAAATTGCTAAGATATTATAGAGAACACTATCTTTAGAGCCATCAAGCATGCCATTGGCTCTAGAGGTGATTGGCTCCTATTAACACTGATAGTAATAGAGAAAGATGCATGTTCAGAGAAAAACCAAGGTTCCTTTGTAAGGGGATGCATTTATGGCCATGACTAAGATCATTGCTTTGTATGTAAGTGAGATACAGTATAGATTAATTTCTTCGCTATGTGTCACATTTTATCCTTTGGTTTTGTCTCATCCTTAAAATATTATAAACATACAACAAAAGGAAACAACACAAACATAACAAAAGAAATTTCACACAAGTTGATATAGAGCCATTTAAAATTGTTAGCTGAATGATTTATGGAGACAACAATGGTTCTATTTTCACTTTAAATTGTGAAATCTACCTGCAACTTTTGTCTATACTGTCCTTCTCAATAAGAAAAGTCTTCAGTCAGTCTAAGGCATTGATTTCAGATCCATGGAGAGCAGAGCCATTTGCAGTTATCAAAACAAATAGAACAGTGAATGAATGTTCTTTGGAAACTTAAACTATGGTTGACTCAATTAGATGAACGGTAGTGAATATGACTCACAAAACTGAAAGTATGCCAGCACAAATCAATATAAGAATGTCAGAAAAATGTTCCCCCTCCCATGATAAATGCCATCATAGATAGTAGTTTAAAAGCAAGTTTGTCAATCTGTTAACATGTGTGTCTGTATTTGTGCTATTTCTTTGTAAACACAGGAGCTTTCCATGGGTGTAAAATGAAAAGCAGTTCTATGGACACAGCAGGCATACTAACAATGTGTTTTATGATAAGTGTTTAAGTGTGAAAATAATAAATGCATAAGCTATCCCTGTGGGTTAATGCCAGGACACTTAAATTTGTTGATTCTTTCCTGAAAAGCACATTTATCCACACACTGAATGGTTTTATTTCCATTTGGCTAAGTCGTTCTTCCTTCCTTATGCTGTAAGTAGCTATTCATCACCTCTTCATGAAAGCTGAGTGTACTTATTAATAGTACTTATTAATAGTGTCTCTTTTACTGAAATACCTGATTAAAAGATTAGGCTTAGGTTAGAGAGGATTGGGGCAATCTAGCCTAGGTCACTGCCAGCCTGAGACAGTGACATCTGCTAAGCAAAGACTTACTTATTGATCTTCACTAAGAACATCAGCCCATATCAACTTCCTAATACATTTAAGATGTGACTGTTTAGCGTGGATGTACTATTATTAGTACTGGAAGTAGCTCATTGTAACCCTAATTGAGGAAATCCAGTATAGACTGTTTTATTATGGTAAATTAAAGTCTGACTGATAATTTTCCAGTGACATTTTTCTCTTCTTCCTTAAACTGACTCTTCTTCCTCTTCACTTTCTTTCCAACTCTATCCTCATCTTTATCTTTCTGCCTTTAGTCTCTTCCTTTTACTTTTACATCCAACTCCTTTTGTATCTCCATCTTTCTGTTTTTGTCTAACTTTCTCCATCATTAAATATTTATTTTAAGCTTTTAACAAGTAAATCAATACAGCTCACTGAGACAGTTATAGCACACAGGTTTACATTGGCTCTGACTCAGAATATATAAAGCTAGATGTTTTTAAGCAATGGTTTGAAAACTATTAGATCATGATAACAGTTATGTTTTCTAGTCACTCACATGTATTGCATTTCCACAGTATTCATTAAGTATTTTAAATAAATTAAATCATAGATGCAACCTTTGGAGTTTTCTTGTTATTCTCGAGTGTCCTTTTTGTGAAGAGTATGCTGACATTTCCAAAAATTCATACCCCAAGACAAGTTTTACTCAGTTGGATGAAGTTTCAAGACACAAGTAGTTAAAGAACTTCAAAGCTGTGTAATGTATCTCGCCCTCACTAATGTGAGGGACATTGCTACCTAGTAGGGTTTTGGCAACCATTAGTACTGTCACTGCTCTTTCTTTACAAGTGTGATATGGTTCCAGCAGAGCTGACATCTTCCTCTTAAACATGCTTGGTCTAGTTTATTAAAAAGAAACATGTCATTTATAATGATAAGCTTGAAATATGGCCCATTTTTAAAATTTCTTTCCACCATTTAATTAAAAAAACTTTGTAAGCAAATTGCCTTTCTTTATGGCTTATTTGTACTGTTTCATAGAAAACATTCCTGAAATAGAATTTAAAAGATTTAAATATTAGATAGGAAGGGGCTGGGAAGGTGGTTCAGTGGTAGAGCGCTTGCCTTGCATGCGTGAGGCCTTGGGTTCCAATCCCCAGCACCACATAAGCAAAAAGAAAAAAGAGCCGGAAGTGGCGCTGTGGCTCAAGTGGTAAAGCGCTAGCCTTGAGCTGAAGAGCTGAGGGACAGCGCCCAGGCCCAGATTTCAGGCCCCACGACCGGACCCCCAAAAATATAGATATATTAGATAGGAAAGCTCCTTGTTCGAGTTCATGCAGACAAACTGACAAAAACTAAATTTCTCTATTCTCAACCTGAAATATAAATCAAGGAAATATAGCAGCAGAATGTGTAGGAATAATATTTATTTCTTCCATTTTAAGTGGACATCAGTGGATCTGAGTCTCATCCAGTGTTTCCTACCTCATTTATTATTCTACATTATTTCTTCAATGAAGTAAGAGGTTGGGCAAAGTTTTCAAGAATTCAAGAAGCCACATTCATCAATTTACCAAAAGTTGCTTGGAGAATTTTGCAAGGGTATTTCTGGAAGAGAAAATAGATGTGTAAGTGTTAAAGTAGATGAAGGCATGCTAAGAGTTTAGGGATCATCTTGTGAGTCCAGCTCCCTTAATCTGCAGCCCGGCATCAGGTTCTGAAAACCTTAAACTTCTAAGACATTGTCTTCATCTCTGTCACCACTACCACCACAGTAGTTCAATCCAGCATTTCAGTTCATTCTCAAGTAAGCAATCCAACTGATGTTTTAAGTACATAAATCAAATGATACAATTGGCTTGTTTCAAATTTTTCAGGTCTCCCTCCAGGCGCTGGTGGCTCACACCTTTAATCCTAGCTACTCAAGAGGCTGAGATCTGAGGATCACTGTTCAAAGCCAGCCCGAGCAGTAAAGTCTGTGAGATTCTTATTTCCAATAAACCACTCAGAAAACCGGAAGTGGTGCTGTGGCTCAAGTGGGAGCGCTAGTCTTGAGCTGAAGAGCTGAGGGACAGCGCCCTTTCCCCGAGTTCAAGCCCCATAACCAACAACAGCAAAAAAAATCTCAGGTCTCTCAATGACATTTCATATCTTTCTGACACTTGCCGTAACATTCATTTTTAGTGTGCATGACTAGCTAATAGCTACTCCTAGCAGGGTACATTTGCCTTATGCCTGTAATCTTGGCTACTCAGGAAGTGAGATCTGAGTATTGCTGTAATCTTTGCTACTCAGGAAGTGAGATCTGAGTATTGCTACAAAGCCAGCTGGGGCAGGAAAGGTGGTGAGACTCTTATCTCCAATAAACTCCAGTAAAATGTCGGAAGTGGTGCTGTCATTAAAGTGTTAGAGTGCTAACCTTGAGAAAAAAAAAAAGCCTTAGGTAGAGTGCCCAGGCCCTGAGTTCAAGCCCCAGAAAACCCTCCCCCCGACACACACAAATAAGCATGCACAACAATCATGGAATTTTTGGTAACCAAATTATAAATTCAGGACTATACTTCATTCTCCAGATTTCTCATTCTCTACTACAATACATGAAATTCTAATCTATAATTATATAAATTAATAATTATCTAATTTTGAAGGCAAGTACAGGAAGTCTGGTTTTGTTATCAGGCCGACTAGAATTTCATCTAGATTTTCTTGCTGACTAGGTATCTAACTTTGGTCAAATTGCATCATTTTCCAAAAATTCATTTTATAACAATAACAATTGATATACATAGGGACTAGTAAGATTAAATGAGATCGTTTCTTGATAAATCTATGACATTTAATATTGTATCATTATTATTATAAATCACTATGTTATTATTGTGATAATAGGCACTTAATTTCTTTTAAAAGCAACTCATAAAACCTAGCCAAATGCACAGCTAATAGAGTGCAAAATGCAATCTTATGGATGAGTATGTCTTTGAAGCACTTGAATGCTGTTAATGATCAAGAATCAAACATAATTTTCTTTTGGAATTTTTCCAGAGTTTCTTTCTCTCAGTATGTTACCACACAAGGTAGCATAGGTGCTGCTGTAAAAATGCTGGAATGGAGAAAATACAATGAAAGGCAGAAAAAAGAATGTCTTCAGGAAACATTATCTGAAACTAATAAAATAAAATAAATATATTTATTTTATAGTTGTAATTGTTTGAAATTCAGGAAAATTTAAAGATGATCAATAAAAGTTTCTCTTTTAAATCTCTGAAAAGATTTTCAGAAAATTCATTTTCTTGAAATTAAATAACAATATTTATTTGAAAATATTATGAACACATTTAGTTATCTTATTTCTAAGTCCTATAATATCCAGTCCATTTATGAGTCTTTCTGGTCTATGCTAGTGAGCCAGATACAATGGAAGACATGAATGACATGCTCAGTCAAACATCATGTGTCGATTGGGAACTTACCTGACAGCTATGTAGTTTGGTAATTTCATGTTGTGTAGACATCCTTGAGCAAACTTACACAACCTAGATGGTGATGGAGTAGGTTAGTCATTATATATTTCTTAATGATGTCAGAAAATTCAGTAAGGTGAGATGTGTTTGCTTAACAGAGCATGCTCTTTTATAGTTAACATATTTTGAATATGTAGGAACATATTGTCAAATGGTTTTAAATAATTGAGTATATTTAGTATGTAATCTATGGTGTATATTATCACTATTAAGTATTACATAATATACATGTGATATTGTTATTATATATGTGTATAAATGCACTACTGAGGTTTGAACTCAGTATGTATTATATATAGTGTGTATATGATATATACGTGTGTATATAATATATATATGGTCAAACTTTTCTAATGTATGTGTGTATATAATATATAATATATATTATACTATGTAATATATTATATATAATATATTATATACACATACAATAGAAAAGACATACATACAGTAGAAAAGTTTGACCACATATATATATATATATATATGGTCAAACTTTATATATATAATACATATTATATGCACACATACAGTAGAAAAGTTTGACCATAGACCTTCATTCTTGCTCTGCAGGCAATCTGCCCCTTGAATCATTCCACCTATCTTTTTTTGTAATGGTTATTTTCAAGATAAGGCCTTATTTTATGCCATGGCTGGCCCAGACTTCAGTCCTTCTATTTATGTTTTACTTGTTGATGAGATGATGAGCATGTATCACTACACAGCTAAAACTGTATGACTTCGTATAGGGCTATTGATTTAGATCAATTTTGTCAATATTTTTGCCTGGGCTCAACTCTAAACTTAAATCTGTGATTTCCACCTGCTACATTGCTAAGAATACAGTCTTGAGCCACTGTGCCTGGCTTATTTCTATACTTTTATGAAGCTGGCAGAGAAGTAAACCTGTTCTCCTCAGCAGGACCTGCTAGCATTCTGTTCTAGGGTGAGTATGATGTTAACAGGGTGACAGGAATTTTCCAGCTTATTATAATCTCATGAAATAGCATATATATACATATATATATATGTATATCCACAGTCTTTTATTGAATAAATTATCCATAGAGTTAAAAAATTTAAGGACATTTTTAACTGAGAAAATAAGATTATTATTAAGATTGAAAAGAGAGTAAGATAATATATAAAATAGGAAATTTAATAATACCGATAGCCATTTGGCCTTTTTTGTTTTACAACAGACAGCTGTGTTCAGCTAACTAGAATGGGTACTCCATTCAATACCAATCAATCAATCAAATTATTTATTTATTATAGATCTAAGTAGTTGTACAAAGGGTTGTACAAAGGAATTTATGATACTTAAATTTGTTCATATATAGTTCTACTGGTTTCAATATAGGAATAGATTTTATAGCCATCTCATATGATACAAAACAACTTTCCTATTGTGATCCTTTCTTTTTTTCTTTCTTTGTTTTGCTTTGTTTGCCAGTCCTGGAGCTTGAACTCTGGCCTAGGTGCTCACTGAGCTTTTCTTTTCTCAACCAGTTGAGTTACAGCTCCATTTCCAGCTTTTTCTGCGATTAATTGGAGATGAGTCTTATGGACTATCCTGCTTGGGCTGGCTTTGAATTGTAGTTCTCAGATCTCAACCTTCTCAGTAGTTAGGTTACAGATGTGAGCCACTAGAACCCAATTTCCTTGTGATCGTTTTTGTCTTCTTCTGGTAATTATATGTTTAATGCTTCAAAAAGTTTTCTAATAAGCATTCAAGTAATGAGTTGCATGATGTAGTTAAAACATATTACTCTAAAATTATAAATGTTTTTTTAATTTTGAGTAAATATGTGTGCACATAGTATGACAAAGTACAATGAACTTTGAACAATTTCACTAGCTCTTCCCACTGTACTCCTGCTCCTTTCCTGTTGCATTATCCTCATGCTATAGTTGCCTTAGAGAAAATATTCATCCAGGATGTGGTGAGGTAACAAAGTAGACTTAGATGGAAAAGCAAGTGATACTGATCTTTAGATCAGTATCATTATCAGCAATTTAACCATATAGATGGTATTCAAAAATCCAGATGAACTTGATTCAAAGTAGTCTAACTATATTTCTATACCCTGTTTCAAAGGTTTTTATTGTAGCATGTAAAATACAGTGGGTATTTGGAGATTCAAACTGATACCATAGCATATGACCTTTTAGAAAGCAATAACTCCTAAGTAGAATCCACCTTTCAATGGTACTTAAGGAAAGAGTTGCCCTAGTGTTAGAATTTTATCAGATAGAGAGATGGAATCGAAGTTATTTATAGCTGAACAAAGAAGTGACCACTCTCCATGGTCTCCACAAGGTATCTGATGCATCAATTCCTGCTTATTTTACTCTAACCTTCCTTTTATTTCTCCCTCCTGGAAGGCGTTTTTGTCATTCACACCGAATATTCCTGCCAAACTTAATAGCCCATGCTCACAATCTTTAAATAAATGAACACCAGTTGGTGATAATATTAGATTGGGGAAAGAACTAATGTTTGGCATACATTACAGTAGTTAGACAGATTGAAACCAGCTTAAAGTAGAGGGAGAACTAAGGTAGTTTTGAGCTGTAGTTATTGCCCTTCAGTGTTCTGTGAATAAATAGATCAAAATACTGCTTTCCAAGACAGCAACTGCCTAACAAAGGCCAGAATATTGATTTTAAACCTATTTACCCATACAGAGAATGGTGATTATAATTATAGCTACAACAGATTTTCCCTCTTTATGGTTTGTGTGTGTGTGTGTGTGTGTGTGTGTGTGTGTGTGTGTGTGTGTGTGTGATATTCCTATGCACCTTCTTTCCTTCTTTACTGTTCTTTAAGTATATTTCTAACTTCAATTGTGGTGAAATATTGCACTAGTAAACCATTGATAATTTTATTTAATAGCCTTGATTTCAAAGACAGCAGATGCTAACTCATTAGAGAAGTATAAAGTTTATTGATTAATTAAAAGTTAGTATTTCTTTTTTTTAATTTAATTTAATTTTATTTGTGAACATACTGTACAGAGGGGTTACAATTACATGGGCAGGATAATGCATACATTTCTTACCAAGCATTGCAGCATCCTCCTTTGTTTACCCTTCACATCCCTTCAAAAGTTAGTATTTCTTGAGACAGCAGAAGAGGAAAGTTCCAAGAAGATCATAGCAACATGAAAGTGTGATGAAAAAAAAAATTGTGATGATTTCATCATTATCTATGTGCTTTTATAATTTGTGGATTATATATTATTTAATAATTATAGTTCTTCTTTTAAAATTAACTACCTGCTAAAGCTGCAATGTAAAGTTCTGACAGAGATAAAGGAAGTATGTAATGTACTCCTCCCCAATCTATTTACCTCCAAGATACGCCAGAACTAGATGATCATGTCTCTCTGACTTTTCATCCTTTCAGCTTGTGGTCCAATTTGCTAGAGTGTGTCAGAACTTGGCAGAATTGGCATCCCGCACAAAGATGGACCCTGGGTATACATCAAGCTTGGAGAATACTTCAGTCTTCATCTTCCATAGCCCTGGCAATTGTGAAGCTAGCTCATTTATTTTGTAAACTTTTCCTCAGTTGGGGAATATTTTACTTAAGATTAGACTGACTGATAGTATACCTTTTTTGGTCAAAAACAGTCTTAGATAAGGAGTTACATGATAGCAACATGTCATTATCAGTTAATTATGGCCTCTTTGCTAATGTGGTTTCTGGAAGATCTCTCAACTGTGAAGTGAGCATTTCCCTCTTGTAATTAATAATATTATGTAGGAAGTTACTTTGAGACCACAAAAATCTGCTTTTTCTCATTATTTGCATGGTCATTAATTTTAGCAACCATCAACAATTCTTCCAAGCAAAGTTTATAAATATGATATTTGTCACAGTGATGATCAATTTTCACCATTCTTCGTGTTTATTAATTTGAATAGTGCTGAGAAGAATTACCTCTTCTCCCTCATTTATTCATTTTTTTTACATTATAGTGGACTCAGGAATAATTATTCTATGAGTTGTTAGTCATTACTATCACTATTATTTCAGTTCTGATTGCCCCAAATTTGGTCGTTTGAAGATCATTCAAACTTGCTGTGTTTATTAATATTTTAAGAAGGAAAAATGTGCTTAAGTGAGTCTGCTTATTTGGTTCTGTAGAACATTATCCTCTACACTGAGAGACCTAAAATGAGGCATATCCTCAATTTCCATGTATCTGGGGATTGGGTATTTGAGTGGTGTTTTTCACTATGTCTCTTCCCAACAGGGAGAACCAGAAAGAGGCCAGGTTCATGCTGAGGACCTTTTAGTTCCATTTGAAGCAAAGCTTAGAACAGTTGGAGCAGCTGGGAGAAAACAAATTAATTTCTTCTTAATAGTTCCTGTATATGGATGGCTAGGCTTCCTCCTATAGGATCAGTCTTGAAGTAGTTGAACATTTTGCATGGTAAAATCTTCTGTCTTGGACCATGTGCTCCAACAAATTACACGTTTTCTGATTCCCAAGGCTCAGATACTATTATACATTTTATCATTTTCTATTCATCAGTTACAAGTCACTGGATTTGAGGTTGGGAGGTGGGAGAGCTGGTCTAATCTCAATGGAGAAATGTCTTAATAAAAGGGAGGGAAGAAATTGTTGATGGTAACGTGGAAAGAAAATACTACATATTTAATGGTATTTTAAATCAGCTTAATTTTATTTGTTAGGAAATGTTCTTTATTTTATTGGGATATGAATTATGAAATGAAACATGTGTAGTAAAAAATATATTTTCTAAAAAAATGCATACTAGTCTAGTTAAATAATAATTTGGTGTAAGAGTTGATGTTTCTGCATTTAAACCAAAGTACTACATCATATATGGTATTGAATACCGTAGAAGAAGATTTGAATCTGACATGTCATGAATTCATCCTGTACTCATTTAGAAAACCTTTGTGTGTACTTCATGTCATGAAATCTTGTTGACAGAGTGAGATAGAAGAATAGAGACGTACAGGTGTTTGTGGCTACCCTAGTCAGATTCCTATCACTGAAGCAAATACCTGTAATAAGCAACTCATAAAGAGAGAGAGAAAGGCTTGTTTTGGCTCAGAATCTTGAAGGACTGGCCAGCAATTTGATCAAGCAGTATACCATACTAGAAATATGAAACTTTCTTATGATGAAACAAAACTGCTCATCTCATGTTCGTGAAACAGAAATGTGTGAAAGTAGAAGAAGTTGAGGTCCCATTCTTTAAGGTCATGCCCATATTGCTTGCTGACCTCCCACTGAAGCCCAATTTCTTTTTTTTAATCTAATTTTATTGTCAAGGTGATGAACAGAGGGGCTACAGTTATATATGTAAGGCAGAGAGCACATTTCTTGTCAAACTGTTACCTCCTCCTTCATTTGTCTCCCACTTTCCTGAGGAGTAAGATTTTAACAAATGGGGTTTGGAGGGACACTAAAGATCCAAACAATAGCAAAGGCAGTGGAGCTAATTTTCCCTTGAGATTTTATATGTTCCTTTAGTTTAGGATCATCACCATTGTCTTTTCCATCATTCTATAACTAGTTGGCTACTTATGTGTATTTCTGTTATAACATCTTAGGCTTATAATCTATACTTTGGAAATACATGCCTATTTTTACAACACAAATTATTAACAGCTTGAAGTTTCTCTTAAAATTAATGAATAACAAAGACTTTTCCCAAATAATTATCTTTTGAAGACCAATTAAAGACTGACCTCTGATATTCTTCTTCTAAGAACTGTGTCATCAGTCAGAGCCTGCACCATTAGAAATGCAGTCCTTCTGCTCAGACAAATCAGCACAACTGTTCCTGTCAGATGGAGAGCATCCAGTGCATCCGGAAGTCACTGGAGCAGGTGTGTTTGCTGTAGATGCAAAAATAACTAGAGAAGAGCATAAATGAGCACAAGAACCTTAATGCTCCGCTGAGTGCTGTAGAATAAGAAAAAACAACCCCAGAGAGTCTTTCTAGCCATGCTCAGGACTGTCAGAAGAGAAAAGCATAGTACTATTGAAGAATGGATTGTGGAATACACAACTTTCTAAATTGAAAAATAACCAGAAGAAAATTTGTTGTATTTGTGATCTGGGTTGTTGAGAAATTTCTAGAGTAGCCGTGGTTAATAAATTGTTCTCTCAATGAGAGTAATAAAGTAATAAAGTGCTTTGGGCCCAATGATCATTTTGTTGGAGCTCAAGAGAAACCGAGCTTGAGCCTCTGGAGATATAACTATGAGAATTGTTTTAGGTGATGTGGGTCAAATCTGGGACAGATTTGCACTATGTTATTTTTTCTCTTCCATACAGAGCCATCCCTCCAATTTCTGTCTATATCTTTTTGTATAGTTTTCTTTTTTCTTTTTATTGTTTCCTGCTTTACTATCAAAAGGAAGCATTGAATTTAGAGAGAAAGAGAAAGAGAGAGACAGAGAGAGGGAGAAAGAGGGAGGAAGGGAGGGAGTGAGGGAGGGAGGGAGGGAGGTAAATAGAGAAGAGAGAAATAGAGAGAGAGAGACAGAGAGAGAGACAGAGAGAGAGAGAGAAAGAGAGAGAGAGAGAGAGAGAGAGAGAGAGAGAGAGAGAGAGAGAGAGAGAGAGAGAGAGAGAGAGAGAGAGAGAGAGAGAGAGAGAGAGAAATGATCAGACCCAGATTTTCTATTTCTTAGCCAGGTGGTATTTGTAAAGTCAAATAATCTAATGACACTCCAGTATTATTCTCTCTAGGACAAAAGTTTGGAATTATATCATATCAGTGTTCAATTTGGAAACCTAGTTTTTCAGAATCGTACACATGGTAGAAGTGCATTATATACCTTTGTGATTTTTTTGGCAGTAAAAGGAGAAATCACTTCACTTTTGTAAACATTTAATCTTTTTTATGATTTTCTCATTTGTGAACTATTTCTTTTTTTTAAAAAAGTTTTTATTGTGAAAATACTGTACAGAAGGGTTAGAGTTACATGAGTAAGGTAATGAGTACATTTCTTATCCAGCATTATTGGCTTCTCCTTTGTTTTTTCCCTACCATCCCTTCCCTCCCACCTCAACTACACTCCTCCCATCTGCCCCCCCTCCCAGCCTAAATTGTAAAGTTTGTTTTTCGACATTGCATATTGTACATCTCATTGTTGCAATGGGTCAACATGTATCCCTATTTAAACAATTTTTCCCTTCCCCTCTCCAAATTATACCAACATCAAATACAGTGACATTTTATCTTGATCTGAGATATTTTTACTTGTACCATTTTCCTTTAATCAAATAGATACAAATAAAAGATATAGTCTCATATTGTATATTCCAAAGAAAATTCAAGCTTCACTTAAACTATTTAAGTTTCATTTGAAATATATCTTAAGACTCAATGTACAAAGGAAGTAAATGTTTTAGAAGCAAAAGTGTAAACCTGTACAGTGTTTTATAACATGGGAAGTATTGGATTTGGGGCCAGATGACTCTATGCATGACTCTGAGTCATGATGCTTAAACTGTGGAGCCTTAGTTCCTAATTGCCAACAAATCCTCTGACTTTCAAAATCTCTGTCATTTCTAAACTCTATCCAGAGGAAAACTGTTTCCTCTAGCTGAAAATTTCTGGACAGTAGATATATTTATTTGCCATACATTTTTTTGTGATGGTAGAGTTAGAATCTATTTTTGTGCTAGACAAATACATTAACACTGTGAGTTATATTCCAAATTTCTTTCTTTCTTTTAGAAGAGACATATCTTCTAGACACTGTATTCACTCTTTGGTTTGGTTTATCAGGTTGTGTGAATCAGGCCAGGTTTTTATTAGCAAATGGCCTTTCTGTTCTGCACTTGCAAAAATACTTGAACTTGGTCTTTAGATTCAGTTAGGGTTTGTAAAATATGTGGCTCTTCTCAACTTTTGTATCTAGAACGATAAGCTTTTAGAGTAACAAAATTTACTTACATGACAAATAGTTCATAATGTTACAATTCTACTAGAATGATCATCCTTAGTTGTTGATCTTGAAAACCATTAGAAATAAAGCAAATCATTCTGAGCCAATCACAGGAAGGACTTGAAGAGTTCTAGTATACTACATGTTCAATTTAATTTGTTCTCCCTGAAAAAAATACAGAATTATCAAGGCCAGCTTTATAGTAACTGCACTCAATTAGGCTATTTATTAAACACTTGCTTATAATAATTCAGCAGTGTGTAAAAGTCTATATGAAGTTGTCAGGTCCATCATAAAAGCTCCAATGTAAAGAAATCTATTATAAAATACAGAATTTTATAAAGCAATATTTCAGGGATGGCCAAGTGAGGTTGACATCCAACAAGAAACAGGATTAAAATGTCACCAATAGACCCTTTAGCTTCAGTTTATACAAAGTGGTGTCAAAAGCTAAGCATGATTTAATAGCTAGAAAGCAATTGTTTACAATGAATGCCTAGCACGAATATCCATAACTGCATGGCCAGATGTTCAGATTAATGCTTGTTTGTGTGTTTTCTCTGGATTTTGATTTTCTGAGTGTGGTTAATCATATGCCCTCTATATGCAGCGTTCAATCCATTTTGTTAGCCTTTTATTTTAAACAGTTACAGATTATGTCTCCATGGAGTGTGCTAGAAATGGCCTTATGTTGCACCAGCCCATACTTTATGAGATAAACAAATGAGTAATTCAAGCTTTGTAGCGGGTATGTGTGTCACATAAGGGCTCAGTCATAATTTTCAAATTGTCTGCCAGTGCACATTAAATCAAAGTATCTCTCTGAAACAGTAGTAGTATTTCATGAGCTATGTGGAAGAGTTCATTATCCTATCTCTGTGAACACTTTCTTCTTCCTTTCTGGTTTTACCAGGGAGCTGGAGGTGCACAAAAATAAAACTTCAGGCTAAAGTCAAGGGAAAGGCACTAAAAACTGTAATGTGGAAGTTGTCATTTCTATTGTATTGAAATTTCAGCAGTTTGCAGGTAGATAATATCTCTGTCTGGCAGAACATTTTTCTTTACCACACTTAAGATTTTTAAAGATAATAAATTTGAATCTTCTGAAAAATCACTACCATGTGACATTATCTGTAGTCTAGACTGGTGAATTCCTAAATGAAACATGTGTGCAGGTACATACCTGTGAATGTCCATGTATAAATATACCCACAGACTAGGAAACAGTTAGATAAAGTTAGTGATACTTTTTTCTCCTCACATAGAAAACTACTTATTTGGCTCTATGATCAAAATGGAAAATGGTTTCCAAAGCATCCGTTCAAGTCTATTGCTTTGGGAAATTGTGTATAAGCAATCACAGGCATCTTCAAATCAAACTAACTTATGTTCCCTATGGAGATATTATTTTGTGATCTTTAATGGCAATTTTACCCATTTGTCACTTCTTTATGGAACAAAATGATCATGAGAAGGAATGTTATTAATTTGTTCTGCTGATTGCATTCCATTTCATCTGATTAAAGCCAGCTGGGAAAAGTACCCCCAATGCTGTTTGTAAGAATCATGTATGGCATGTGCAAAGTTCATAAAAATCCTTAGCAATTTGTTATATAATGTGCCAAGTGATAGGTATAGATTTGCAATATTTTATAAAGGCCTATCTTTAATTCATGAACCTTTCAATTACCTTAAAACTTATACCAGGAGGTCAAAGCAGTCTGACCCACTTTTAGTTATTACAAACTCCATTTCTAGTTATGGCTGAAAAGTAGGCTATTGCTGGTGCCTGCTGCGTTCAACATTTTATTGAGAGCATTTTTCTTTGCCTCTTGAATGCATAGGTAGTTACTTCTGATAGTTATTTTAGAAGTCTATTCTCTCTCATTTAAAAAAATGAACTCATAATTTATAAAAAAAATTTGCGGAGTGACAAAGCAATAAAACATGCTCAAGTCATAACATCAAGAGAGCCCTTTAAAGTTGTTTATCTTGTCTGCTAAATCCCAGATATATCATAAGACACAGCAATTGTTAATTATAAATTTCTAAATAAATTTAAATTTCTCATTCATTGTAGAACACACACGCACTAGAGACAACAATAGAGCAATTATTTGGCACTGAAAGATGTTTCATAACACATCTTTTCCATGAATTTATTTTTTTGAAGTCATGAATTTATTTTTAAAAGAAGTGCTACTTAATAACTTGTAAAATATCTAGGTATTAAGAATAGAATGGATGACAAGGTATATGCAGTATTACCTAGAGTATCCTTTATCATAATGATGGAGTTACATAAATATTGGTCAAAGCAACCGATTTTCCGATACATATTGATAAAGAAAAGTTCAAATACAGTGAGTGTTTTTAATGAGTTCATGGACACTTTGAAAGTTTTCTTAAAGACATAACACAAGACTAAATGAAGAGAATTTGATTAAGAATAGGAGAATAGTTATTTACAACAAATGGAACGCTGGGCGCAATCGGTTAGCGCTCGGTACTTATAAGACAACAAATGGAACACTATGAAAACATCCTTATGATAGGAAGAAATCTTATGCATAGGAGTAACTAAAATAGAATCATTATGAGTAAATCACAGAAACTGCGGGACAAAGGGTGAACCAATTCAATAGTGATACACACTAGACACTATGTTGGGAATGAACTTTACAACTTGGGTGGGGGGAGGGGAGATTCCTCGGCAGAGGGGAAAAGTCGGAGAAAATGAGGGAGAAAGTAACACTGTTCAAAAATAAATATACTCATTAGCTGACTTATGTAACTAACCTCTCTGTCCATCACCTTTATAATAAAATAAATTAAAAGAAAAAAACTATTTATAATGTTCTAAAAAATAAATTAGGGCCATCAATAGAAAGTAAGAGACTGACACAAAATAAATATCAAATCAGTGAGAAGACCACACAGACTATGGAGCAATTTGTAATTCATATTAATGTACTTAGATTTCAAGGTAAAAGCAATAGATGTATTTCAGAATGCTTGAAGTAATTTGAGCTTTAAAGAGGTAACTCTGGAAACAATATAGAAAATGCATTGGACATGGCTTAGAAGCAAGACTGGATTAAAAGAGACGAGGTGATTGGTTACCAGTACCCAGAGAAGACAAGATAACAAAGATTCCTAAGATGTGAGCAGAGAAAAAAAGGTTATGCAAAAAATGGTTAAAAAATAAACTACCAAATATTAACTGGATTGTTTTTTACTGTGAAAATTCCATACACAGGGGTTACAATTACATGAGCAAGGTAAAGATTACATTTCTTATCAAGCATTGTTGCTTCCTCCTTTGTTTCCCCTATCCATTCCTTCCCATCTTCACCCTTCCCCCCCCACCCCGCACCAAAGTTGTAATTTCATTTTTTGACATAACAACTTGTACATGTCATTGTTTCAATGGATCCATCTGTATCCCTATTTAAACAATTTGTTTTTTCCCTTCCCCTCCCCAAATTATACCAACATCAAAAACAGTGAAAACAGGAGTTATACCATGGGGGAGGGACATGCAACAAAGAATCAGCTTATAAATATGTTAGAAAAAATAACAAGAAAGAATAACCATTTGAGTCCTTAGCTTGGGGTTCATTTTGGCTAACATCAATTTATCTGACCGTTTCTTCTTGTCTCAGACATATACTATATTGCAAATAAGGAAAACCATGGGACCTATGTTTCTTTGGGCCTGGCTTACTTCATTTAATATAATTTTTCCACGTTTTTCCATTTCCTAACAAATGGGGCAATGTCATTCTTTCTGATGGAGGCATAGACTTCCATTGTGTATATATATCATATTTTCTGATCCATTCATCTACTGAGGGGCATCTGGGTTGGTTCCATAGCTTAGCTATGGTAAATAATGCTGCAATAAACGTAGTTGTGCTGGTAGCTTTAGTATGGTCTTGTTTGTGATCATTCTGGTAAATGCCTAAAAGTAAGATTACTGGATCATAGGGGAGCTCTGTGAGAAGTCTTTTGAGGAAACTCCATACTGCCTTCCAAAGTAGTTGAACAAGTTTACACTCCTACCAACAATGCAGTAAGGTTCCCTTCTGTCCCCATCCCCTCCAGCATCTGTTGTTCTTAGAGTTCTCCATTATAGCCATTCTAACTGTGGTGAGGTGGAATCTCAATGTTGTTTTGATTTGTATTTCTTTTATAGTTAGGGAGGTTGAGCATTTCTTCATGTGTCTATTGGCAATCCTTCTTTCCTCTTCAGCGAAGTTTCTCTGTAAATCTTTAGGTTCCCCACGAAAACACTCAAATTACTGGCTTGAGTAATGGCGTTAATAAGGATGCCTTGAGCCATGAGTTGAACCATGAAACAACATTGATTGAAGTCTGAAAGATCCAGAAAAATATATTTTAGTCCAGATGTCTAGTAGATAACTGGACCTTTATAGAAACATCTGGGGTGAAGATTCAAGTCTAGTAATTATGGGCATCAACCATTGAATCGAGTCTCATTATTGGATGAGATCTACCAGTGTGAGAAAAAGAATGCCTAAATGTTTAGAACTATTCATGTGGAGCTCCCATACTTGAAATTCAAGTTCTCAAACATGGCATAAGTTAAGTGTCATATAAAGGTTACAAATATAACAGTCTAGATATGATTAGTAGAATATTCCAGCTTCCACATATGAGGGAAACCATGTAACTTTTGTGACTATGGACCTTACTTCACTTCATATAAGTTTTCCAAGTGTTTCCATTTCTTACATATGATATAATACATTCCCACCAACTGGGATTCCTTTTGGCTGTATCTTTACCTGTAGTTTGTAATTATCCTACTTAAGGAATTATGACCCATCTTTCTTTCACAGGGGCTAATTGACTTGATCAAATATTTTGATTTGGTTTTGGAAAGACAAAGGCCATTATGGAGAGAGGTTGATCAAATATTTTGATTTGGTTTTGGAAAGACAAAGGCCATTTTGGAGAGAGGTTGGGAGTAAGTGAAAATGAGGACAGGAAGTGGCAGGAAGAAACTGGATAATCACTATGGTGAGATTGCCTACTTGGGCAGAATCAGAGACTCTCACCATTGGATTCTGTTACCACTGGGTTGTTTTTGTTTTTATTTTTACCTTTGTATGTCTTCTTTTAAGTTTATTTTTATTGTCAAGGTGATGTACAGAAGGATTATAGTTATATACATAAGGTAATAGTACATTTCTTGTCAAATACCGTGACCCCCTCCCTCATTTCTCTCCCACTCTCCCTCCTTCCAATGTCACCTCCCCCCACCCCACAACTTGTAAAGTTCAGCCACTGGATTGTGAATGATGGTTAGCTATTGGCCCAGCTCTCCTTAAGTCTAAAGTGTGGCGCTATGAAGTGAGTAACAGATTTCCCCTACTTATTTCACTGACATAAGCAAACCTACTGCTTTATTTTACAAACTAAGTGTCCACAAAGAAGAACTTGACTCTTCATAACACCCTAGTTAATGGCCTGGACTTTCCTGAAACAAATCTTCTAGACCAACTTAAGCTTGTTGTAGAATCAGATCATTTGTTTTCTTGCTTGACACACTTTTAAGTCCATTAGCAATAAGAATTCACTTTGATTTCTCTTCTTTAACACTTTTTTAGATAAGATCTCATCACCAAATACATAACAATACAATGTTCTTATACTTACTCTGCCAAATATAATAAAAACTCCTTCAAACATAGAATTTAAAGAAGAAAATTCTAACTTTTCACAATATTGAGTTGCCCTTATTTTACACACTTTAGTCTCCTATTTTTTTTTAAGGTAGAATGGTATTGGGAGAATAGGTAAGGTCTAATTATACCAAAGGAGAAGGAGAAATGGAAGAGGAGAAAGAGAAGAAAAGGGTAAGTGAAGAATGTGAAAGGAGATTAAAGAACAGACACTTCAGTCAATTTCAGTGTCATTTTCAGCAGAAAGGCAATGTTCTAGCTTTTTTGTATGGCCCATTTTTCTTCTCTTTTAGCTGTATCTTATGTGTGATCCTACTCTATCTCAGATTAATCCAATTTGTAACTATATGCTGACTCTCTAGGAAAGTTGATATTTCCCCCACCTCTATAATATTGTACAACTATATTAAAAGTTTGACCACTTGCATGAATTTGTCTTTAATACTCTATTCAAATCCTATCCTGAACAACTTTAAGGTAATTCTATAGGATTTCTTTATTTTATGGGTGTCCATGTAATTTATTTTATATCTTTCCTCTTAAAACAACTGGAAGTTACACCTGGCAAGTAGAAAATGGCCTTAAGGTAACAGCTTTGTATTTTTCATTCATTATTCTTCACAAATTGTGAGCTTTATCTTTATTATGACTAATTATGCAGTGAAATATGTACATATATAAGCATATATATACACATATTTTATAGCTTACAGATCGTTTTGTACTTATAAAATTAGAATTAAATTGGTATTTTTAAAATTTACTTTTATTGTAAAGGTGATGTTCAGAGGCATTAAAGTTACATAACTCAGCTAATGAGTACATTTGTTGAACAGTGTCTCTCCAGCACTCATTTTCTCCCAATTTGTTTCCTCCTGACCCTCTCCTCACCCAAATTGTATAGTGTATTTTCAACATAGTATTGAATGAGTATCACGGTTGAATCAGTTCACTCTTTGTCCCACTATTTCTGTGCTTCACCTTATCCTCCCCAAATAGATAAACTTCCATATAAGAAAAAAATTACAACCACTTTGGAAAGTAGTATGGAGGTTCCTCAAAAGACTCCTCATAGAGCTCCCCTATGACCCAGCAATCCCACTTTGGGGCATTTACCAAAATGATCACAAACAAGACCATACTAAACCTACCAGCACATCTATGTTTATCGCAGCATTATTGACCATAGCTAAGATATGGAACCAACCCAGATGCCCTAAGTAGATGAATGGATCAAGAAAATGAAGTATATATACACACAATGGAATTCTATGCCTCCATCAGAAAGAATGACATTGCCCTATTTGTTAGGAAATGCAAAGACTTGGAAAAAAATTTATGAAGTGAAGTAAACCAGGCCCAAAGAAACATAGGTCCCATGGTTTCCCTTATTTGCAATAACTAGTATATGTCTGAGTCAAGCAGAAAAGGTCAGATAAGCTGATGTTAGGGGAATGAACCCCAAGGTAAGTATTCAAAGTTTTTTGTTTTTTTTTGTCCTTTCACGCAATTGTTTCTAACATATTTATAAGATGATTTTTTTGTTGCTTTGTATGTCCCTGTCCCACAATATAACCCCTGCTTTCACTGTATTTGATGTTCGTATACTTTGTGGAGGGGAAGGAAAAAACAAATCATTTAACTAGGGATACATGGACCCATTACAACAATTAGATGTACAAGTCATTATGTCAAAAAATGAACTTTATAACTTTGGTGGGGGATGGGGGGAGGACCGGGTAGGAGGATGGGGGGAGTATGGGAAAGGATAGGAAGGGGAAACAAAGAGGAGGCAACAATGTTTTTTTTTTAATATTATTTTATTTTATTTGAGAACATACTGTACAGAGGGGCTACAATTACATGGGCAGGATTATGCATATAGTTCTTACCAAGCATTGCAGCCTCCTCCTTTGTTTACCCTTCACCTCCCTTCCCAGCCTCCCCCCTCCCCCACACAATTATACCACCCTCCACCCCCCCCACCGACATTGTAAAGCTGGTTTTGACATGACATTTTGTACTTCTCATTGTTGCAACAGGTCCACCTGAATCCTTAAACGACTTGTTTGCCCCCATCTCCTCCACATGTTATACTGACATCAAATATAGTGAAAGCGGGGGTTACACTGTGGGGGAGGGACATACAAAGCAACAAAGAAATAATCTTATAAATGCGTTAGAAACATATGCATGAAAGAAACGAAAACATTAAAATACATATTTAAGGGTTCATTTTCCTAACATCACATTATCTGACCTTTTCTGCTTGACTCATACCTATACTAGATATTGCAAATAAGGGAAACCATGGGACCTATGCTTCTTTGGGCCTGGCTTACTTCACTTAATATAATTTTTTCCAAGCCTTTCCATTTCCTAACAAATGGGGAAATGTCATTCTTTCTGATGGAGGCATAGAATTCCATTGTGTATATATACCACATTTTCTTGATCCATTCATCTACTGAGGGGCATCTGGTTTGGTTCCATATCTTAGCTATGGTAAATAATGCTGCAATAAACATAGTTGTGCTGGTAGCTTTAGTGTGGTCTTGTTTGTAAACATTTGGGTAAATGCCCAAAACTGGGATTGCTGGATTATATGGGAGATCTATGTGAAGTCTTTTGAGGAACCTCCATACTGCTTTCCAAAGTGGTTGAACAAGTTTACATTCCCACCAACAATGAAGTAAGGTTCCCTTCTGTCCACATCCCCTCCAGCATCTGTTGTTGTTAGAGTTCTTGATTTTTGCTGTTCTAACTGGAGTGAGGTGATATCTCAATGTTGGTTTGATTTGCATTTCTTTTATGGCTAGAGATGTTGAACATTTCTTCATGTGTCTATTGGCCATCCTTCTTTCTTCTTCAGAGAAGCTTCTCTTTAAGTCTTTCGCCCACTTATTTATTGGGCAGTTGTTTCTTCGAGGATTTGTTGTTGGGTGGTTTAATTTTTTGAGTTCCAAGTATATTTTAGATATGAGACCCTTGTCCGTTGTATGGCTAGTAAAGATCTTCTCCCTATCGGTGGGCTTTCTATTGATCTTGCTAGCTATGTCATTTGCCCTGCAGAAGCTCTGCAACCGTATGCAATCCCATTTGTCCAACCTTTCTTTGATTTGTTGTGCTTCCGGGTCTCTATTCAGAAAATTTCGGCCTGAGCCAAGGAGACCTAAGGTTTCTCCTATTCCATCCTGTAATGTTTTCAGAGTGTCTGCTTTGATTTCAAGGTCTTTGATCCATTTGGAGTTGATTCTGGTGCAGGGTGATATATAAGGATCTAGCTTTAGTTTTCTACATGTAGTTAACCAATTTTGCCAGCACCATTTACTGAAGAGGCTGTCTTTCTTCCATTCTATTGTTTTAGCTCCCTTATCGAAGATTAGATGGCTATAGGTCTGTAGGTTCATTTCTGGGTTTTCAATTCTATTCCATTGGTCCTGAGGTCTGTTCTTATGCCAATACCAAGCTGTTTTGATTACTATGGCTTTATAGTAGAGTTTGAAATTTGGTATTGATATTCCTCCAGCAGTGTTCTTTCTGTTGAGGCGCGTTTTTGCTATTCGGGGTCTTTTATTGTTCCATATGAATTTTTGGATTGCCTCCTCTATTTCCTTGAAGAATGAGGGTGGAATTTTGATAGGTATCGCTTTGAATTTGTAGATAGCCTTGGGAAGTATTGCCATTTTCACGATGTTAATCTTTCCAATCCAGGAGCATGGGAGGTTTTGCCATTTTTTAAGTTCTGTGTTGATTTCCTTTTTCAAGATTTTAAAGTTTTCATCATAGAGGTCCTTCACTTCTTTGGTTAAGTTAATTCCTAGGTATTTTATTTTTTGTGGGGCTATTATAAATGGAGTTGCTTTCCTAATTTCAGCCACACTTTTCGCATTGTTGGCATATAGAAAAGCCATTGATTTTTGGGGGTTAATTTTATAACCTGCTACTTTGCCAAAGTTTTGAATCAGCTTGAGTAATTTGGGAGTGGAGTCCATGGGATTCTTTAAATACAAGATCATGTCATCTGCAAAGAGGGAGAGTTTTATTTCTTCTTTCCCTATTTGGATCCCCTTTATGTCTGCATCTTGTCTTATTGCTGTAGCTAGGCATTCTAATACTAGATTGAAGAGAAGTGGAGAGAGTGGACATCCTTGTCTTGTTCCTGAGTTAAGAGGAAATGGCTTTAGTTTTTCACCATTGAGTATAATGCTGGCTGTAGGTTTGTCATATACAGCCTTTATTGTATTGAGGAATGTTCCATGGATTCCTAATTTTTCCAGAACCTTCATCATAAAGGGGTGTTTGATCTTGTCAAATGCTTTTTCTGCATCTATTGAGATAACCATGTGGTTCTTATTCTTGCTCCTGTTGATGTGATGAATAATATTAATTGATTTGCGTATATTGAACCAGCTTTGCATCCCTGAAATGAATCCTGTTTGATCATGGTGTATGATTTTTTGGATGAATTGTTGAAGTCGATTGGCCAAAATTTTGTTGAGAAGTTTTGCATCAATGTTCATCAAAGAAATGGGTCTATAGTTCTCTTTCTTTGATGAGTCCTTGCCTGGTTTTGGGATGAGGGTTATGATGGCTTCATAGAACGTGTTCGGTAGTGAGCTTTCTCTTTCAATTTCATTGAAGAGTTGGAGGAGTAGAGGAGGCAACAATGTTTGATAAGAAATGTACTTGTTATCTTGCCCATGTAATTGTAACTCCTCTGTAAGGTATTCTCACAATAAAAAATAATAAAATAAAATGTACATATGAAAGAAAAAAAGAAAAAAAATTACAGAAATCAAAAATAGTAGGGAAAGGAGGAAAACAAAAAACAAAATCAGAAAAACTAAAATTGAAAACCTTTTCTTTTTCTTGGAGTTCATTTCAGTGAACATCATTTTAATAGCTCTTGAGTCCATGTCCTCTTCTCCTAAGAATATCCTCCTTTGGTCTCACTGTGTGAATGTTTAGAGTCCTGTTTAATTAATCATGTCCAAGTGTAATTATTTGTCTTTTACCATTCACTATGTTTACTTGTAGATTTATAAGCCTATTCTAATTACTACAAATGAAGGAAACCATGTAACCTATGTTTCTTTGGGTCTAGTTTACTTCACTTAATGTAATTTTCCCCACTTTTGAATTGGAACTATTTCTATTTAAAAATTAGCACACAAACTCCATTCTATTTTGACTGAGGTTTGGCTTTCAGGTCACTCTAGGTCTCACATTATCTGAGCAGCCTTAAAAAAATTCTTGGATCATCTCCTCAGGAAGGTGCTGTGAATGCATGTAATTATGCCTAAAATTAACTATGAGACTTCAAGTAGACATTATAAAAGCTGGGAATTACCATGAGAATATTTTTAAAAAGTTGCAAGGGATCTCTGGCTGCTGGACAAATAGTAGCAAACAACCAAAAACACCTAAAATTTTGTAAACTTCTACTATGAATACCTTTTAAGCTCTGTTCAGAATTATTCAGGTTTTTGATGGTTGTGAAAAGAATAGTCATGAATGATTTTTAGACCTAAAAATATGTATGCTTTTATAAGACGATCCACAAACTTTAAAACTTTATTTTTATTTTTCATTTTCTTTGTTGGTCGTGGGGCTTGAACTCTGGGCTTGGGTGCTGTCCTTTCAGCTCAAGGCGAGCACTCTACCACTTGAGCCACAGTGCCACTTCTAGTTTTCTAATGTTAATTGGAGATAAGAGTCTCAAGAACTTTTCTGCCCCAGCTAGCCCTGAACCATTATCCTTAGATCTCAGCCTCCTGAGTAGCTAGGATTACAGTTGTGAACCATTACTACCTGGCTTTAAACCTTTTTAATAGCTTCATATTCCTATATTTTTGGGGTTTTGTGGAGTCAGAGATGTAAAAATGAACATTACAATTTGGGTGTGTGTGGAGAGGGGTAAATGGGAGATAAAGAGGGATGGGGTAACAATGATTAAAAAGTAATGTACTTATTGCCTTACCTATGGAACTGTAAGCCCCCAGCTCATCACCTTTTCAATGAATAAATAAATGACAATAAAAATTTAAAAAATAAACCAGTTGCTATCAAGTGTAGCATTGAAATGTGGGCTGCCATTTAAATGCTACAGTTCAAGTGCAGTATGGCCCTTTGAAGATGTCTTACAAAACATGTAAGATTGCTTAATTTCTCTTTATTTTATAAGATAATAAGTGACACAAACAGGAATATCTAATAAGAAGGAAGATTTTTTTCATATAAATATACTGTAACAATTATATAATCTCACAAAATGTCTCAATCTATGAATAAAACTATAAAGAAAATTTGATGCACTATGGAGAAAAATACTGTATATTGTTCTTTGTACAGATTTGGCAGGTCACTAGAGAGGCTGAAATTAAAACACGCCAGCAGGCACTTCCCAAATTCATGAGCACTTCTAAAATCAGCATGAACTTCCCAAATAGTTGCAAATAGAGACACATCATTAGTTTTCCTAATCAATCAGCTCCTAGGAAGACAGTAGGCACTAGTGCTTCAGAGCCAGGCTCTGCAGCCAGGTTCTCTGCCTTTTCCTTTCCGTTTTGTTCTGTAAATACTACTTGGATTTAGAAACTTAATTACCCATTCTCCATCCCTGCTTTCTTCTATATAAAGTGGGAATGGTTATAGAACCCAGTTTTGTTTGTTTTGAGGCAGTGCCTCCTTATGTAGCCCAAGCTGGTCTTGAACTCAATCTCCCAATTAGCTGATATTATAGGCTCCCACTATTATGCCCAGAAATCCTTCAGGTCACATTCAGAGCCTTGCATGTGCTAGGTAGGCATGCTTATTTGAGGCATGTTCCTAACCCTTTTTACATTAGTTACTTTTCTGATAAGGTCTCAGTCATTTTGATCAGACCTGATCTCGAGCCATGAATTTCCTATCTGTACTTCCCATGAAACTGTAATTTCAAGTGTGAGCCATCATGCCTTACTTGTTGGTTAAGATGTGATCTCATTAACTTTTATCTAGGCTAGTCTCAAACCAGAGTCCATCTAATCTTTACCTTCCAAGTAGCTAGAATTACAAGAATGTTTGACAGGCCTAACTCTTTTATTCTCTTTTATTTTTTAATGTTAAAGTCTTTATTTACCAATGGTTTTCTGAAAGTTGATGGACATCTAGTCAAGCCTTTTTAAAAATTTGTTTTTATTGTAAAGGTAATGTACAGAGGGGTTACAGTTATGTAAGTCAGATAATAAGTGCATTTCTTTTTGAACAGTGTTCCCCTCTCATTCATTTTCTCCCAGTTTTTCTCTCATGAAGTCCTTTCACCCCCAAGTTGTGTTGTTCATTTCCAACATAGTGTCTAGTGAATGTTCACCCTTTATCCCACTATTTCTGTGCTTCCCCTTACCCTCCCCCAAACAGATAAACTTACATGCAAAACAAATAGTACAGAAATAAAAAACAGCAACTAAAGTGGTAAAGCAAAAACAAAGCAAAACAAAAATCACAGGAAGTAAAATATAAAACCTCCTGTATCCATTTCTTGGAGGTCATTTCAATAAACATCATTTTATCGGATCTTATGCAAATACCTATTGAGCCCTTTATGATCCTATTCTAAGAATATCCTCCTTTGGTCTCACTGTGTGAAAGTTTAGAGTCCTGTTTAATTTATTGTGTCCAAGTGTACTTATTTGTCTTTTGCCATTCATTGTGATTACTTGTACATTTATAGGTCCATTCTAATTTCTACAAATGAGTGACAACATGCAATCTGTGCGTCTGTGGCTCTTATTTGGCTCGATATAAATTTTTACAAGTCTTCGAATATTCTTCTCTGTAATCTCAGCTATGGTAGTCTATTACACATGTCAATCAGGAAGAGGGTGAAAACAGTGAAATCCACTGTACCCATGCCCTCTCTTTGACTGCTATTAAAGGCCACTATACTGTGGTGATCTATCATATTAATTGTCATTAGTGTGACTGGGTTACAACTAGGGTTCTTTGGGTAAAAACATTGGCCAATGGTGGACCATGGTGGGTGACCAAATTCATGTATATTCATGGTCTGTCCTGTTTTTTATTCCTCAGGCATAACCACATCTCAGGGCTTCCTGTGCCCATTTTAGGGTGATTCCATGATCCATCAGCTCATGAACCAGAACTGATCCTCATTTCCCTCTTTAGAATATACCTTACAAATGAGACATCTTTCCTCCTTAAATTATTTTTAACAATATTTTCATTATCTTTAGTTTTACAAAGGAATTGCCATTCAGTGAAGCAGTTTGTGAATACAGTGCATCTTGATCCATGTCATCCCTTTTAATATTATGAATAATTAATAAATGCAAATATCTTCTTGGAACCTGAGTGAATAGGCTATTCTACCATTCTTCTAAGGGAAATTATCATTAAATCCAAAATTTTATCTTCTGTAGAGTCAAATGGTTACATTGTCCAGTTCCAGTGAAGCTCAGATCCTAGTTTCTATGCTGTGGGCTTAGTCTTCTCTAACATACATTTACCCAGATGACTTTGATCCACAGGATACCCACAAATAATATTTGAAAAGTTCTTAATACAGTTGTTCCAAATTCTTGCCCAATGGCAGCTGCTTCTTGGACATCTATACTAGCATGTAAGAAGGTTCTTCAAATGTACAGTTTTACCTCATATGAAACCCAGCTAGCACACTCTGATGGCTCCCCCAGCCTCTGTCTGCCCCTTCCTGAATACATCCTTGCAGGCAAGCTGCAGCAAACTGAGAACTGCCCAGGCAACGCACACATGTCTCAAACCTGCATTTGGGAGTACCTTTCTGTAGTAAGGTAAAATGGATGCAATGGATGCTCATTCACTTTAAAATCTCAGTTTCCTAAGGACACAGAAATGCAACACAGGTTTATGCACACACACATGCATGTGTACACTTTTATTCTTTGGTAAAATAAATTGCTACACTTGGCTTAGAAACAGATTCATAGGAAACACATACATTCTAATGAAGTTGGCCAAACATAATAACATTGAACACATAGGATTCATTATAGCATAGAATTTACAAATAAACGACATAAGCTTTTTGCTTATTATTAAGAAAAGCCAATCTTAAGAAATATGGAAGCCAGGCACTGGGTGCTCACACCTATAATCCTAGCTACTCAGGAGGCTGAGATCTGAGGATCATGGTTCAAAGCCAGCCCTGGCAGGAAAGGTCTGTGAGACTCTTATCTCCAATAAACCACTCAGAAAACCAGAAGTGGTACTGTGGCTCAAGTGGTAGAGTGCTAACCTTGACCTGAAGAGCTGAGGGACAGTGCCCAGGCCCAGAGTTCAAGCCTCACAACCGACAAAGAAAAAATATGGGAATATGAAAAAAGTAAATTGATACTTACAATTAATTATCTCTCAGTACACCTATGCTCGTAAAATATTGTAAAGTTTTTGGAAGCTGCTAAAGTTACTGCAGTGACCACAACCTGGTAAGATTTATAGCCACAGTTTTAAATTGGCCACCTAAAAAAATAAAATAAAAATAAATAAATAAATAAATATTGTCACCTTACTGTACTAGTTTTTCTATTTAGGAAAAAATAGGTTTATCTGAGCACTAGCCTCTTCATTTACACTCCAGAGATCTATATTATCTTATTTATAAAGGTATTATAATGATTGTGTTGCATAAAATGTGTAAAAAATGTTAGACCTTGGATCCAATATTAGTTATTGACTATATTCAGAGTTCTCTCTTGTCTTTACCACTTTATCAATTTTTAATTCATTTGGACATATTTCAGATAAAACTACTGAAAAGAGTTGCTGCTTAAAAAAATAACTTGGAGAACGTGAATAGGCTAATTTGCTT
Source organism: Dipodomys merriami (assembly GCF_024711535.1). Classification (NCBI taxonomy): domain Eukaryota; kingdom Metazoa; phylum Chordata; class Mammalia; order Rodentia; family Heteromyidae; genus Dipodomys; species Dipodomys merriami. The sequence continues at coordinate 74,885,574 of NW_027202270.1, read as the reverse complement.
TACTTTGTGAGAAATATCTACCTTTTCTCTCTAATATGCTCCAAATGTCATGACATTGACCAACAGTTAGGATATTGTTAGGAAGAACAAGAATAACCTTATCATCATGCATTCCGAGTATGCTCATTCATATGGAGAGATCACCAGTGAATGAATGTGTTTCTGCTTATCCTCTTCAGACTGCCTTCTAGTCTTGCCACTGGTTCACCTTGCAGAGGAAAACATTCCTATATTCATTCGTTTTGCCTTTGGGCCACACTTTCTCCTTTTGATTTGTATTATTATCTTTAACTAGTTGTACAAATTGTTTACCATTCAACAGTTCTATTTTTTTAGCTCAGTGTATCATGATCCTTGTTACCCCTTTCGTCGATTGATTTCATCCTAAGCCAACCTTTCCTTTTCCTTTATTTTGGTGACATTCTTTTTTATTTTTCCTTCTTTTTAATGTTTTCCTTCTCTTTATTTTTTCCTTCTCTTTCCTACAAGTTTAAATCTTCCCACCTCCCTTTAGTAGTCTTTTGATTTAAATAAAAATAATAGGCTCTAAGATTCCAATTAAAATTGGGTATATTCTTTGAAAAAACACAGTTTAAAAAGGTTCTAATGAGAAATTTGCTTCTGTTTATTTTTAATAAGTTTTTATTGTGAGAATTCTGTACAGAGGAGGAGTTACAGTTACATGAGCAAGGTAACGAGTACATTTCTTATGAAGCACTGTTGTCTCCTCCTTTGATTTTTCCCCTATCATCCCTTCCCTCCCATCTCCACATTGCTTGTTTTATAAATTCCTCAAAAATAGAGCTGACCTTCCAATCTCATGTAATAGCATCAATGAGAGTATTTATGATTAAAGGCTGAATTCATTTAAAAATAGTAGATGTAAACTTATCACAGCTACTCAGAACATAAGAAAAATGTTCATTTAAAGCCTGGATACTAAGATACCAAATTGATTTGGCAAAGTATCTCAAACCAAACCAAACCTGTTGCTAAACTATGGAAGACAGAATCCCAGAAAACACAGGGTCACTTCTGGAGAATGGCTTTTAGTTCAGCTTCAGTGGCTTCCAGGTTTCTATGTTTGATGTCATTTCCCACCACACAGAGATTCAAAGAAGCCAGCTGGAAAGCAGACACTTTTTCACAAATGATTCCCTTCTGTGTCAAACACAGCATCTCAACTTTAGAAAGTGCTTAAAACATATGTATTCAGTGGGTGACTGTTTCACTATCACCCTAGTAACTTCATTCTTCCAGTAATCTCACCCTGATGGTTGACTTTCATAAATGAACTATATTGGTATCCTTATTAGAGGATTTATGCATTTATGGGCTTTTTAAGTGCATATAGCTGTTTTTAAACATTTACTTAATGGGCAATCATTATGTACACTAAAACACATTTTCATTCCCTGCAAACAAAGCAAATCCCACAGATGCCCCTTATCTATAGACACCAAAGCCTTTAATAGGACACCAAAGATATGCAGTAGTTTCATGGGGGCTCATTTTTATCGTCTTATTTCCCATGCAAGCCTTGGGTTTTAGCCCCAGGAAGGCTAATTTTTCTCTCATTATGATGTTTTCCTGCCTCCTGCCTTCTACTGTCAATCATTCCTCATCCTAAAAAGGACCTGACTCTCAGAATACAACTACTGTAATTTCTGGAAGTGAAATCAACTGTAGACAAGGAATGGGCTGTGCCTTTTGACATGTTTTTCACTTAAAAAACATGTCTCGTCTTTACATCTTTAGAGCCAAGATGTAGAAAATGACCTTTACCTATAACTGATATGAGAGATAAATAAAAGCAAAAGGCAGTTGAGTTCAAAGCATCAGAGCAGAGGAGAAAAAGTAGTAAATGTTAAATAATGTCCAATTAAACTGGTCTTCCAAAAGAAGAATCCCCAAGCAGAGTTGGGGTAGATTCAGCATAGGCTCTCAGAAAAGAAAAGTAGTTAGACAGAAATGACCAAATGCTGCAAATAATTTTCTGTCTTCTACCTGGTCTAGTTATTCCTGATTTACACTCATAGGTAAAAGATAAACCCATGAGCTGTTTTAACCTTCAGCACATTGGAAAATTTCCAATCTCTTGAGTACCATAAACTTCTCAGATTATACATCACCCACTGGATACCCTTTCTGGATGTATCTTTTCTATTACCCTGCATAGGTTAGTTCACATGGTGAGGACTGAGCTATACTTAACTTTTCTTCTTCACACAACTCTTTGATTCCATAGAAACAGGCTTACAAAGCAGTTGGTGTTCAGAAAATCTTCACTCAATTATTGACTAAGTCAATGATTACATGATTCGCTCATGATTTAGGAAGCTTAATGTAGTATGTATGAAAGTGAACTTCATCTCTACCTAGAAGGGATACATTAAGGGAATAAATGCTACAATTTTCACTTAGTAATCACACCAAAAGCTAATTATCTGTTCTCAAATAGACATGAACATTTTTAAGTGGGTATGATAGTGTCCGTGGAAATACTGGCTCATGACAAATAAATAAAATGTCTAGAAAATCTGGTTACCTGGCCAGACAATTGAGGACAGAGAATGTAATTATATGTGGGCTTCAATTTCCTCTTCTGTGAAATGCTAGTGATTCCCAGAGTTTTAGTGGAAGAATCAAATAAAATAGTATCTATGGATCATTCTTGGTAAATTATCATGTCATACAAGTATTGCATTTCCATTTCCTTTTTGCAAAAACACACATTGTATTACAGAGAAGCAATGTAAGGCCTATTATATAGGTTGTAATTTCTAGATTACTGTCTTTTTCACATCTTTGTGAGATTTTCCAAGAAGGCATTTAAGACCTCCTTGTCCCCCCTATTTTTCTTGCACTGATTGTATGTCAAAAATATATTTGAAATGAAGAAAATGAAGCACAAAGAGAAGATGGGTAAGGCAACTTGGGGCCTATTGATAGTAGGATCCTTTAATATATTGGGGATTCTTATATGATTAGATTTAAATATGAATAGTGTTAGCAGATTTATACCTTTTTCTAATATATGATAAAATGCAGCATTTCCTTCCCATTTTTTCTTTTTGTTTTCTTACCATTTCAATTATATTTCTATTATAGAAAACAATGTTCTCTTCTAAAAGACTCTAACATCTCTCAAAATTAAGAGAAATACTTACTATAGTTTAATATCCTTAAACTGTATTTAAGGAATACATTAAAGAATATTTATTTATTTCTCTACTATCCAAGTAATTCTATTCCATATTCACATTTAACATAAATTAGAAGAAATTGACCTGGGGCATGATGGTATACACTTGTAATACTAGCTATTCTGGAAGCCAGATAAGGTAAGAGGATCAAGAGTTCAAGGCCAGACTAAGAAGAATGAGAGAGACCTTACAAAAAACACAACAAAAAACAAAACCCACTAAGAAAAGTTAAAGGAGCAAAAAAATGAAAATACTTTTTTGGATCTGACTTTTCCTTCTTCACTGATGCCTTCCAGTTTGTGGCAGAGGAGAGAGAGAATAGCCAACATTGCTATCACAGTGCCCTTGTGACGTGCGCTCTTGTGCAGCTTCTAAAGGTCCAATTATCAATTTTAACCAGATTGGGGATTAAGGCTTCACTAGCTAGATTTAGGGGACATATACATTCAGACCATAAACATTACCCATCAAGTGTCTTCCAGGAAATGTCAGAAAGAGTGGGTTTCATCCTTAGATCTTAAAGGATTCAGCAGTCCTTGATGGGATTGGCTGAAAAGAATTAATAAGAAAAAAACCTTGTTATATTGGAAATTATATTAAAAAAGTGGGTCCATTGCTTTCTCTCTCTGATATTGAAAGAAAAAGTAGCTACCTTGCTCCATTAAAAAGGAATAGATTTAGAATATATGAGAAAAAAATGGTCTATAAATTAATACAAATTGCCAATTTGAAAAAAATTGTTGTAGTATTTTATTTTGAAAATTCTTATCATAAGAGAAACCTATAATTTTCTGCTCTATGTGTCTCTTTTTTTTTCTGCCGCTTAAAATATTTTTGTGCCTCTGGGCCTGAGTACTTTTTTTTAATTGTAAAGATGACATACAGAAGGGTCACAGTTACTGAGTTTAGAGTAATTGGCTTTAGCTTTTCACCATTAAGTATAATGCTGGCTGTAGTTTTGTCATACACAGCCTTTATTATATTAAGAAATGTTCAATACATTCCTATTTTCTTCAGAGCGTACATCATAAAGGGGTGTTAGATGTTGTCAAATGTTTTTTTCTGCATCTATTGAGATAATCATGTGGCTCTTATCCTTGCTTTTGTTGATGTGATGAATTACATTAATTGATTTGAGAATATTCAACCAGCTTTGCATCCCTGAAATAAATCCTGTTTGATCATTGTGTATGATTTTTTTGATGAGTTGTTGAAGTCTATTGGCCAGAATTTTGTTGAGAAGTTTTGCATCAATGTTCATTAAAGACATGGGTCTATAGTTCTCTTTCTTTTCAGTCCCTGTCTGTTTCTAGGATGAGGGTTATGTTGGCTTTATAGAGTTTGGTTGTGAACTTTCACTTTCAGTTTCGTTGAAGAATTGGAGGAGTATTGGAATGTATTCTGCTTTGAAGGCCTTATAGAATTCAGCTGTAAATCCATACAGTCTTGGGCTTTTCTTGGGTGGGAGGTCTCTCATTGCTGCTTCAATTTCAATGCTTGATATAGGTCTGTTAATTTGGTTTAACTTATCTTGGTTTAGTTTGGGCATATAAATATTTTCTAGAAATTCTTCCATTTCTTCCAGATTCTCAAACTCATTATCATAAAGATTTGAGAAGTATTCCCTTATAATGTTCATAACCTTGGTTGTTCCTGTGGTGATGTTCCCACTCTCATCTTTGAGTTTTTTTTTTTTTTTTAATTTGGGTGTGTTCTCTTTTTCTGGTAAGAGTTGCTAAGGGTCTGCCAATTCTGTTATTTTTTTTTTTTTGGGTCCGGTTGTGGGGCCTGAACTCTGGGCCTGGGCACTGTCCCTCAGCTCAAGGCTAGCGCTCTACCACTTGAGCCACAGCGCCACTTCCGGCTTTTTTCTTTTTGCTTATGTGGTGCTGAGAAATCGAACCCAGGGCCTCAAGCATGCAAGGCAAGCACTCTACCACTGAGCCACCTTACCAGCCCCCAATTCTGTTAATTTTTTAACGAACCAACTCTTTGTTTTCTTGATTGTACTTTTTTTGGACTCTAATCCATTTAATTCTGATTTAATTTTAATTATTTGTTTCCATCTACTGGATTGGGTTTTCTTGTTGCTCTTTTTCAAGTAGCTTCAGCTGCATCATTAAATTGTTGGTTTGAGATCTCTCCAATTTGTTGATGTAAGAACTCAGATGTATAAATTTTCCTCTGAGTACAACCTTTTTTGTGTCCCAGAGGAGCTGGTAATTTGTATGTTAATTTTTGTTAAGTATCATGAACATTTGAATTTCCTTTCCAATCTCTTCCATGACCCATTCATGGTTCAACAGTGTGTTGTTCAGCCTCCATGTGTTACAGGACTTTCTTTGGTGTCATTTGGTGCTGAATTCTAATTTTATTCCCTTGTGGTCAGAAAGGATGCAGGGGATAACTTAATTGTTTCTGAATTTGTACAGATTTGCTTTGTTACTTAAAATGTGGTTTGTTTTGGAGAATGTAACATATGCTGCTGAGAAGAACATGTATTCTGTTGCTGGTGGGTGAAACATTCTAGGATGTCTGTTACAGATGTCTGTTGCAAACATCTCTAGATATGAGGTTTCTCTATTGAGTCTTTGCTGGTTGATCTATCCAACGAGAAAAGTCATGTGTTAAAGTCACTAACAATCAATGTCTTTGGATCTATGTGTGAGTTTAGGGAAAGTAGTGTTTCTTGGATAAATTTGGGTCCTCTGGTGTTTGGTGGATAATGTTATATCCTCCTATAAGAGAGATCCTTTTGTTAGTATATACTGTCTGTTTTTATCTGTTCTCATTTGAAATCTATTATATGTGATATTAGGTTTGCTTCTCCAGCTTGTTTGTGTGGAGCATTTGCTTTGAAGATTTTATTCCAGACTTCCACTTTCAGAATTTTTTTATGTGGTGAAAGTGCATCTCATCAAGACAGCAGATAGATGGATACTGTTTTTTGATCCAAATAAACATTCTATGTTGTTTAGTTGGAGAGTTAAGTCCATTGGTAGTGAGAATTAGGATTGGGTTTTGTTTGGTAGTTCCTGCAATGTTATCCACCCTATTAGGGGCTGTATCTTCTATCTACCTATGTGTATCTGTATTCTTTATTTTGGGGCTGTTTCTCTGCCTTCATTATGTTCTTGTTGTTTTTCTAGGTGTAGGACATCTTTAAGTATTTTTTGTAGTTCTGGTTTGGTGGAGACATATTGTTTGAGTTTTTCTTTGTTGTAGAAGGGTTTTATTTTTCCCTAAGTAATGAAGAAGTGTTTAGCCAGGTACAGTATTCTTGGTTGATAATTAATTGTCTTTAGGTCATGGCATACTTCATTCCAGGCTCTTCTTGCTTTCATGGTCTCTGCTGAAAAATCTGTAATCTGATTTGTTTTTTCCCTGAGAGCTTTTAGGATCCTTTCCTTTGTCCCTATTGATCCTGTTGGATTACAATGTGACAGTGAGCTTTCCTGTTCTGTTCTGGTCTATTTGAGACTCCAAAGGATTCTTGTGTCTGCAAGGGCCTAACTTTTTGCATGTTTGGGAAGTTCTCCACTAGGATTCTGTTAAATTAATTTCCTAGACCTTTAGCTTCTGTTTCTAGACCCTTTTCTATATCCATTATCCTTAAATTAGGCCTTCTGATAGTGTCTTCTATATGCTGAATAAATCTATGATATTTTTTCTATTTGTTTTGAATAGTTGCCTGTTCTTTCTCTATAATGTCTCAGCTATCTTCTATCCCAGTGATACAGTATTCTGCATAGTCTAGAGTACTGTCTGGACTTTCTACTTTGTTTTTTATTTCCCTTCCTTCACTTTTAACAGCTTCAATTTCTTTGTTGAAGTTTTGTTTTAAATCTTGTATGTATTTTTTTGCTCCTTGATTTGGTTTTCTGAGTTTACTCTCAAATCTCTTAGTTGAGAGGCTATCCTTTCACTGTACTCCCTTTCATTTTATTGGTATTCATTCAGCTTTCTGTTTATGGATTCTATGAAGTCTTCTATTAATCTCTAGTTAGCCTCATCCTGCTCTCCCCATAACCTTATGTAGGCTTTCAGTTTCTTCATTCAACTTGTTAAGCAGTAGTGTTTATAAAGCATTTTCCTAGGTATCCTCTGGATTTTTTTATTAACTGCTCTGTTGCCTGTTTGTCTTGGGTGGGAGTTGAAATTCCCTGACTTGCCATTTTTCTTTTTTTCCTTAATACTTTTTTATTGTAAAAATACTGTACAGAGTGGTTAAGTGACATAAGCAAGGTAATGAGTACATTTCTTATCAAGCATTGTTGCCTCCTCCTTTGTTTTTCCCCTACCATCCTTTCCCTCCCATCTCCACAACTACACTGCATCCCCCCCACACCTAAATTGTAAAGTTCGTTTTTCAACATAGTGTCTTGTGCATCTCAGTGTTACAATGGGTCAACCTGTATCCCTATTTCCCTTCCCTTCCCCAAATTAGAGAAGTGTATATATAAGATACAGGGCACTGACATCAAATAAAGGGAAAATAGGGGTTATACCATGGGGGAGGAACATAGAAAGAAACAAAAAATCACATGGTACACTATAAATACATTAGGAACAATACCAAGAAAGGAAAAAAACAACAACAACAAAAAAAACTTGTGTCCCTAGCTTTGGGTTCATTTCACTTAACAAGTAAGCCATGCCCAAAGAAACATAGGTTTCCCTTATTTGCAATAACTAATATATGTCTGGGACAAGCAGAAAAGTCAAAAGCTATGTACATATCACCAGATAAGATGATGTTAAGTGACTTGCCATTTTTCTTGTGTTTCTGTGGCTTATTCTGCCCATTTGGGAATGAATGCAAATCCAGTTCCTCGCTAGGGTGCAAGTACCAACTCAGAGCCCTGTGATTGCACAGATTTTGGAGGTTTACACTTAATGATGAGTGTTTTCACTGTATCTCACCTTGTTTGGGCATGAGTGTATATCCAATTACATACTAGAACACAGTTCTTTTTTTTTTTAACAATCAGTAAGTCAATTTATTAAAAACGTTTAATTTAGGCATCTGCAATGGTTACCTTAACCTCCACTCCTTGCTCAATACTGATGGAAGTTATCTGCTTGACAATCTTGGAAGGACTGTGTAAGCCAATGAGTCACTTGTGGATGATCACCTGGAAGTGATCCCATGTCTTAGAACCTTCACCACAAGAGGTTTTCCTTGTAGTGATTCTCAAGGTCTTGGTAGGCATGTGCACTGGTCCTTTCACTTTGAGATTCTTCTCCTTGGTGCCTCTGATCAGGTCAACAAATATCTTCTCCAGAGACTTCACATTGAGGCTGGTCAGGATGATCCAAATCTGGTGAATCACCACCTCTAGCTTCACAGGTGTTTTTCCAGTGTCTTTAAAAGCCATGGCTGAGGCATGGCTTCCTGACCAACTTGTTCCTCAGGGAGAGTGAACAGTGGTGAGTTAGGAGTGGGAGCAACGGGGACAGAGTTCCACATGCACAGTCATGTCTGCCGCAGAAAGCCAGAACACAGTTCTAAGACAGGCACTTACCCAGAGCCCTGTAGTTGCACATACTTTGGGACTTTACAATTAACAATGTGCATTTTTGCTCTATCTCACTGTTTTAGGAGTGAGATTATATCCTGTTACACACCTGAACATAATTCTAAAATGAATACTTACCCAGAGACTTGTAGTAGTATAGACTTTGGAGGTTTACAGTCAACAATGGATGTTTTCACTCTCTCTTACCTTTTTTGAGAGTGAGAGTATTTCCAATTATACACCGGAACACAATTCTAAGATAGGCACTTACCCAGAGCTGTAGTAGCACAGACTTTGGGGGTTCACAATCTACAATAGGTGTTTTCATCCTATCTCATTTTTGGGGGGAGTGAGAGTATATCAGTTACACACTAAATCACAATTCTAAGACAAGCCGCCACCCAGATCCCTGTAGTTACACAGATTTTGGAGGCTCACATTCAAAATACATGTACTCTCTGTCTCCTTTATGGAGAAAATATCTCCAATTCCACACCAGAACACAATTTTATGGCCAGCCTGAACCCAAAGCCACACCAAAACACAATTTTAAGATTAGCACCAACTCAGATCCCTGTAGTTATGAAGACTTTGGAAGTACAAATAGGTATTTCACTCTATCTCTCCTCTATTGGATATGTAAGTAGGCCCAATACCACCACTGAGCACAGTTTTAAGACAGAATCTTCACCTAGGCCATGTCTTTACACTGATTTTAGAGGTTCCAATTCATGGATAGATAGTCCCTTATTCATCAAGGGGGAGGGGTATCATGTTTCAAAAGTGGTGCTTATAAACAGTTGTTATCAGTGAGTAAATATGAGGTTTAAAATGGTCTGAGCTGAAGGGATAACACCATGAGCCACTTTGGCACGGTCTCTCTTGCTACAGATATAGTCTAGCTCAATGTTTCCCACTTGGGGATCAACAGAATAAAAAAAGTAAAGAGGGAATGAAGGAGTAGCAAATGGGTTGAAGTGGAGTTAGAAAAAAGATTAAGATATACAATGAGATACAGGAGAAGAAAAATCAGGTTAGAGGGATGTAGCAAAGGAAAGGAACAGAGGGGGGAAAACTAAGACCTAGATTCTAAGTAAGAAAGAGAGAAGAAAAAACATTTTAAAAAAGAAAAGAAGAAAAAATATATGCATAAAAATAAAAAATAGAATAATTATGTATGTATGAAGTAATAATACTAAAATTAAGAATTTGGGTATTCAATTTATACTCTGAATTAAGTATAAACACAGTTAAGAAGAAAACCTACTGATCTCTGTAATGTCTGTCCAGTTGTGAACAGAACAGCAATGAGGAAGGAATAGAAAAATGAATGGGATTATAGCCAAAAGAAAAAAAAAAACAAACATAAATGCAAAAACACATAAAAATGACAGAAAAAAAGAGGTTAACAGTAAAAATAGTTGCAAAAATTAAAAAGGAGCAAAAAAATTTAAAGAATTAAAAAAATAAACAAAAGAATTATAATTGGGAAAAAAAGAAGAAAAAAAGTATCTTCTATTTATTGGGGGGGGGGAATCTTATGTCTCCCCTAAGTCCATTTTCCAATCCCTTGATAATGTGTTTGAGTTGTTTGTAGTGGTCAGTTTTCTCTGTTGCTTGGTTGGTTTCTCAAATCAGCTTGTTTGAGTGTGCAGAAGAAAGTTCTGCTTTACAGGCTTGGGGACTTTGTGACTTTCTTCCCAGACTAAAAAGCACAATCTGCTTTATTTATTTATTTATTTTTTAATGCCTGGAGGAGGTGGCTGGGGACTGTAGTTTGTTGCTGCTGGGACTAAGCTTGGGCAAGGGTGGAGTTTTGGCCTGTCTGATTCAGAGTTCTTTTCCAAAGTGGGGAGCTCCCTTTGTACCACCAACCTGGATCCCCTCTCAGCTTTTATAGCCTGTCTAGTGTTGATTTACTATTTTTAATGAATTTTAGAGAGATTCCTGCAGTCAGCTGCTCTGCCAGTTTGGCTATGGTATGGGTGGAATTCCTTTGCTGCCTGCAAGGGTCTTACCAGGTGGTGGAGAGTGTTCTGAACTGACCCTGGAAGGAGTTCCCTCCTCCTGGGCTGGGCAGCCTTCCCCTGGGCGGGCCGACTCTTACAGGTCCCAATCATTGCCCTGGAGAAAAATGGTGTCACCTTTGCTGCTTCTGTGTCCTGAGTTACCTGCAAGCTGTTATGGCGGAGTCTAGGCCAGTATCAAATATGGCTCTTCTCTGTGGAGCAGAGAGGGGAGGGTTGCCTTCCTTGTGCTGTTCTGTGGGAAGGAGTGGGAATAATGACAGTTGATCTTATCTATTCCGGCCCGTCCTCTGCACCCCACAGTGGCCAGCAGGATGTGGAATTCCACTTGTGATCATCCATGCTGGAGGTAGGTGAAGAGATAGGGCCCTCCATCTCTATCATGTTTGCTTCTGCTTTTTCTGGCTAGTACTACGGCAGCTGCCGGTCGCTGTGACAACCTCTTGTGCTCAAATCTGTCTTCTGATGCAAACTGGCTGATTTTTTCCTCTCTAGGCAGAGTCTCTGTACTATTATGGCTTACTTGCTGTGATTTTCCCATAGTGAATTATTCCCTGAGCTGCGATAACTTGTTTCTTGGAGAGAGCTCACTTATAGCCCAGCTACATCTCTGCCATCTTCCTCCAGTCTCTCCTGGGAACTGTTTTTGAGCTTCTTTTGCTCAATTCTCAGAATCGATGAGTTAAGCCACAGCTTTACTTCAAGGGTGTTTTTGGTTTGTTTGTTTTGTTTTGTTTTTGTTTCATTGTTGCTTATGTATTGTAGATAACAGTGTCAGTGACTTTCCTGCCTGGGCTGGCTTCAAACTATGATCCTCTGATCTCAGCTTCATAAGTAGCTAGTATTTCAGGCATGAGCCACTGGAGCCTGACTTAAAAAAAAAAAAAAATTTAAGGGGCTGGAAAGGTGGCCCAGTGGTAGAGTGTTTGCCTTGCATGCACAAGGCCCTGGGTTTGATTCCTCAGCACCACGTAAGCAGAAAAAGCTGGGAGTAGCCGTGTGGCTCAAGTGGTAGAGCGCTAGTCTTGGGCTGAAGAGCTGAGGGACAGCACCCAGGCCCAGAGTTCAGGCCCCACGACTGACAAAAAAAATAAAATAAAATTAAGTGTGATTTGCAAAGTTAATTATTTATTTGAATAAATAATTCTTGTCCTAAATTAGTAAACTTATGGTATCATATTTAGTATCAGCTAAATTATTTCTATTTTTTCAGCTAGCTTATAGAATTAATTTCTAGAACTTTTTTCAATTCATTTTTTCATATAAAGTCATCATTTCAGTTATATCATACTGAAATATCTGATTTGCTTTCTAGGCATATTCTTACTGTGCTAATTTAAAAGCCAGAATTCAAGGTTATAGAGTCAAGAGAATTTCACTGTTAAAAAAGATATGGTCTAAGTCTCCATAATTTAGAAAACAACTTTTAAATGAAATTAAGTAATTTTCATCTTGACCCCCAAGGTATAAGACCACAGACTGCATGTTGAGTTTTAGCGTTATCATGATTTATTAATTCCCAATTATGAATAATGAAATTATGAATAATAAAAATGCATTCATTATGTACTTGCATTTGGAATCCTACCTACCAAAAGAATTTTCAGAATCCTCGATCAGAAGTTAGACCATCTCTGAACTCTGCCTGGAATTTCTCCAACTCAGATTTCATTGTGATATCTTGGATAAGTCTTCCTGGTTTCTTCTACAGTGGTTCAACTTTTCCAAGTATATAGATAATCAGGGTATTTGAATATGAGCAGATCCTAAAGGAAAGACTATTTTTGATTGTTTTTATATCCATGCTATAACTGTTTGCAAAGTTGTTTTGAAGAAGGAGCAACCAGCTACTACCTTTCCGGTTTAAAAAAAAATAACTTTAGGCTGTAATATGCATTTGCATTGCTTTCCCCCACAAGGCTACTTAGTTTTGGAAGCAAACAGATACCTCATAGACGCTAATGAGTTTATCTTGGCTGAGAATAAAATGAAATTATTTTGGCTTACATACTTCCATTGCTGTCAGCAGTCTTTCATCTTGCTTCCTGGCATCATGTGTTTTATTTAGCAAGCAGCAGCTTGGAGGAATAGAAAGCCCACAGAACCAATATTCTGGCTTCCCTCTTAGAATTTGCACTGGATTGTTCCTTTATGCCTGATGCAGCAAAGGGTGAAGAAATTAATGGTAAAAAATGAAGAAAGAAGGACCTGGGAATGAAAACCAAAGTGACATGATTCTAAATCAGCAATCTTTGGTGGTTCAGTGTACTATAGAGATGGAATTGTTCTACATTAGGAAGTGACCTCCAATCTGCTAAACCCGTCTTTATTTTTGTTACACAGTTCAATGTCAAGTGCTGTTTACTGCAGGCTCTGGTGATGATGTTTCTGTCAGTCCATCCCTATAAGTAGATTATTATTATACTTCAAATTCAGTATCTTTTTCTTTGTAGAAAGCAGTTTCACTTCAACAAATCACTTGAGAAGTACAATGTCTTGCCCCTTCCCTTATTCTCTTGTATCTTGCCCAAACTAACTGATCCTCTCAAGTTATATGGTTCCATTTTCACATATGTATATTGATTATAATATTTGCCCACCTTTCTTCTCCTTATCTTTAAACCCAGTTTCCAGAGTTTCTTTTATGACCTCTTCTAATTTTTTTATGGAAGTTAAAAATAAATGACACTACCCATATACCCAATCTCAACTACCCAGTTAAGCTGTCAGAAACCAAGCATCTGCATACTTTTATTTGTTCATTTGTTTTTTATTATTGTTTAGAGGTTTTTTGCATTGTGATGCTTAATGGAGTAGCTGGCACACAGCCATTAATAAATGAAATGAATGATTATCTGGCCCTGTTATTGCTACAAAGCTGAAAGAAAAATAAACTACTATTTTTGTATGTGTCACATTTTCAAGAAAAAAATAACTATACTATCTGGAGAACTAAAATGTGAGCTTATATTTTTTTATATGTGTTGGAAAAAGGAGGCAAAGCTTTTGGAAAAGTTTGCTAATAAAGAGACATTCATGGGATGTGATATTGTATGCTGTATGTTGATTTTTATACTATGTATATGCTTATGAAAATATTTTAATGTTAGATGTAATGTTTTAGTCATTTATTTTTGTGCTGGTAATAGGGTTTAGTGTCTGGGCCATGTGTTCAGCTTGTATTACTTATAGCTGACACCCTACCACTTGAGCCAGGCCAAAAATTTGTATTGTTTGCTGCTTAATTGGAAATAAGATTCTCACGGATTAGTCTACCCGGGATGGTTCTAAACCTTGATTTTCAGATGAGAACCTACTGAGTAGTTAGGATACTAAGGATGAGACACTGGTGTCTGGATCTTTTTTTTTATGTTTTATGTTGTTTCCTTTTGGTAGCACTGTGGTTTGATTTCAGAGCTTCACAATTACACAGGTGCTGTATGCTCGAGTCATTCCTCTACTCTTTTTCTTTTATATTATTTTTCTCTTTCTTTTTGGACTTTAGTTATTTTTTTTTAGATATTGTCTCATGCTTTGTGCTCAGGACCAGCCCTGGATCCTGTTCTCTCACCATGCATCACACATAACTGGGACTACAGAAATAGGTCATCATACTCAGTTTCTTTTTTGAAATGATAGCTCACTATTATCTTTTTTGCTCAAATTAGCCTTTCACTATAACCATTTCAATTTTAGAATTATTTGTACATCCATGATGTGAAGGATCAAAGACATCTAGAAGAATGAAAATGTGCATATGGTCATATCAAATAATATTTATCAAAATGAACTCCAGGAATTGGAAACAAGAGTTTTTTTTAGTTTGTTGCTGATCTTGTTTTCTTTCCCTTTTGTCTTGTTTGTTCCTTTGCCTGTCTTTGAGAGGGGAAGGGGGAGCACAGAAATGGTGGAACAAGGATGAACAATGCAGCAATGGTGTTCATAGGACACATGTTGAAAATGAACTATACAATTTGTGGATGGGGTATAGGAGGAGAAAACAGAGAGAGCAAGGGAAAGTGACATAGCCCAAAAACTGACTTATGCAACTGTAACTCTTCTATACATTAACTTTACAATGACATTTTAAAAAATAAAAATTGGACAAAGAAGAATGAAAATTTTAAATAGATCTATGACTTTACCATTCAATCTGCATTGTTAATTACTTTCAATGTTTAGCTTTTCATTCCTGCCTGTGACAAAAATCCTGAATGAAGCAATTTAAAAGGTGGAAGATGCATTTTTACTGACCGTTCCTGAGGTTTTGGCTGACTCCTGACCACAAAGAGAGAGTGGAGAGGGACATAACATCCAGGAACAGAGAGAGAGGGATGGGAAGGGACAAGATATACCCATAGGGATGAGCTTCCTTCAACCAGGTACCATTTCCTAATTGCCCACTCAGCTATGAAATGATTCCTGAATGAATGAATTCATTGATGAAGTGAGCACAGTTGAGCCAATCAGCGCTCAATAGCACCATCAAGTGGGGACCTAGACTTCAACACAAGGGCCTTTTCCAGGGACATTTCAAATTCAGAGTGCCACTTTGATTATGTTGTGTTTGAAACTGTGTATCCAAAAGCCATGTTTGTTGTTGTGGCTTTTTATAATTTCATAGTTAAGCATTATCTATTTCCCCTTAAGCATGTGTAACAAGAATTTAACTCTGTTGTCTCACCTTCTTCCCACTCTGCATGAAATGTTTTTCAACTTCCCAATAATTAGAATATAGCTTCTGCAAATCAGTATTTTCCGTGTACAATTAGTATAATTTTATATACTATAAAGTAATACCATGTGTAAGAAAATATTCAAATGCTTTTCCATGTGATATATATATCATATATCATATATATCTATAGATGGTATCATATATCATGTAATGATTTTATATATCATATCATATATTATCTATATAAACACATATATATCATATGATATAATATGATGATTTTATATATATACATATATATATGTATATCTATATGTCTAATCTATATGTCTATATATACTTGTTTAATCTGGTCCTGGGGCTTGAACTCTCAGCCTGGGAGCTGTCCCTAGGTTTCTAATGTTAGCATGCTACCACTTGAACCATAGCACCACTTTTGGCCTTTTCTGTGATTGATTGAAGATAAGAATCTCATGGACTTTCCTGCCCCAGTTGGCTCCAAAACTTAATCCTTAGGTCTCAGCCTCCGAAGTAGATAGGATTACAGGTGTGAGTCACCAGCACCCAACTTTGTGATATTTCTTTATCATTAGAATTAATATTCCAGATTATTTGTTTGTTTTACACTTCATTCTTTATCACTAAACACAGTCCAAATTCTTCCCCAGTTGATAAACATTTTTTGAAGATTATCAGATCTGTCACTTTCACCATTCTGACAGTTAAGGGTTGTTCTCATTTTCTATTTTTAGCTTTTATTTATTTTTATTCAGATCTCCCTTCCATATCATCTTTTCTCATTCCACCATTGCTCTTTGTCAATTAAGTCTAGTCTTTTAATGAAGTTCATCTTATATTTCTTCAGAGTGGATACGGACACAAAATTTTCATAACTGTGAATGTGTGAAAATGTCTTCATTCTGATTTCACCCATGGATGATGACTTGGTGAGATATAAAATTCTAAGTTGGGAGCAAGTTTTCTTCATAATTTTGCAGAGATTTTCGTTCTAGATGCCTGATGTCAATTCAGAACCTGGGATATTTCTGTCTCATTTACTCTGAGCCAATATATGGGATTATATTAAATGTATTGGTTGACATTATGTGATCTCTTTAAATTTACTAATATATATTCTTTTAATTTCTTCAATTATTTTTAAATGATTTATTTCCATATGTTTTATTCTCCAGAAGAATTCTGCTAGTCTAAATACTAGTATTGTTATGTAGACTTTATACATTTTTTTCCCTACCAGTTCTCATCTACTTGTATTTGAACTCCAGTTTTTAAACATTTATCCAAATTTGCCTTACAAATATACTATTGAGTTGCTCTCATAATTTTGTTTTTTGGGCAGTAGTAGAGTTTGAACTCAAGCATTGTTCTTGCTAGGTAAGTGCTCTACTATGTGAAAAAGCTTATTTATTTAAGGCATCCTGTATCAGGATGTCGCTTCTCCTGTTTTAGGATTGTAGAATAATTTCTTTTGTGTTTCTGTGCTCTTTGTATACTTACCTTGACACTAAGTGAAATAAAAATAAAGCAATTATGCGCAAATGCTTGCTGTAGTACCATCTGGCTATGCTAGTCTGGCAACTTCTCAATAGTACTATGCATTAGAACTGAACATGAGATTGTACGTGCTTGAGTATATAGTGTATTCATGGAGTATTCATTAGAAAGGACTGAGATGGCTCAAATTTAAATCTGTCTTGTAAGAAAACAACATTGAAGTCACAAAAGCTTAACCCAGTGGGTCATGCAGCTATTAGTCATTAAGCCAAACTCAAACTATACAGGGATCTATTCATGACATAAAATTGTGTCCAAAAAGCAAGTTTTATTTGGGTTGTGCAAAGACTTGAAGCAAATGTATCAAGTAATGTATTAACAGAATACTTGGTTCCTAGTCCAGTTAACCTAGGCAATTTAAATCATGAATATGGCCAATAGTATCTTAAAGTAGTCACATATGAATGGTTAATCTTTTTCAGTGCTCATAGGTAAAAACGTAATTCCAGGACTTATAACTGGTAAGACATTTCAAGGCATTTTAATTTTCATCTAATTTCATCATATAAAAATACAGCCAAGAAATTGAGGTTATTTGATTTTGATTTTTGAAATATCTATCACATTAAACAAATTCAATTTCACACAAGGACAGCATTGGTAGATTACACTGAAATATGAATCTGAGGTTAAATATCATGTTTGTTGATGGGAAGTCCTTCCCCAAAAGGTTCATTTCCTTCATGTTTCCTTTGAACCATTTCTCAGGAATCCATCTGCATATTATATGAAATGAGTTGTTCTTTGCTAAACAGGGTGTGTGAGTCACTAAGTTCTATGATTTAGGGTGGATGTAGTACCTGGGTAGGACACTCTGGTTTTCTTAATCCACCATTACTCAGACATGTATTACAGGGTTTTCATTAAGTCTGAGATTCTAAAAGAGAATCAATGAATAAGTAGCAAATTTTATAAAAGACGTGGCCAATGCATTGTCTCCAGAGGGACCAAAGAAGATATGCAATTAAATTAACATAATTTCAGTAGTATCTTGGCAGATTCTACACAGGTGAAGATCAAACAAAATGAAGACAAGTGCCTCCTTCATATGACATCAGCTTTGTAGACAGTAGACAATATGTTGTAATGATGTTGCTAATGATTACATGGTAAGCATGAATCCTTGCAGTGATCTGAAAAGATGATCATTTGTTTCTTTAAAAGGAATATTTATATCCAAGAGAAGAAATAAATTCTCATGTTCTAATGCACAAAGGGTAATTATGATTAATAATAGATAATTCAGATTTGAAAAATAGCAAATAGAGAAGATTTTGAAGGTTCTAGACTCAAAATATATGTTTGGATCATAGATAAGCCAGTTCCCCTAATCTGATCATTATATGTTATATATTTTGAAATTTCCCACAGACATATACAATTACTATGTGTTGGTGAAAAATAAAATATATTAAAAGAGAAGTTAAGTTCCTTAGAAAAATGTTTATGTAGATAGATGTATAAGAAAACACAGTATCCTCTGATAAGTGAGGAAAATAAATGTGGATATTGTGCTGATTTCCTGTTTTCCTGTAGCAATAAGGTAATTAATATCTTGGATCTTTGAAGTTATTTTTCAATAGAAAACACTAAATTATTTCCAAATTCAAGTTTCACATCTCATTTGTTACTTAGTTACTGTTACTAGAATGATTATATAATGCAAAGTTTAGCTTCCTGATAAATGATACAGCATTCATTATCCAGATTGCTTATTTCCTGGCAGATTGGTTAGAATTTCACTGGTGCACAGGCTTTTATAGAGTCTTACCTTTCACACTCCAAGAATAAGTACATTTTAAAAATCTATCATTATTTGTTGGAGTGAATAATGTGCCTTTATGAAAGTACAGCAGGTGACTAGGGAATAACCATCTGTCAACCCAGAGCACCTGTTACAAACAACCTAGCCCAATGTTTATTTCTGATTTGGAAGTTAGTTGTACGACAGCTGTTTGCAGAGATACAGCTGAAACTTATATAAATACTGCCATATTCTTTAAAAAATGAATAAATCATCCTCTACGTACAGTGTAAATTAGCATATTTATCCTTTTGTACTTCCCAAATATACCTTTCCTTGGACTTGTACATAAAATAGGGATTTGAGCATAAACCTTTTAGCACATTGCATAGTCTGAGGGCCTGTAGTCTCAAGTTTGCATGAGTTTGTCTTTGTATATGAAAGATACAAAAAAATAAAAAACAACCCTTCCATACAATTTGAATTGAGGCTCTGCACAACATAAGCCACAGAATTTAGGTATGGAAGTATTTTTTTAAGTATCTGAACTGATATCTTTTTAAATGCTGTGAGAAAAATGGCCTGAAAATGCCAGAAAGCAACTCATCATTCGATTACTCTCCTAATGAGGCTGTGATTTACAAAGAACCAAAGAAAAACTGCATTTGTAAGAAAAGTTAGATGATTTCTTACCTGCTAGGATTTTATATCACAGCAAGAAATTAATTCTAACTCAGTACCCAATACTTACATGATTTGAAAATATTCAATTATATAGATTCGTAGATATTTATGCATTTATTAATATTCCCTATATAATGGAAACTAAATATTCTATATAGTTACGGAGCATTCTTCTAATCAAAATTTCAGGTTTTATTACCATTATGTTGTAGAGTCAACTAATTGCATCTTCCAAGTAGTGTTGCGCAGAGTTCTAATTTGATAAATGTTTGTGACTCTAGAAATTCTAGAAATGTATTTAATGGATGTGATTACTGTAACAAGGGATGTGGGGTCTTCAGAAATCACATACACTTATTTAAAACTGAGGATTTAAAATTTTTAAATTTTAATAGCAGCTTTGTTGAAATAAAAAAAATCACTTTTTAAAAAAGCATAGTTTTATCAGGCACCAAAGGTTCATGCTTGAAACCCTAGCTACTCAGGAGGCTGAGATCTGATATCTGAGATCAAGGTTTGAAGCCAGCCTGGGCAGGAAAGTCCATGAGATTCCAATTTATCACAAAAAAGATGGAAGTGGTGCTGTAGCTCACTTGATAGAGTGCTAGCCTTGAGAAAAGGAGCTTAGGGACAGTGCCCAGGCCCCGATTTCAAGGCCCAGGACTGGCAAAAAATAAAATACAGTGTGTTGGCTTTAGCATATTCATGGATGTTTGTGGAACTATCTTTAGTACCTAGCTCCAGAATATTTTCATAACATCCAAAAGGATCACTGTACTCATTTTCATTTGTTCTCCACTGAAACACTTTTAATGGAAGAATTAATTAAAACAGTGTTATCCAAAGGCATTATAAAACCAGGGGGAGTCACTAATCTCTACATTATAAAATAACTTTACTTCTAAACAATACTCCATATGAACTGCTACATCTTTTTTTATAGTTATTGCTGAAAAATATTGTGTTGAATGTTGTTTATATTCATTTAGAATGATTTTTTTTCAATATAATCTTTGATATTTCTATATTGGAGAAATGACTTTAATAGAGAATCCGATGGAAGGACTAGCTGGGGAACTTGTTATAAAGTATGTTATCTATTTCTATGTTTGTTTTTTTTTTGGGTCCGGTCATGGGGCCTAACCTCTGGGCCTGGGCGCTGTCCCTCAGCTCTTCAGCTCAAGGCTAGCACTCTACCACTTGAGCCACAGCGCCACTTCCGGCTTTTTTCTTTTTGTTTATGTGGTGCTGAGGAATCAAACCCAGGGCCTCAGGCATGCAAGGCAAGTGCTCTACCACTGAGCCACCTTCCCAGCCCCTATTTCTATGTGTTTCTATGTATATTTTCCACCTAGTTTAGGGGAAGAGTGATTTCAGGGACTTGTCTTGTCCTCTTGTTAATAAGTAAACCATTGTTTTGAACTTATATTTATGTGGCTTGTTTCATGGTGTGGCTGATGGACATTATTGGTGTTTTAGATTATTCATTCTCAGGTAAACATGCCAGTTTGCCAAGCTACATTTTGTTCAAGAGAAGGTCAATTTTGTTTACTCCTGCTTTGGCTTCAGGATTCTCCCCAAGTCACTTCTTCTCTACTCTAATTGCTTAGAAGTTTCTGATTTCCTGAGTTGACTAGAATGTTAACTTGGATTACCTTTGATTCCCACTATGGCAAAAATTCTCTAAAGCCTAGAGCCACTCAGTCCTGATTAATTTCTTTTAATGAGCCTTGATCGCTTGACCACAATTCTAACATTCCTTCTAGTTAGCCACAGCCAGAGTTTAAAGTCTTCCTTCTTCCTCCTCTATGACCTGCACATATATTAACTATTCTTTATATTTAACTTAAGAATTGTTCATGGTATTTCCTTTCCTCCAGGAGTGCTTATTTTTGTCAATATTTTTCAGTAAAGGGTCAAATAGCTTGAAGCCAAGAACCCTAGCTGTGAACATTTCTTTAGTTTGCTGGGAACATAGAAGGCTCCAGGGCTCAACAAATGCCTTGGAATAAAGCAAAGGAGCCTTTCTCAACTGCACATTTTCAGATCTTGTATTAGAATATAAATAAAATGCTTCTACATTACCTAAGGAACTAAGTACTGTATGCTATTAGCTTACTAAGCATTTCTTATTTATTTGAAAATTCTTCTTTTCAGAGAGGGCAACAATAATTGGGGAATATATTTCCAACATGCAAAATGAGTTGTATCTTTCCATAAGCAAGCTTATAATTGGGCCCCTGCAGCCACACAGCTTCGCATATGGTACTTATGAGTCAATTAAAACACCCTAACAAGCAATTACAGGTTTATTGTTTAATTCAATTTCCACAACTCATGCTGTTCCCACTCAAAAGTTGCGTATATGTCAGTCAGCATGTAATCATAAGTGCATAGTTTCTTCAAATACTAGTTTTGAAGAATGGGGACTCCAAATACTCTGTTCCCTGATGCTGTACCCTACAGAGAAAGAGATTAAATACAACAGGGAAATGAAAGCACTTGGGGCATGCCAAGAACTGGCTTTATCTTCCAAATGGATTTATTTGTATAATAGCAGGCAAAAGTACATTCTATTCTACTGATAAATTAAAAAAGAGATTTTTCAAAATATTTACTCAGTGAATGAGAACATGTAGGTGATTGCTTAGTAAAAATGCAAGTGGTTGAAGTCAGAAAAGGCCTGGAGTATGATGTTGAGTGGGAATATTAGCATAGTGAAACCAAGGTGACTCCACTCAGTGCTGTAGAAATGTTGGTGCTATATGACTGCCTTCTCTTACACTTCTTTTTATGTTCTTAATATATATATTTATTGTAAAAATACTATACAGAGGGGTTACAGTTACATGATCAAGTTAATGAGTCCATTTCCTATAGAGCATTGTTACACCCTCCTTTATTTTCCCCCTACTATCCGTTTCCTCCCTACCTCCCCACCTACTCCCTCCCTTCCTTCCTCCTCTCCCCTAAAGTTGTAAATTTCATTTTCAACATACTGTCTTGTACATCTCATTGTTACAATAGGTCATCCTGTATCCTTATTTCAGCATTTTGTTATTTCCCTTACCCTCCCCAAATTAGAAAAATGTATAACAAGATGCAGGATACTGGAATCAAATACAGTGACAAAAGGCGTTGTACCATGGGAGAAGAATATACAAAGAAACAAACAAAAATCACATAGTACATTATACATACATAAAAAAAGAACCACAACAAAGATAAAATCTCTTGTGTGCCTATCTTGGGGTTCATTTTTCCTAGCATCAAGTTATATGGTCACATGTACATAGCTTTTGACCTCTTCTGCTTGTCCTAGACATATAGTAGTTATTGCAGATAAGGGAAACCATGGGACCTATGTTTCTTTGAGTCTGGCTTAGTTCACCTAATACAATTTTTTCCAAGCCTTTCCATTTCCTAAAAAATGGGACAATGTCATTCTTCCTGATGGAGTCATAGAATTCCATTATGTATATGTTTCACATTTTCTTGATCCATTCATCTACTGAGGGGCATCTGGGTTGGTTCCATATCTTACCTATGGTGAATTATGGTGTGATAAACATAGATGTGCTGGTAGCTTTAGTATGACCTTGTTTGTGATCATTTGGATAAATGCCTAAAAGTGGGATTGCTGGCTCATAGGGGAGCTCTATGTGGAGTCTTTTGAGGAACCTCAGTAATGCTTTCTAAAGTGTTTGAACAAGTTTACATTCCTGCCAACAATTCAGAAGGGTTCCCTTTTGGCCACATCCACTCTAGCATCTGTTGTTATTATATTTCTTGATGTTAGCCATTCTAACTGGGGTGAAGTGGAATCTCAATGTTGTTTTGATTTGCATTTCTTTTATGGCTAGAGAAGTTGAGCATTTCTTCATGTGTCTATTGCCATTCTTATTTCCTCTACAGAGAAGTTTCTCTCTTTAAGTCTTCAGCCCACTTATTCATTGGGTGGTTGTTTCTTTGAGGATTTTTTATTGGGAATATAGAAGAGGCAATCCAAATATTCATATGGAACAATAAGAAACCTCAAATAGCAGAAACAATTCTTATCAGAAAGAACAGTGCTGGAAAAAATATCAATATCAAACTTCAAACTCTACTACAAAGCCATAGTACACAAAACAGCTTGGTACTGGCACAAAACAGACCTCAGGACCAATGGAATAGAACTGAAATCCCAGAAATGAACCCAAAGACCTATAGCCACCTAATCTTCAATAAGGGAGATAAAAAATAGAATGGAAAAAAGACAACCTCTTCAGTAAATGGTACTGACAAAATTGATTGAACACCTGTAGAAAACTAAAGCTAGATCCTTATATATCATTCTGCACCAGAATCGACTGCAAATGGATCAAAGACCTTGAAATCAAAGCAGACACCCTGAAAACATTACAGGAAGGAATAGGAGAAACTCTAGGGCTCCTTGGCACAGGCCAAAATTTTCTTAATAAAGACCCAGAAACACAACAAATCAAAGAAAGTTTGGACAAATGGGATTGCATGAAACCACAGACCTTTTGCATGGCAAAGGACATAGCTAGCAAGATCAACTGAAAGCCCATGGATTGGGAGAAGATCTTCACTAGCCATATAATGGACAAGGGTCTCATATCTAAAATATATTTGGAATTCTTCCTTATACTTCTAAGGTTATTGACTCTACCCTAGCATGAGTGATCAGCAAGAGGACTATACTATTCTTTACTCCTTTCCTGAATCCTGGGTAACTACACAGAGTTAAAATGAGAAGATCCTTCTCCACACATAAACCTGTGACCATATTGTACATCCTAACCCAAGCTAGTGTTGGCTCTTAACATGAGGTAGAAGGTGGCAGTAGTTCAAGACTGTTGTTATTCCCTACAAGTGAATTGTTCAGAGCATCTCTGCATCGAAGTGTCTACAGAAAACATTTCCTGAAAAGGATAACATAGGATAGCCTTTTTTTCTACCTGTTCTCATTCCATTATTGATAAAAATGATATTCCTCCAAAGAGACTTTACCTTACTATCTATCATGTTTATAAACCAACAAGTTAACCACAACCATTAAATGGATTAAAGAAGATTTGTATTTTCTTTGATTTGGTCTAACCCACATACTGGTATTTCTCATTTGAATACAGTTGTTAAGTTAGTGTAAATGTACATTCTTAATTATGCTTAACTTATGAAAATTAAGGAATCTGGTAAGACAACTGAACAAACCAATATTAGTATACAAATACACACATATACAGCACATGTGTACATGTACACATAGACACATACAGGTATATACACAAACACTTTGTTGTGAAAGCTAGAAATAGGAAATCTGAGTGTCAACTCTGTTTTTTCTTACTGTGAATATGTAAAGTAGGGTTGTTGTTATTCTAGCGGGTGGGCAGTGCTCTTTGTGATAGACTAACTACTGGACTTCAGGTTGTCTAAGTCATAATTGTGAGATCCTGAAATTAAGTTATCTTGTATAACAAAAAGGGATGGGGTAGATGCAAAGAAATTAACTCTTCAGGTGAGATTATTGTAGATGGTTTCTGTAAGTCCAAAGTGATCACAGAAGTCCTTATGAGAGTAAAGCAGGAGGTGTTATCAAGGTGGAAGCCGAGAAACGAGAGAGTTGTGTTGATATTACAGTAGCAGATTTGAATGTGGAGGAAGTGGCTCTTAGTGAGACAGCCTCTGGGAATTGGATAAGATAAAATAACAAATCCTTCTCTATAGCCTCCAGAGGAATTCAGTCTTTCTACTACCTTGAATTAGCCTAGTGAATTTGATTTTGGATTTGGGGCCCTCAGAACTCTAATATAATAAATTTCTATTCTTTTTCTATTTTTCTATTTTATTTCTATTTCTATTCTATTCTTTTCTACTTTTTCTACATTCTGATACAAATCACATGGGGCTTACCTTCTGTGTAAGTACTAGTCTAATGCTTCTATTTAGCTGTCTTGGAGAATAGTTAAGTCCTTCATCATTTGATACTTAGTCTCCCCCAACACCCTGGACCCATGGCTCAATAATCCCTACTGATTGCTCTATCGTGCTTCAAAGATTACGTCTATTCTATTTATCAGAAGCCTAAAGTGCCTCAGTTCCTTATTAGAGACACATCAATACATGTACCAGGCTCAGGCTCAGATCTCTTGAGACTCAGAACCTAGAGGTGAAAAATGTAAATGTCAGGCTTTATGTTTTTAAGATAATTCTTAATTTATATCTTTACCCAAGTCACATTTGTCTTTCTGCAACATTGACTGCAGGGGAAAAACAAGACAAGAAAAATATACTTGAGAACAAACAAAGATGTATTGCAGGAAAAATCTATTATATTGTAAAGATCAAAAGCTCTCCACTTTCTGCTATGGTGGGTGATTAGAAGGAAATGGAAGTGATGGGGAGAAATGAGGAAGGGGAGCAGAAGTGGCTCAAGATATTCCCTGAATTAGGACTGATGCTTTCGTGGTGGATTCCAAGGGGAAAGAAGCTGAAATGCTTCCAGACAGTATGCTCTGTAAACTCTGGGAAGCAAGGCAGTGCAGGCACCTTACCCTCAGCCATGGTACGGGAGCCATCATTGAATGGCTGTGCCCTGGGCTTATTATCCAATTCCTGGAAGTCATGATGCCTTGAAAGAAATTCCTTCTACCTTTCTTTCAATGATTAGAGTTGAACTCTGGTTAGAAACAACTTCAGACAATTTGGCTATTTTTGGTGAAGTTGATTGTAGACAAAGTAGCAGGCTTCAGGTTATTTTGTCTCCCAGGCATTATCATTATCATTTCTTATAACCAGGCCAGTTACCTCTACTCCCTTCATATCATCACTGAGAAGAAGAGAATCTTATTATATCATAATTTGCTATCAAAATTTAGAGCTGACAAGAGGCAGGAAAACCAGCATTTATCATTTAAACTGTCCCATCTTCCTATTTTAATAGCAGTGATTTTTAAAACTTAACTGTGAGACACATTAAGAACTTATATAAATCCACACATTATTATTTTTGCCGCATTCTCAGATTATTTTGAGGTTTCTGACAAAGCATTTGTTCTTTATTATGCAGCTAGAAGGGAAGAAATTCAAATAACAGGAGAAGTTAAGTAGTTACTCTCTCTAAATACATTATGTACCTTGCTAAACACCATATCTAGGCACATGTGATCTTGAGTATTCATATTATTTTGGAAGGTTCCAGAGCACAATGTCACTTCCATTTGCCAGGTGTTTGTGGTTTTCAGAGCAGCATGGCTCAAATGCCTGCTTCCTTATTTTTCCACAAAGGAAAATCCTTTGTCTTTGGCACCCTCTCTAAGAGCTCTATGCTAAACAAGGCCCAAAAATGGTATCTTGCTAGGTCTATCTAGAATCATTTTGCTTGGGAGTACAATTTTCCTCCAATGAAGACCAATATTCAAAGTTTAATAATTGAACCAACCAAGGATTACATTGCCATTCCCCTTGGGTATGTAAATGCAGGTAGAAACAGAAAGAATCAGAAAGAAGTGTGTATTTTCCTAATAGAAAGTCCTTTCCCACTTTTATAGTATAATTTTGAAAATACTTGAAAACACCAAAAGTAAAATCTTTTCTCTAGATTGTGGCCTGCAATGATTTGATGTGATCTGCGGGACTGGGAACTGAAGAGTTCAACTAAATACGAATTCACTAACAGATAGATGATCAGTAAGGGCTTCTTTTATTTCCAACCTGCACATTATATAACCTTTCATTCAACGTTCAAGCGCATACCTTTCCCTTCTACACCATATTTTTCCTGGGTTCTCACCATTAGGGAAACTACAATATCATACTGCCATTGTGGTCTCTACTCTATCACTGCCATAAATTATGGTCTCAGAGAAAACAGATTATTTCTCTGTGTGTGTGTGTGTGTGTGTGTGTGTGTGTGTGTGTGTGTGTGTGTGTGTGTGTGTGTGTGTGTGTGTGTGTGTGTGAGTGTGTATATATATACACTCAATGTTTTCACAGTTTAAAGTTCCTTATATGTATTTTGTGATTGAGTGGATGGATCAAGGTAAGACTTTAGGGAAGGTGAGCATTTTAATGGCCCCTCTACAGGAGGTAGAATAACTAGGTCATCGTGAATCTGAACCCTAAAAGTGTTTTATTCTTATCTTAAGCCAATGGGTATTTTTTCTGTCTTCTGTTACTTCCCTTCCAATCACTAATCAAACTCCAGTGTTTGCAATGCTCAGGAAGCATTTGACTTATGCCTAAATCCTCCCTAGATGTAAAAATCTTTATTAATTCAGCTTTAGCAGAGAGAAATATGGTACCTACTTCTGCTGGATGTGACTGCATCAAGGAAGGGAGGAGTACAGATATAATTATGACAAACACTCTTATGGGAAAACATTCACTTTCCTCACATGAAAGTCTTTCTCTGCTCAGTGTTAAAAATCTTGAATCATGATGCTTAGATTTTAATGTCTGACACTTCCTGGAGTTGTAATCTTATGTGATAGGATATAAGGTTCATTTTTATAGCCACTGAGTAGACACATAATTTAGCACTTAGAAGTAGACAATAACCTTGAGAGAGATTTGAAGTTTTTGGAACAGACTCCAGTGTTATAATTCAAGAGAGTCTACAGTGACACATGTAAGGGCTTAAGAGGGCAATGCGAGATTAGGAAAATTCATTCTGAACTAAGAGAGGTGATGGCAGACTCTTCTTTTTTCCAACATTTCTCACATCCCAGTCCTGGTAGCTATTTTTATGTTAATATATTGCTCTTGAAATCATGTACTAATGTAAGGAATGCTGAGTTTTGTGCTATGTACTGTACTTCATCTAAGTCAATTTATCATTGGTGTAGGTTGTGCTATCATTCCCATTTATTCAATAAGTTGGATCTAAAGATAGCTCCACAACTTACTAAAAAAAAAACAATAAAAATAATTACCTTTAGTTTTGTTTGAAGCCAAAACATATAATTTTAGAATTACCTAAGCTGCTTGTTTTTATCCCTTGAAATTTGACTTAACATTACTAGGTATCTTTAATATTGGCCACAGAATTATATTGCACTTGGCATAAAATAAGTATATTTCATGAGTTTTACAATGCGAGACCTCCAAATTGCCCTATATCTCTGACTTCTACTTATTCTCATTTATTTTAATTTCTTCTCTTTTCATTTCTTTGTGTGTTTGTTTTGTTTACAGTGCCAATCTTAGAGTGATGAAGCTTTCTTTTTCATTTTCTCTTTCTTTTTGGTGCTAGTACAGGGGCTTGAACTCAGGGCTTTCATGCTCTCACTTTTTTTTCTCAGTGATGGTGCTGTACCACTTGAGCTACAGCTCCACTTTTGTTTTTGTTTTTGTTTTGATTTGCATTTCTTTTATGGCTAGAGAGGTTGAGCATTTCTTGATGTGTCTATTGGCCATCCTTCTTTCCTCTTCAGCAAAGTTTCTCTTTAAGTCTTTATGCACTTATTTAGTGGGCTGTTGTTTCTTTGAGGATTTGTTGTTGGGGGATTTAATTTTTTGAGTTCCAGGTATATTTTAGATATGAGACCCTTGTCTGTTGTATGGCTAGTGAAGATCTTCTCCCAATCCCTGGGCTTTCTATTGATCTTGCTAGCTATGTCCTTTACCATGCAGAAGCATTGCAATTCCATGCAATCCCATTTGTCCAACTTTTCTTTGATTTGTTGTGTTTCTGGGTCTCTATTAAGAAATGTTCATTGCAGCATTATTTACCATTTCTAAGATATGGAACCAACCCAGATGCTCCTCAGTAGATGAATGGATAAAGAAAATGTATATATACACAATGGAATTCTATGCCTCCATCAGAAAGAATAACATTGCCCCATTTGTTAGGAAATGGAAAGACTTAGAAAACATTATATGAAGTGAAGTAAGCCAGGTCCAAAGAAACATGGGTTCCATGGTTTCCCTTATTTGCAATTACTAGTATATGTCTGAGTCACACAGAAAAGGTCAGATAAGTTGATGTTAGGGAAATTAACCCCAAGATAAGGACTCAAATGTTTTTTCTTTATTGTGATTGTTTCTAACATATTTATAAGATCATTTTTTTGTTGCTTTGTATGTCCCTCCCCCATTGTATAACCCCTGTTTTCATCATATTTGATGTTGGTGTAATTTGTGGAGGGGAGCCATTGCAACAATGAGATGTACAAGTTGTTATGTCGAAAAACAAATTTTACAACTTTGGCCTGCGAGTGGGGGGGGGGGGGGCGGGGAGTGAGAATGGGAAGGGATGGGAAGGGGAAACAAAGGAGGAGGCAACAATTCTTGATAAGAAATGTACTCATTACCTTGCCCATGTAATTGTAACCCCTCTGTAGGGTATTTTCACACACACAAAAAAAAGTTCTATAGATTTTATTTTTCCCCAGGCTGTCTTCAAAGCTGATCCTCAGATCTCAGCCTGCTGAGTAGCTAGGATTTTGGGTGTGAGCTATGGTTGGGTGGACAGTATATAGAAGCTTTTTAAAGAATTTCCTCAGTATCCCACACTGTATTGACACAGAAGTACCACTCCTGGGCAATTAGTAAATTGACCACCAACCAGGTCAGACTAAGGCTACCAGCACAACCATGTTCATTGAGGTTATTATTTACCATAGCCAAGTTACAATATCAACCTAGATGGCCCTTATTGGAAAATGTAGCAGGAAAATATGGCATCTATACACAATGGAATTCTATGCATCCATCAGAAAGAATGACACTGATCTATTCATAAGGAATGGCAAGACTTAGAAAAAAATATATTAAGCAAAGTAAGCCAGACCCAAGGAAACACAGGTTGCATGGTTTCCTTATTAGAATGTGCATATAAACTACAAGTAAACACAATGGATAGCAGAAGACAAAAAAATATAGTATGATATGATAAATTCAACAGGACTCTAAACGTTCACACAATGGGACCAAAGGGGGGTATTTAGGAGAGCATTGCAAAGGCTCAATAACAATGTGCATATAATCATATAAAATGAGGTTTATTGAAATGAACTCCAAGAAATGGAACAAGAGTTTTCATTTATTTTACTTTTAATTTTTTTGTTTTGTTTTGTTTGCTTTTTTTCCTATTTCTCTCCTTTTGTCACTGTTTTTATTTCTGTCCTTTTTCTCTTTTATGTAAGTTTACATGATTGGGGGGAATGTGAGGGGAAGCACAGAAATAGTGTGAACTAATTTATTAGTGATACTCACTAGACACTATGTTGAAACTGAACTATACACCTTGTGGGGGGAGAAGGTTAAGAGGGAAAAAACTTGGAGAAAACAAGGGAAGAGGTGACATTGTTAAAGAAGAAATATACTTGTTACCTGATCTATGTACCTGTAACCCTCTGTACATCACCTTGACAGAAAAAAAAAGAATCTGAAAATGGTAACTCTTAGTCTAACCATGATTGAATGGTCTGTGGTTTCATAATTGCTTCCTACCCTTTATTTTTCATTTATAGGATAATGTGGCCATTATCAAACTTCATGCTTACATTTTGCATGTATTCTGTGGTCCTCAGAGACCTTGATTGTCTGTATTAGACTACACAGTCATACCAGTTTGTATAGTAGAAACAGATCTGATTTTCTTTGCACAGAATTGATAATGCAATGAATGGGTTGAGGTTATAGCTGATGTGTTGATTAAACATGATATTTTTAAAGTAACTACTGAGGGAAGGTGAAGGTTCAAGCAAGATTTTTTCCATAGTCTATTTTTTCAGTTACTGAGTATGACCAGGAAAATAATGAGACTAGGAAAGGGGTTTTATATATATATATATATATACACATATATATATATATATACTTGCTTGGAGAACTATTAGCTTAATTGTATTTAAAAATAAATGCAAAGGCTAACAATAATTGGCAGCATTAACTGCAACTGCAATATTTGGAAGACTTTTTTTTAAGGATTTTTAACACTCTTTGTAATGGTCATATTATATTTATTTTAGCAATGTGAAACTAAAAATAGAAAAATGTTCTAAATTTCAATAACTGTTTAAGTCGCTGATATTTTACTTCATTTCAGTTTGATTACATAATGAGAACTTCACCAAATGTTTTTGATATTCTCTGTTAATTTCATATACTTTCTTCATCAATTCAGAAGAGCTCAATGTAGACCTCTAAAATGCAATTTTATTCTAATTTAGGTGGTTTGTATAACTTCCAAATATCATCCAATTATTATTTATTATTGCTTTCACATTCTAAACTTATTCATAAAAACACAGAAAATAAATAAAATAATTTATACTTTATCATTGAAAGATTCTGCATTCATACATTAAAAGGTCACATTCCAAATTGAATTTTTTAAAAAGTCCTTAAAATTCTCTATCAAATTATTCAATGCATTGTCACTTTGAAAAACAAATAAAAAACTTGGCAAGATAAAATTTCTCTAAATTGATCCAAATTGGTTACCTAAGCATGCAAATCATGCAATCCTTGTACCATACTTAAGATAATGTATATTCATCATTAGTGATTGCAATATTTCCAACAAAGAAAATGCAGGTGATGCTGGCATGATATTCAGTGGACTTTGTTCTGAAGAAGTGGATAAAAACAAAAACATGAAGTAATTCAAATGGAATGAATAGCTCCACCTGCTACAAAGCAGATGTCTGCACTGGGAAGTATTGTGTATGTGGCCATTGTCATCTTAGTGAATTCCTTGGCCCTGAATCATTAAATGGCTTTGGCTTCCACCAGTACTGGAATGAGATTTGTGATATTCAAATAGACTTGTCCTCTATCACACCCAGAATAAGGAAAGTTTTTCAATATATAAAGAAAATGTGTAACTGGCAGAAGCCCTTATATATCTTCCCCTTGTCTAGAGAAATTTCATAAAGATTTCTTAACAGAATTGATCTTGGGCTGACATGTCTTTATATCTGTCACATGGAAAACTTTTAAGTAGCTCTAATAAAAACTGATCTTAAATTGATATCTTTAAGATGATATACTCAGAAAATATCCATGAACAAACATTGTGCCTAGTGGCACCAAGCCAAACATGGTAGTCAATATGGATTGGATCTAAATCACATAGGACATTTAGAAACAAAAATATTCCTAGACTTCTTACCCAGACATGCCGATACAGCAAGTTGAGATGAGTGGCATGAAAACTATCTTCAATAGGCAGCACTGTTGGGACTTTATATCTGTAACTGTAACCCCTCTGTACATTAACTTGACAAATTTTAAGAAAGAGTGCTTCTCCACTGAGGCAATATTACATCCCTCTCCTCCTGGAAAAATCTAAAGATATTTTTAGTTGTAACCACTTGAAGGGGTGTGTTCTGTTACTATCTTATGAGAAGAAATCAGGGATACTGCTAATAATGTCTTATTCTTGGCAAGCTTTTCAGAGGTACCCACAAAAATATTATCTAATCTAAAAATTCATCAGTGCTGAAGTTCAGAAATGCTGATCTAGAGAATCACAGAATTCATAACTAAACAGGGTGAATAAAAGATTCACTGAAATCATGCATTCATAATCAGATAAAATAAATGGCATGAACCTAAAGAAGCAAATAAAGATTTAAGTAAACCTTCATAAATGTTTTACCTCAAGATTATTAGTAATTTTATGATATGATTGAAGACAATCCTAGTTGAAAAGCTTGTGGGAGGAAAGTTACTAGCTGCAGTAAGGTAATTGTAGTAGGATTTATCTAGGTAGATTATGAATTTTACTTGAAAAGGTGATTTAAACATTTTAACTAATGATTAAATATTAATAAGAAAAATATTTGTAGAAAGCAGAATTTCCTTTTTAACTACAGACTGTGAGGTAAGTATTGGACTAATTCCATAAGTGCATCTAACCAACCAACAAACCCACCAAAAAATTTAATAAAGTCTGGGTAAAGTCCTCATGATTTAAAAAAAAATCAGTTTTATCCTTTTTTTGGTGCCCTTCTCCATTTCTCTTACAGATGCTTTTTCAAGTCTTATATAATCTCTAGGGATCAGAAGCTCATAAGCAGGATGTATAATAAATTACTGGAAGTTATTTGGTTGCTGTCAATGCAAGGTTTAGATTAATAATGAAACCAATTAAATCCTCAAATTCCTCCAATGGCAACAATAAAAGTTTCATTTCCAGGGAGCAAGAAGGTTAGCTATATTGAATAGCATATGCAATCATAGTGAAAAACAAATTTTAAACATTAGGGAGTTCTCCTATTTTGTCAAAGAACCAGCAGGTGCCTGATTTAATCAAAATAAGATCCCAAGAATAACAAAAGAATTTTTTTCTAGCTGTCTCCTGCATGTCTGATGATAATCAGTCAGCTGAAATGATGGAATGTCTCAAGCAGAAAAATGGTATGCCTGTTCTTGTTCAAGAATGTACTGTGCCATGTCGAGGAGATGAATGTACCTTCACTCCTTGGTCCAAGTTTACACCTTGCTCTGGGAGTTGTGAAGCCACCCAAACCAGGAGACGACAGCTCACAGGTAGGGTGCACCTTTCACTGTTTGCTATAAGACAAACTGTACTCCTGTGCATCTCCTAGGAAGATTAGAAGCTCTCACTGAGAGAAAGTTTGTGTTAACTTTATTCTTTTTGGTGGTACTGGAGTTTCAACTCAGGACTTAATGTTTGTTCAGTGAGAACTCTACCATTTGAAACTCAACCAATGACCCGGTTTTACTTCATTTATTTATTCACATAGGAGCTTATTGCCAGACCCAAAGTCTGATCCTCCTACCTGTGTCTCTCACATGGTTGAGTAGACAGGCATGTTTTTACCATGTCTGACTTGTATACCGATTTCATTTAGATAAATAATGCTAAAAAGTCTGCTACTTTTTTGTGCTAGGAACTCACCAAACTTGAAAGCAGTCACCACTTTAGAAACAACATCAAAGGCAAGATCTGATCTCACTTTTATTCATTTTGAAATTAGCTTAAAAGCAATTCGAAACCTTAAAATTTCCGTAAGTAAAATTCAGTTTATGTACATCGATTCTGAATCTTGTGTGCTGTTCTGTGTACATCTGCAAAAGATAATTGAAAGTTAGTGTGATTGATAGTTTAATTGAAGTCCTGAAACAAATTATGCATGCAATACTCAAATGACTGAGGCAGTAAACTATTTTACTACTTGTCTAGGTAGTATGCTAGAACTTCTTTGATTATTATTATTTCTGGTACTAGAGCTTGAACTTAAAGTCTGATCCTTGTTCCTAGCTTTTCCCCTCAAGGCTAGCATTCTACCACTTGAGCCACAGCTTCATATCCAACTTTTTGGTGGTTAATTGAAGTTAAGAGGCTCACAGACTTTCCTGCCCAACCTGGTAGATCTCAGCCTCCTTAGCAAACTTCTTCTTCTTCTTCTTCTTCTTCTTTTTTTTTTTTTTTTTTTTTTTGTCGGTTATGAGGCTTGAACTCTGGGCCTGAACGCCATACCCATCAGCTCTTCTGCTCAAGGCTAGTCTTCTACCACTTGAGCCACTGTGCCACTTCTGGTTTTCTGAGTGGTTTATTGGAGATAAGAGTCTCATGGACTTTCCTGCCTAGGCTGGTTTGAACTGCGATCCTAAGATCTCAGTCTCCAGAATAGCTAGGATTACAGGCATAAGCCATCGGTGCCCGGCTTTGCATATATATTTTTATGTGCAGAAAACTGAATCTGATGAACCAAAGGAAATATGTCTAAATAATCATTGAGATGGTAAAGTTGGTATTGCTAATGAAAAACAAGGCACCGACCCCCATCCATTCAAGATCCCATTGAATTCATAGTT
This sequence comes from Dipodomys merriami, assembly GCF_024711535.1. Classification (NCBI taxonomy): domain Eukaryota; kingdom Metazoa; phylum Chordata; class Mammalia; order Rodentia; family Heteromyidae; genus Dipodomys; species Dipodomys merriami. The sequence continues at coordinate 74,850,334 of NW_027202270.1, read as the reverse complement.
TTTCTAATCAAATTCATAATTTGAGTTATTAAAAATGAGTTTCCTTAAGTGACTACAGGTTTCTCAAGATACCTTCATATGAACGATATGTTCATTCATAAGTAAAAGTGAAATGTATAATCACACTAAAAGCATAGACTAAAATATGCAATACTTGAGCTCTGTTATCCACAAAGTATATGTATAGAATATTGTGCAACATTTCTTACATTACTAAGATAAAACAATTTTCTTACAAACAAAAATAATATAATAGGATACAGTGGGTGTGACCAGAATAATTTAAAGTACAGGGACCAGTTTTCTAACACTTGCCTGAAGGTGTCATTTTCCTAGCCACTTTTTTTTATCTCAGAGATGAGAGATAACTTCTTTTAAAGGGAAAGAACACTTCTAATTAGTGCCAAGGTTTAGCAAAACCTTGAAGGTTTGCTAATGATATTTGGCACCTGCAAAATCAGAATGGAAACTATTGAAAATTTTAGAGCATTAATTCATTTTTAAACCAGTACTAAAAATTCGAATGAAGTTGACTTTTATTTCAAATATGTTTTTATTTATAAAAGTAAGTATTTGAGAAGTGTTAGGCATTTTTCTACAGACTTAAAGCTAACAACAACACTGAATGACTTTTAGAAATAACTGTCTATTTTAGGTGTCTAATATTTTTGTGTTCTCATGTCTAAGTGATAATAGAACTGGTCAGTCTCATGGAAAGCATTCACTGTAGAAAACAAAATGAGTCATTGAATTAGTAAATTAGTCACATGGATTATTTAAAATTAATATTGAACAAAGTAACACAAAAAACTCAGTAATAAATTAAAATTCTTCCACTTTTCAAGGCCTTTTTATTATTATAGAATTAATCCCATAATTATTGTGGAATTAATTCTTGTATTTTGATTAATTGGTGGATTCCAATGTAACTTACCTGCAAACTTAATAGATGATCTCATATGAATGATGATGGAAATCACAGGCTCAGATTTAAAAACTTTGTGACACTTCCTCTCAACTCAGCCACACACAGAAAATCATGCAGAAACAAACACAAACCACTTCACTAAAAATGGGGCATTCTGATAGATTTATCTTTCTTTTTAAAATTTTATTGAAACTTTAGTTACTGTCTATGTGTTGTATCCAAATTGGATCATCACAAATTTTAGGTTGAATGGTAACTGAAACAATTTTTAAATAAGTTTTTTATTGTGAAAATACTGTACAGAGCGGTTACAATTACATGAGCAAGATAATGAGTACATTTCTTTTTTTTTTATTGTGAAAATACTGTACAGAGGGGTTACAATTACATGGGCAAGATGAGTACATTTCTTATCAAGCATTGTTGCCTCCTCCTTTGTTTACCCTTCCCATCCCTTCCCATCTCCTCCCTTCCCCCTGCCCCCGTCCCTCACCCCCCCACCAAAATGGTAAAGCTCGTTTTTTGACATAGAATCTTGTACATCTCATAGTTGCAATGAATCTACCTGTATCCCTATTTAAACAATTAGTTTTTTCCCTTCCCTTACACAAATTATACTAACATCAAATACAGTGAAAACGGGTTATACCGTGGGGGAGGGACATACAAAGCAACAAAGAAATCATCTTATAAATATGTTAGAAACAATAGCAATAAAGAAAAAAGCATTTGAGTCCTTATCTTAGGGTTCATTTCACCTAACATCAACTTACCTGACTGACTCTGCTTGTCTCAGACATATACTAGTTATTGCAAATAAGGGAATCCGTGGGACCTATGTTTGTTTGAGCCTGGCTTACTTCACTTAAAATAATTTTTTCCTAGTCTTTCCATTTCCTAACAAACTGGGCAATGTCATTCTTTCTGATGGAGGCATAGAGTTCCGTTGTGTGTGTGTGTTTGTGTGTATGTGTGTGCGCGCGTGTGCGTGTGTGTGCGTGTCTGTTCATGTGTGTGCGTGCGTGTGTGTATATATATACACACACACAATGTGTATATATATACACACACAATGTATATATATATATATATATATACACACACATACATATATACACACACGCGCGCACACACACGTATATCACATTTTCTTGATCCATTCATCTACTGAGGCGCATCTTGGTTGGTCCCATATCTTAGCTATGGTAAATAATGCTGCAATAAACAGATGTGCTGGTAGCTTTAGTATGGTCTTGTTTGTGATCATTTGGGTAAATGCACAAAAGTGGGATTGTTGGGTCATAGGGGAGCTCTATGTGGAGTCTTTTGAGGAACCTCCATACTACTTTCCAAAGTGGTTGAACAAGGAGTTGTATATCATGCCACAAAGTATCATTTCATTATTTCAGGTATGCACACACATGCACACACTCAAAACAACTATATACGTGATACACATTCTGACCTAATTTGGAAAATTGCCTTAAATTTGTGCTAGGGATCAATTTTTAGTGCTATTTGGTACTGAATTTAGAGTCTAGAGCTGATTTTTATTAAAATGTAATCAAAGTAAAGAACTCTTGATAATTTGTTTCTTATTCTAAGAATCATTCTTACATTAAATAAATTGCTTAAATCCTCCTCAAACATTGATGGCAAATAATTAAGGATAGCACTAATATAGATAGTGTCTATTTGTACAAGCTGTTTTCTTAATAATTTGTTTTGTTATTTTTGTTATAAATGAACATTTTTCTTGTGCTCTCTCTCCTTATCCCCTTCCCACTCTCTCAATCTCTGCTCTCACTTTCTCTGTCCTTCTTTCTCTTCTCCCCTTTTCTATTATGCTTTTTTTTTCTTTTTCCCCCCATGACTTCCTTAGTCTCAACTAACCAATACACATTTTTTATTACTCAAATATTGGCAATGAAGGAATCATCCTAATTTGCCAGAACTTAGAATTTACTTAGAGATTTAGAAAGAAATGAAACACTGTCATAAACATCTTGGAAATATTGTTTACATAATTCCAACAACAAATCATTTTAGCTCCAAATTAATTGAATTTCCAAAATAATTGAATTGAATGCTCTAGGTATTGTTCAATTGTCCTAGGATTTTCTCCTATCAGGGGGTGGGGATGAAACAAAAAGTAAAACTTCACATTATTTAAAGTTTGCTATTTTATGAGCTTATAAAAAATGTGAATGATCTTTAACAAGACAACATATACAAAATTAATATGTTTTCTTTTGGAACAGGGAAAAGCAGGAAGAAGGAGAAATGCCAGGATGCTAACTTATATCCTCTTGTGGAAACACAACTTTGTCCTTGTGACATATTTACATCCCAACCTTATGGAAACTGGTCAGACTGCATTCTTCCAGAAGGCAAAAAGGAGACTCAGAGAGGAGGATTCCGAGTACAAGGAGACAACAAAGAATGTGGAGAAGGTGTGCACTTTCAAGCTATTGCCTGCTCTGATAAAAATGGAAGACCTGTAGACCCTTCATACTGCAGCAGCTCTGGTAAGCAAATAAAAGAGGAGGAGAAGATGACAACGTTTACAGGACCAAGGAGGTTGGTCCAAAGTCTAGAAGCTGGTTGTTTTAATATATATTTTTTCATTATTCTGTGTGAATGAACCACCATTTCTGAAACATAGAAATACACATTGATATCTCAACGATGATCTGGACCAATGATTATTTGATTTTTGGATAGTTAAATCTTTCCACTCTGTCCCTGGACTGCTTAGCCTTTCTTTACTTTTTATAAGCCCAGTTGTGGTAGAATTCCCTATTTATTTCACATAAATAATCCTGGCCTCAGAATAGGGTTGGTTTTGAGAGAGGGAAGATCACAGATAGAGCAACCAGATGAGAATTTGGGGTTAGAGTGTGAAACAGTAGTGTTCTCATGAGGGTGAAAATTGGCAGAGAACTTGGGAATGAAGAGAAAGTACCTGAGTCTAGAAGATGAAATTGATTGGAGGTGCTGAACAGGGGGAATTGGGCATAATTTTGAAAATTAGGTTAATGATGGGTAGTGGGACTAAGAAATGAAAGGTTCAGCCTATGAAGGAAAAGTTAAAAACTTCTAGGGGAATATTGAGGGAAGGGGTAACAAGGTTCACAAGAAGTTTACTCATTATTTATGTAACTTAAACCCTTCTCTATATCTTGACAATAAAAAATAAAAATAAATGTTAAAAAAACTTAGTTTTGTATGATTGGAGGACTAAGTAGAACAATCACTAGAGATGTAGTATGCACATATACATATAGAAATATATACAACTGAAATTACTTGGAAAACATCTGTTTGTCATCTATGTAATTATCTACACACACATACACACATACACACATATTTTAAAATAGCTTATAGGACATAAGGTTGTTAGAAGAATAATGAAAATAGGAAGATCTTGCATTAATCATGACAAAGTTTTATTTCAGCTGTTGTTAGAAACTCTACTTAAACATTTTCACTGACTAGAAACTTTGAAGCACACATCTGAGCAAGTCTAAAACTGGAAATTGGAAGACTTTTTCATTTATTGACTATAGGCCCTTCTACTCCATTAAGTTGCAAACTAATCTTATGCAGCTAAAACTAAATGTAAAATATGGTTTATATAAGAATATATCACAAAATTTGAAAATACTTATAATTCCCCATCCATTTGTAAATGTATCATGCTTTTTTCTCTCTTTCTCTTCTCTCACTGTGCATGTGTACATGTGAGAGAGAGAAAGAGAGAGAGATTTGATTTATAGGATGGTCTCTAGCCCCTTTTATCACTGTGCTCAGTTTTTCTCCAATGTTCCCCTCAGCAAAATGGAACAAAGTGTTGCAATGTAATTTTCAAGCACACCTGTCCCATACCATATGGTCTAACCATACTGGAATTCCATGTCTGTCTGCCCTTTCCTGACCCCAGTTCTTTGCCCATGCTCTTTCCAAAGTTGGGCACTTTGTTTTCAAGGAGAATTCTTACTTATTTTTGAGTCCCAATTCAAGTCAGTTTCTTCATGAAGTCTTTTATTCCAATTTTCCATATGGTCTTCAATACTCACAGAAATTCAGACATACCTTCATGTAGATTATAAGTTATATTAATTTTTTTGCTTTTTATTGTCAAAGTGATGTACAGAGGGGTTAGAGTTACATAAATAAGCTAATAATCACATTTTTGTCAAACTTGCTACATTTGCATGTCTTTCTTCCTTTTCACATTGTAAACCCTGAATCCTTGCAGGACTTACTGAATATTTATTATATGCCAAGAACAATGTTATTCTTTAGGTACACAGTTTAATTAACAAACAAATATGATCTCTATGCATTTTAGTAAGCTATATAAGTACAACAAATGCTATTCCAAAAAGAAAAAAAAGCATTAATGTTATATGAGAGAATGACAGAAGAGACAAAATTTAAGTTGGGGAATCGGAGAAAATTATTCTGGGGAAGAAATATAATGTATTAACAAAAAGACAAAAAGAAAATAGATGCATAATAGACGAGGAATACTCATATTCATTCTTCCATGCAAAATGGTCAAGTAATGTGATAGCATAGCAACTGTGGATGCATTTTTAGTTTGCAGTTACAACAATCCTGTAGTCTGATCTTTAGTAACTGATATGAAATTTTGCATTCACATTCTGATTATATATGTTCAGTTGCCTACGGGTGTCACAACGCAGAACTGTACTTTTACCTGTATTCTCTTTCATATTCTTAGTTCATTATACCAGCTTGTTAGGAGCTCTAAATCTTGACTCTGACATCTAACATATTAGCTATAACTCTCAGCTTTATGTCATCCCTGAATTTGATAAGCATACCATCTGTGTCTTTATCCAAGTTGTTAATCAGAATGTTGAACAAAACAAGACCAAGTACTTCTCATCAGCATTCCGTTTCAGAGAGACATCTCCCTGGATGGCACTGATCCATTAATCAACATGGCTTGGGGAGCTGAAAAATCCATCTCACTTTCTACATTTTTATAAGGGTGTCAGGGGAACTTTCGTCAGTTGCCTTTCTGCCTATAACACCATCTTTCTTTTCTGTACTATTCTAGTAAGCCCATCGGAAAAGAAAGTCTATGATTTTCTTTGAATTGACCTAAAAGAGAACACATCAACACCTGGTGTCTATTCCTTTATTGAAATATTCACAAGCTCTTTAATAGTTCATTCATGGATTTTTGTCAGTCAGCTATGGAGACAGGTTTCTGTTAAGCCTTTCTATAGCACTATCCTTCAGAATAGGGCTAGCTTCTCTGAGAGGAGATAATGTCTCAATGGCTTGAAACCCAAGCTAAAGTACACAACACCCAAGTGGAATGGGTCATTTCTAGTTTATAGTTCTGTTTAGATTGTGAAAGTGGTCACTAAAGCAGACAGGACAATATGGATCTTTGGCTGAAGGACATATTTCATGTATCCATTGACGATCTGTTTTTTGTTTTGCTGTGCTTACTTTCACATTCTGAATATTGGTGTATACACAATGACAGCTACAGTTCTGTTCTTCAATTTCTTCTTTCTTTTTTCCTTCTTTAAGGTTTTCCTCTCAGTGTGATCCTTTTATCTATCTTCCTCTCTGTCAAGTTTGGCTTAATGACCTGCAGTTCAAGTCAACCTGTAAGATATACTTGTTTCAACTTCAATAGACTAAAAAATCTTAACTTGTGATCTTCACCACTATCTTCACTTTCCATGTCCATATGTTTCTTTTCTTCCTCAAAATCCTCTTATAAATGATAACTATATTTCCCTTATCTTCATAGTAAAGACCACAGAGTCCCAGTAGACACATTTCAGATTTCTCATAAGACTCCTCCTCCCATTTGTTGTTGATTGAAAGTTGTTGATAATGTGATAGGTTTTGACTGCTTTTCCTTGGATATCAAAGCCATGATGGTAGGACATAAAGGGAAAGATCCATTTCAAGAATAAGCCCTATGTTATGCACAGTGGCAAAGCCCTTGCTTATGTTACATTATGGCATCTGTTTGCCAGGAGTAACATCTGGGCTCCACAGCCCTGTCTCAGTATATCATAGAATAAATTCAGATATTTTAAAATTCTTTTCATCAAATACAATGACATCAAATACAGTGACATCAAATAATTTGGGGAGGGGAAGGGAAAAACCAAAATGTTTAGGGATACAGGTTGACTCATTGTAACAATGAGATGTACAAGACACTATGTTGAAAAATGAACTTTACAATTTAGGCAGGGGTGAGGAGGTAGGGGGAGTGGGGGAGTATAGTTGTGGAGGTGGGAGAGAAAGGATGGTAGGGGAAAAACAAATGAGGAGGCAACAATGCTTGATAAGAAATGTACTCATTACCTTGCTCATGTAACTATAACCCCTCTGTACAGTATTTTCACAATAAAAAACATTAAAAATAGAATTGTTTTCAAACTCTTGGTGCAACATAAGCAGTGAAAGAATGGGCCATTATACACAGCTCTCCATTAATATCCATAGATGGATTAGTTCCAGGACACCCCAAATACTAAAATCCATGGATACAAATAAGTATATGTGTGTATATATATATATATATATATATATATATATATATATATATAGTTATTTAGCTTGTGATCATGTTCTCACTTGCATTAATGATATTTATTCCATTTTTATTTGCATTTCTTTAGAATTTTTTAGTGGTTCTTGGGTTTTAAACATAGGACCTTGTACTTGCCGCATTAGAATAATACCAATGAATCATTTCTCCAGCTTCTATTTACTGTTTACTTTTAGAATAGTTTTACTTCCCACTTGTGTGCCCACTTGATCTTGGATCAGACTACTTTAATCATTCTGTTGTTGCAAGGATTGATGTATGCCATTTAGCTCTATGGAAACAGAGTCTCAAAATCTTTTATGTCTTTGTGTGTGTGTGTGTGTGTGTGTGTGTGTGTGTGTGTGTGTGTGTGTGTGTGTGTGTGTGTGTGTGTGTGTGTGTGTGTGTGTGTGTGTGTGTGTGTGTGTGTGTGTGTGTGGCCTGCAGTTTGAATTAAAGGTTTGGATACTATCCCTGCACTGTTTAACAATTGTTTGTATAATTAAGTTTTTTTATTAAGGTTTTTTATTGTGAAAATACCGTACAGAGGGGTTACAATTACATGAGCAAGGTAATGAGTACATTTCTTATCAAGCATTGTTGCCTCCTCCTTTGTTTTTCTCCTACCATTCTTTCCCTCCCATCTCCATAACTACACCCTCCTCACTCTCCCCAAAGTTGTAAAGTTCATTTTTCAACATAACGTTTGCGCTTCTTTCTGTGCTAAGATGTTGCACTACCACTTGAGCCCCAGCTCCACTTCCTGGTTTTTGGTAGTTTATTGGAGATAAGAGTGTCGTGGACATACATAGCAACAAAGAAGTAATCTTATAAATGTGTTAGAAACAATCACATGAAAGAAAAAAAAAACATTTGAATACATATCTTAGGGTTCATTTCCCTAACATCAACTTATCTGAGCTTTTCTGCTTGACTCAGACATATACTAGATATTGCAAATAAGGGAAACAATGGTACCTATGTTTCTTTGAGCCTGGCTTACTTCACTTAATATAATTTTTCCAAGCCTTTCCACCCCTGCTTTCACTGTATTTGATATCTGCATAATTTGTGGAGGGGAAGGGGAAAAACAAATTGTTTAAGTAGGGATACAGGTGGACCCATTGCAACAATGAGATGTACCAGTGTTAAGTCGAAAACGAACTTTACAACTTTGGTCGGGGGGAGGGACGGGGGCGGGTAGTATTGGGTGGGGGGGCGAGGGAGGATGGGAAGGGATGGGAAGGGGAAACAAAGGAGGAGGCTACAATGCTTGATAAGAAATGTAGTCATTATCTTGCCCATGTAATTGTAACCCCTCTGTACAGTATTTTCACAATTAAAAAAAAAAAGAGTATCATGGACTTCCCTGCTGGGGCTGGCTTTGAAACACAATCCTCAGATCCTAAAGTAGATAGGTTTATAGGCATGAGCCACTGGTGTCCTGCTATGCATATGTTTATCTAAAAATTATAGTTCTCAATTCTCAGCTTCTCAAGTTGCTAGGAATATGGGTTTAAATCACAGCTGCCAGCTTCCATTTTATTTTCTCAAGCCTCACATAAAATACTGTAGTTTTTGCATATTACCTCCTGTATTTGCATGTCCTTCTGTATTATTTAAGTGTTCTCTAGAATACTTTTAATACCTAACAAAATAAATGCTATATGAAAAGGTTTTATAACGTTTATGGACTCGTGATTGGAAAAACTCTATTTGTATTAATTACAGATGGAAATTTTCTCCAAATATTTAAAAATTCTTTGTTCATTAGTTTTTAAAAATTATCTTTCTTTTTTATTGTTTTTGTAGAGATAATATACAGAAGGCTTACAGTTACATGTGTCAGGTAATAAGTAAAATTCTTTTTGAACCATGTCTCCCTTTCCCTTGATTTCTCCTAATTTTTCCCTCCTATGCCCACTCACAAAGTGTAGTAAGCACCACTGTTGTATTTGTTCATCCTTTGTTTCCACGTTTACTGTGATCTTCTACCCCACCCTTTGATGTTTTGTTGATTGAATCCCTGAGTAAATAAACCATAGATAAAAAGCTCCAACTACACCATACATTTCATTGTGCTCTTGTTCCACTGCATGTTTTTGAGGAAAAGAAAACCAAGTTATCTTGAAGGTCATTAAAACAGTTTCTGTGTTCTTCAGTGGGTGAAAGTGCCTTACCACATCCTTGGGCCCTGTTCTGTATGTGGTTCTTCAACAATTTGCTGTTAGAAGACTATTTTGAAACTTAAATCATGAGATCAAACTGATGTAACCTTAAGTTTGGAGAATTATTACTGGATAAACTGCTCAGGAAGCTAGAACATAGTCTGTTTTAAAGGAAGAGCATAGGACTCCAGGTTCTTCCCTTTGCTTAGGATGCCCACTGTAAGGTACATGTGGCTGTGTGTTTCCCGTTTCTTGCTTTATAGCCTGGATTTCCAGTCCTTCCCCAGTTTCCACTACATTTTAGGCATTCCATATTTGGAATTCCCTCAGAGATGGAATTGAATGTTCTTGTCTTGAAGCCCTGTACATCCTGTTTTCAGTTATTATTCTGTTTTATAATTTCTTTTTTCAGTCTTTATTCCCAGCCCTATTAGTTATCCTCATATTTAATTCGTAACTATCCATTTCACTCTACATCTACTTACAGAAATGTATATGCATTCATGATATTGACATATAAATAAGTGTGTATACACATGCACCTAGCTTGTGGTTTAATTTATATTTATAGTATATTTCAATGTATTTTCTTCAGGATAATGATAACTAACATTTAGTGAACATTTTACAGTATTCTATGTATTTTTCTATATTCTTTGTTAAGAAATTTATTATTCCAAGTATGCACCAGATAAGTAGTATTGTTATTACAAGTATATATCAGATAATCAAGAAACAGACTGGTTAAAGAACTTGAGCAAGATTTCTAACTAGGAATTTCAGTGCCTTTTTTTTTTTTATCATTCTTGCAGTTTAGTTCAAGAGCATGTGGTTCATTCTAGTTATTAATCATGGTGTTATAGATAAATTTTGGATAACTAGTGTTTCATTTTTTGCACATATTTAGCATTTTATACACCTTTGCTGTTATTAATAAATTATCCAGACTTCAACTGATCCTTGGCTACTTAATGATGTCATAGAGACTACGAATATAATCCATAAACATTAACAAATAGGTACAATGACCCAAAAGAGAAAAATATGCTCAATTATTAGTAGTTGGCAGTATTTGGATGGCAAGAAGATTTTCTTCTTCCAACTTTCTCTTATGCTTTCCATGTCCTAAACGTAGATAGGGTCTATGAAAAGCGCTTAAGAGTTTGAGTCTTATAAGTGAAAATAAACAAAATCCAAAATTTTACCTCTGGAACCTGTGTATCTTATCTGTGATAATGAGTAACCTAACAAACAAAGCAAGATTCATTTTTAGCTCATCGTTTCTGAAATTTCAGTGTACACTCACTCAGTGTATTGCAATGGGTTATTCTGAGGTAGAGTATTACAGTGAAGAGTGGGTGGTGGGGTAAAGTTGCTTAGGTCATGATGGCTGGGAATCAGAGAGAGAACAAAAGACAAGTGGGAAGACACATTTTGTGAGGGCAGTCCTTAAGTGATCTCCAACTTCCTCTAACAAGGCCCAGACTATACACTTATGAATGGATTGATCCACTGTAAAGTTAGTACCTGAATGATCATCTAGTAGTACCCATCTGGGGACAAATTCTGTAATGTATAGGCCTTTGAGAACATTTTATAACCAACCTAAAAAATTATTCCTGAACTGTCATACATCTTGGTGTGGATGGCCTTTGCTTCTTCCTTTTTAGCAGCATGAAAACAAAATTCATTCAGCTACAATATCATTACCAACGATCTCAATTTTCTTAAAAGATAAGATCTGACAAATGTATTCTTTTCTCAGAGTCATGGTTTTGGACATTAGAAGAATGAATATGAAGTGCATTTTAACCTAGATGGAATAATTTGGCATTTTTTAAGATAATAAAATTTTCAAATTGCTTCAAATATACATAGAAATAGTCTTAGCTTCTCAAACTCTGACTTTGTAGCTTTAGAAAAGCCTGTTAAGCATAAACCATGAACCATGAACCTAGAAGTAGGGTCTATTGTGGGATGCTCACCATTGAAGGAATTATGAGCAAAAATATAGCTCTAGGTAGTGGAGTTGTGGCTCAAATTTTAGTGCACCTAGGATTGAGTTAAAAGAGCTCAGGGACAGTGCTCAGGCCCTGAGTTCAAGCCCCATTACTAGCACAAAAATTATAAAATTTACTTACTTCACTTAATACAATTTTTTCCAAGCCTTTCCATTTCCTAACAAATGGGGCAATGTCAGTCTTTCTGATGGAGGCATAGAATTCCATTGTGTATATATACCACATTTTCTTGATCCATTCATCTACTGAGGGGCATCTGGGTTGGTTCCATATCTTAGCTATAGTAAATAATGCTGCAATAAACATAGTCATGCTGGTAGCTTTAGTGTGCCAGGCCCAAAGAAACATAGGTCCCATGGTTTCCCTTATTTGCAATATCTAGTATATGTCTGAGTCAAGCAGAAAAGGTCAGATAAGGTGATGTTAGGGAAATGAACTCTAACACATGTATTCAAATGTTTTTTTTTCTTTCATGCGATTGTTTCTAATGTATAAGATGTATAAGATTATTTCTTTGTTGCTTTGTATGTCCCTCCCCTACAGTGTAACCCCTGCTTTCACTGTAAAAAAAAAATTATAAATTTGTGGTGGTAATTGTGAAGAACAGGAAGCCAAGCAGAGAAAATGATCTTTAGCAATTTCTGAATTAAATTTCCTTTTCTGGAATTATTGCTACATATTGTGAAGTGAGAAGTTGCCAGATTTCATGCACTTTCAAAGCAAGAGATTATTACAACAATTCTTGTGAGTCATTTCAATAGCTTGATCTTTAACATAGGCACAAGACAAAAGAGGAAGAATATGATTGGTCAAGATAGAAAAAACAATTATGAGTTCTTTTTTTTAATATTTTGGGCATCCATGGTATCATCTCATCCATAGTGTACTTCAGGCTCTGTTAGTTCAGTTTTTACGTATTGTTGCTCTAATTTACACGGAATAATTGATAGTCATATCCCCAATGTTGATAATTAGCTGGTCTATTTATTTGATCAACAAATAGAAATTCATAGGAGCACTCTAAACTTCCTTGTGTGCCAACATTTTGACCTTGAGGAAAATACTTTGTCCCTGGAAAGATTCAAACTATTGCACCTTTTACTGTAAGGGATTTCTTTCTTTTCTTTTTTCCTAGTTTTGTTTATTTTTTGTACGTTATTTATTGTAAAAATGCTGTACAGAGGGGTTATAGTTACATGAGGAAGGTAATGAGTACATTTCCTATTGAGCATTATTGCCTCCTCTTTGTTTCCCCCTACCATCCCTTCCCTTCCACCTCCACAACTACCCCCACCCCCAAAAGTTGTAAAGCTTGTTTTCAACATAGTGTCTTGTACATCTCATTGTTACAGTGGGTCAACCTGTATCCTTATTTAAGCATTTTGTTTTTCCCTTCCCCTCCCTGAATTAGAGAAGTGTATATACAAGATACAGGGCACCAACATCCAATACATTGAAAACAGGGGTTATAACATGGGGGAAGAACATACAGAGCAAGAAAAAATCACATGGAACATTATAAATACGTTAGAAACAATATCAAGAAAGAAAAAAGATATTTGTGTCCCTATCTTGGGGTTCATTTCATTTAACATTATCTTATATGGTCATATGTACATAGCTTTTGGCCTTTTCTGCTTGTCCTACACATGTACTAGTTATTTCAAATAAGGAAAACCATGGGACTTATGTTTGTTTGGGTCTGGCTTATTTCACTTAATATAACTTGTATGGGATTTCTTGAGGTACGACTGATACTACCTCCCTCTACCATCTCAAAAGCTGATGATTATATTGTTGGAGAATAATAATAGTACCAAGAATTCTTCCTCATATACTCTTTCACTCTTACACTGGTATTCTTCACATCTACTGAGCAATTCTTTGAAATAGTTTTAACCATCATCATTATTTCCCAGATGATGAAGAATTGTAAACTTAGATAAGTTCAGTGACAAACACAAATCAATGTCATCATATTAAGTGTCCTGTTTGATTTTTGGCTTAGGCCTTTCAAATTTCTGAGTAGATTCAACTATTATCCCCATTTTAGAAATGAGTGGATAAATGTCAAGACAAAATATTTCCAACTTGGTGAGCCATTCTGCCCTTGTCATAAATGGTCATCTTTGCTGTCATAGACAATGATTAAACAAATGTTTTTGACTGTCCCAGAAAATTGTACAGTCGACTCTTGGTATGTGTGGGTAAGAGGAATAACTTTTGAGAGAAATCCTTCTATGCTCAAGAATCATTCAATTCATTACTGTATTGCAGATGCCTGGTTCATGTATTTCATAACATTGTCTAACTTCCCCTAAGATAACAAACCTAAAACTTTCAACAAATATAAAAACTTCCACTTTATCACTTAAATTGCCACATTAACTTTCACCTTGTTTGTTGGGTACTATGTGTTTTAGGGATGCATATTTTCACAACATTAAGGGCAGAGAAACACTCGGCATAATAGATGTATGAGATTTTTTTTTTCCTTTTTGAAATCACTATCGGTTTTTAAAATTTATTTTTAAACATGCTTGGTCAAAATCATGTATAATCAATCCCCAGGTAGGACAGACCTACTATAATTAGAAAAGCCAGCAGAGATCAGTTTTATCTGTAGACCATAGTTTTCTAATCCTGGTTATAGATGATAAAATTGTCATTTAGAAAATATAGGCAAATACATGTCTAGGACACGCAAAAAAGGTCAAAAGCTATGTACATATGACCATATAAGATGATGTTAAGTGAAATGAACCTCTAGACAGGGACACAAGTGGTTTTTTTCTTTCTTGCTATTGTTTTTAATGTACTTAAAATAGACTTATGTGATTCTTTGGTTTCTTTTGTATGTTCTTCCCCCATGGTATAACCCCTGTTTTCTCTGTATCTGCTTCCTGTGTCCTGCATCTTGTATATACATTTTTATAATTTGGGGAGGGTAAGGGATATAACAAAATGCTTAAATAAGGATATAGGTTGACCTATTGTAACAGACACTATGTTGAAAATGAACTTTACAATTTTGGGGGAGGGCACGGGGGAGGGAGGAGTTGGGGAAGTGGGGTGAGAAGGGATGGTAGGGGAAAAACAAAGGAAGAGGTAACAATGCTCCATTGAAAATGTACTCATTACCCTACTCATATATCTTTAACCCCTCTGTACAGTATTTTTACAATAAAATATATATATTAAAAAAGAAGAAAAAAGGAAAATGTAGGCACTTTCAGTTCAAAGTTGGTAGAGACTAAGGTCAAATTAAAACTAAGCTTTGATACTTATCCATCTGTTAATATTGTTCTCCCTATAATATTCATTTCTGTCTCTAGTAGACTGCATTATGTCTCCCTCAAAGGGACATTTAGATTCTAAACCCCAGTACATGTGCATGTAACTTTATTTGAAAATAGTCTTTGTATTTTAAAATTAAGTACTTGAAATGTAATCATTCCAGGTTAGAGTGAGCTCTAAATCCAATGTCTGCAGTCCTTGTAAGAGAAGGACTTTTTGAGAGAGCTTTGAGATAAATGGAAGACACACATGTAAAGACAAACATGCTGAATATTGGTTATATGCTGCCAGAAGCTAAAGAATCCTTAGAAAAAGACAGTGCTATATTTTTGACAAACTGCAGTGATATCACAGCCTTGCCAGCATCTCAACTTCAGACTTCTGGAACATAATAGAATAAGAACTAATGAAGAATTAATGCATCATTTATTTAAATTTTGGGCAGTACTAGGGATTAAACTCAGGGTTAGGAAGGGGTTCTGCCACCTGAATTATGCCTCCTGTTCCTTTGTTTGTCTTGGTTATGCTTGATGTAGGGCCTCACTCTATGCCCTGGTCAGCCTGAACTGTACTCTTCCTACTTGGGCTTCCCCTATCATTGGGGATGAGTGGTGCTTATCATTGCACACAGCTATCAGGCTTACCTGATATGTAGGATAACAGGCATGTACCACTACACCCAGCCATTGGTTCAGACAGAGTATCATGAACTTTTTTGGCCATTTGACTTTGGACTATGATCCTCTGATCTCTACTTTCCAACTAGCCAGGATTACTAGAGCCATCATGGCCAGCTGTGAATAAACTTACCTTGTTATGTGCTACTAAGTTTCTGCTAGCTTGTTTTGACAGCCCTAGGGAACTCATAAATTTTCTTTCCCTGTTGTCTTTTGCTTTTTCTTCAGAGGACTATTGTTAGGTTCTCTTCATACATTTTCCCTGGGTTAATAGGTCCCCTGTCTGTGGGAGTTGGAATTATCCACAGTCCCCTGATACCTCTACTAATACAACTAACAGATTGTTAGAAATTCAAATTTCCTTACAGGTTAAAATTCAATAAAATTTAAATACATAAACTTAAATGTCTTATTTTTTGTATTCTTTGAGCAGGTTTATCATTAAATAAAAGCATAGGCTCTTAGGAGAGGATCACAAGGCTCAATAGCTGTGTGCATATGATCATATAAAATGACATTTATTGAAAGGAGCTCCAAGAAATGGAAACAAAGTTTTTTTGTTGTTGTTATTTTACTCTTTGTGTTTTAGCTGTTTTAGACATATATAGTCTTGTACATGAGTTTATCTGTTTGGAGGAGAGTAAGGGAGAGTACAGAAGTTGTGGAACAAAGGGCAAACTAATGCAGACACTATGATGAAAATGAACCATACAACTTTTCGGGGGATGGGGTATGTCAGAGGGAAAATACTGGGAGAAAATGAGCGAAGAGATGATACTATTCAAAAAGAAATGTACACATTACCTAACTTATTTAACTGGTACCCTTCTGCACATCACCTTTACAATAAAAATTTAAATTTAAATTTAAAAAGACGGCATTACCTTGCTCATGTAACTGTAACCCCTCTGCACAGCATTTTTACAATAAAAAATGTACCAAAAAAAAGCAAGCATAGGCTGTTTGTAGACAAAGACAAGGAATGCACAATCCATTAGAAAACAAATTTATTGTTAAGTGAAACGAATTTACCATTATCAGCCTGTTATATAAATCAAAACCAGGAATCATATTTAATTTTACATCTTGGCAAGAGTTCAAAGGGTTTTTACTGTAACTTGCAAAGAGTTAATGTACTGTGAATTCATTCTAGTTCATTGATTTCTGCATTAGCTCAGTGAAAGATGCAGCTCTTTGGCAAAAGAAAACATTTGTAGGTAAATTTTCTTCATCGTGCAATCCATAAGTCAGAATTTATGTAATAGCTTGTTTCATTGTACGTAAATATAAATCATTATCTAGGTGATAAAACAGCCCAGAAAACTAAAAAATATGTGGAATTTCATCTCTGAAGTTTGTAGTATGTATACTTTATGTGTCTCATAGTACTGACTTTGTTTTATGCTCCAGTGTGTGGGAGGAATGGCACTCTATATGAAAAATGCCTCTTTCCTTCCTACTCTAGATATTCCCATTCTTCTAGATACCAGGCCATCTCAATTTCCACCTGTAGGTATTGTGTTCAGATTGGATGTGTTAGTGTGCAGGACACTGATGGCAGCAGCAATCAGTCCACAACAGGAAGCTGATATGTTGGGGGAACTTACCTTGCATGATCTCCTTCCAAATCATTGCCCCCAAATGTGTATCATAAAAAACACTGGCATTATATAATCTTCAGAGCCTCTTAACAAGTTCCAACATTAGCTAGTAGCATAGCTCCTCCCAATGATGTCAGACCCAATGGAGGTATCTAGATTGATTCCTCATAGCTTCCTTTGTGTGATGATTGTGGTGAGCCAGACAGGTATCTTTAACATTCCCAATTGTAATCTCAATTTTATCTGCTATTGCATGAGATTTGTAATGGAGTTTTTTTTAACTTTTTAAAACATTTACTGTAAACATACTATACAGAGGGGTTACAGTTACATGAGCAAGGTAATGAGTCTATTTGCTATCAAGCATTGTTACCCCATCCTTTGTTTTTCCCCTACTATCCCTCGCCGCCCCCCAAAGTTGTAAAGTTCATTTTCAACATAATATCTTGTACATCTCATTGTTACAATGGGTCAACCTGTATCCTTGTTTTAGCATTTTGTTATTTCCCTTTCCTCCCCGAATTAGAAAAGTGTATTTATAAAATGCACAGCACTAGAATCAAATACAATGACAACAGGGGTAATACCATGGGGGAAGAACATACAAAAGAAATAAAAAAATCACATACAACATTAAAAACAACAGTGACCAAAAAAACCTCTTGTGTCCCTATCTTGGGGTTCATTTCACTTAGCATCATCTTATATCGTCATATGTGCTACTTGTAATTGGGGAGGAAATTGTTACTTTGAAGATTATTGAAGATTATGAAAATACAGTTTTTTTTCAAGATTTGTTGTTTAACTTCAGTCCAGATTATTCACATTGTAGACAAGTCATAAATCTTTATTAGCACAAGAAATCACATTGTTAATTTCAAGAAGCACTGCATGATTTTCTATTATATTCTTTTCCAACACCATGTACTTTTTACTATTAGTAATTTCTTTTTAGATTAAATAGTTAAGTATTTGTCACTTTATTGCTGAGATTTCCTAGTACTCTGAGTTCACTGTCTTCCTCTATCTAATAGCACATTCAAATTAATTTGAGCATTCTTAATCTATTTACTAAGTCCTAATCCATGACTTCCCAATATGGTTTATATTGACTTCACCAAATTTATATTTATCTTAGAGTGTGAGAACAATTCTTAATACAAAAGCCTTGTATTAAGACTTCTCTGTTCAGTTGAGAGTAGTTATGATTAACTTCAGTCTGTTTAGTTTACCATATGGGTCTCTCTCCCGTACAGATTGTATTCTATGTGCCTGCCCATTTATTAATATCCTGTCACTCTGTAGAGGTTATTTATTTTAAAGAAGCCATGATATACTTAGGAGTTTTGCTTTGGGGATATTTATATGGCAACTTATCAGCCCTGAAATAGATTAGAATGAAATTTGAGATCTGCAATCCAGTTAAGGGGCTATAATAATAGTCAAGTGAGAGATAATGTGTATTTGGCTTTGGCTGGGGGCAACAGACATGGACAGACAGAGGCTGACTCAAACAACTGATTTACTGACCCAAAACAGAATCTCTCATGTTGTCAGTGTTATTCTAGACTTTAATTTACATAGAAATGATCTGGAATGAGAAATGGCATCTAAATTTGAAAATTGTTATCCTATAATTTCTCTGCCAAAGTATCTTTCAGAATTACATTTGCCATCAATCACTAGCACCAAAAATACAATAAAGAAAAGAAATTTGCTTTTGTTATATAGCTTTTACTCATGGTAAAATATCATTATTATGTCATTTATATTATATGTTGAATTTTACAGTATTCTACTTATTATATTTTTGGACTTTCAATATTGTAGGGTACACAAAGAAGTGTTGTTAAATTTTTATTTTAATGCAAGCAAACTCAGCTGTTGAAATTTTAATATTTTATCCCAGATCATATAAGGTTAGACTTTGATTTATGATCCATATTACCAGACCTTTTAAAATAATAAATTATACATACATATATTTCATCTTTGCAAAGTCACGTTCTCACTTGAAATCATTGTTGTTCAGACTGTGTTAATTGCTAAGGTCATTTGCTCAGGACATTAAATAGATTATCAAAATACTCCAAATGCTTTCTTTTCTTGGCCTTCTGAAGACATACTCTTCTATGTAAAATTGATCTGTAAAAGCAATTTCAAGATCTAAGTCACTGAAAAGTACAGAAGTCACCCTCTGCCAATCTCCATCCCAGGCTGGTTGTAAGCTCTGCTCCTTGTTACCTTCACTCCTAGAATCTGCCATCCTTTACCTGATATACTGCTGGCCCCTGTGGGAAGGGGAAAGAAAGATCAAGGTGCATCATGCATTTGTACCTAACCTTTTACTTTAGAGGCAACATCTTTCACTCTTGCTCACAATGCAATGGACAAAACTAACTACTATTCCACCTAACTTCAATAGGCAGGAAGATGGAATCCAACTACACTCCAGAAATAGAATCTGATATTTTAAAGGATGCCATGATGAAGACAAGATATTCATTGTATTCAGCTTTCAGAAATTTCACAGGAAAAATACAGTTAGAATTCCCTAAAGGTAAGGGAGTATAATACTTGGTCATCATGTAGGACCTGAAGCCATATTCTAGGAATTACTCAGTAAAGTTGGCTTGTCAACAAGCTGTCTGTCTTTGTAGAGCTTAACATGCCAAGTTAATTATGTGATTACTTTCTTACTTATTTGCAGTAATGAGAGAAACCTCTTTTATATGCACAACACTCACTGAACAGTTGTCATTGTTATGTGTCAGGTGTTCCACTTGTCCTTAGTATCTTCAATATTTTTAAAGAAAAAGAAACATATCTTTTCTTTGCCTGAAGGAAACTGGCACATGAAGTGAATGCTGACACTCAATCTAATAGGAACGACTGGAGATACCATCTTGATTAAATTGTGTGGATGATTCAATTTAAAAGATCAGTCATTTTAGTTGTTATATTAAATTAACACTAAGACCATTATTTATCACAATTCACCCAAGTGCAGCAATTAATCCAACATCTGTTATCTACTATAGTGAATTATTTTTCTCAAAAAATAGAACATAGAGACAGAAATAGAAAATAGAAGCAGAAATCCATTCATATTACCTCACATTACACATATACACACATATATAATTTTATATTTGAAACATTTGATTCTATATCAGGTTAAGCCCATTTATACTAACTCTTCCAAAATACTAATTACTCCAAGGGAAGTATTGATTCTGTACCTTATCACTAAACAAAATTATCTGGAGCCATAAAAACTTTTTTTACCTTGGTAGTAAATTCTGTGTTTGAGAATCTTTTCTACTTTTGAAAAGTTTAGTTGAATTTTGTATAAGTCCTATGTCAGTTATCATTTCACGTATCAAGTTCTTGGTATAAGTGATGTCCTTTAGTATTTGCAATCTATCACCATCAGTTTATAAAAAATATTAAATGTATGAAATGAATTACATTGTGACTATTTATACATACTTATATTTTGAGTGATCAAAATATACTTTACATACCTTCTTTCACCCTGCTTTCCTTTGGGTCCCTTCTTCTTTCCTAATAGTTTCCTTTCTATTTCTCTTATCTTTATTTATTTTATGTAGATTCCCACATAGGAAAAACACACACAATATTTATCTGTTTCAGTCTGCCTTACTTCACGTTACATAATAATCTCCAGTTCTTTCAATTGTCCTACAAATTATATGATTTCACTCTGTTTTAAAACTTAGTTTCACATTATTTTATTCATTAATCTATTGCGGGTCCCTCTCTGTCATTTAAATATCTTGGCTGTTCTGAATAGTGCCATAATAAATATGAGCATGCATATATATCTACAACATCTTAATTTTTGTACCTCTGGGTAGATACTTAATAGTAGTACAGATAAATCATGTGTTTATTCTATTTCTAGTTTAGTTTTTTTTTTTTTTTTTTAGAAATGTCTACTTTAAATTCCATAGTGGCTGGCTTTATATTCCCACCAACAGTGATTAGTTTTCATTTTTCCAGCATCCTTGCTAACATCTGTTGGTTTTGTTTTCTTGATGATAGACACTGTGACTACATCTACGGTGTAATTTTGATTTACATTTCCATGATGGTTAAATATGATCTAGTGTTTTTCATTTTGTTAAATTGCCTTTTAGTTGTTCAGTGCGGTTTGCCAATGAATTTTACTCATGATTATAGCATTTTTGGTAATTTGGATTGTTTATATATTTATGTATATATTTATGTATTTATACTTTAGATCTAAGGTATCAGAGAAAACAATATTCTTTTTCTTTTTGAGTCAGGCTTTCTTCATTCAATATAATTTTTCCCAGATTCACCTATTTACATGTACATAATATAATGTTATTATTCCTAATAAATTAATGATTCTATTTTATATATGAAGCATAAATTCTTGATCCATTTTCCTGTTGGAGGACATTGTGAACAATGCTGCAATAAACAAGGGTGAGCAGTTGGCCCTATTATATACTGACAGGTTTCTTTATATAAATGCCTAGGAGTGGTATCTCAAGATAATAAGGTAGTTATATTTTAAGTTTTGGAAGAATCTTCTTACTATATCTCAAGTGGTTGCACTAAATTCCATTCCCACCAACAGTGTATGAAAGTCCCTTCTCCTACATCCTCACCAGCATTTGTTTTCATATTCGTGATTACCATTATGAGCCCAATGAGATAGAATCTCAGTATTGTTTTGATTAGCATTTCTTCTTATAGTAAATCATATTAAGCATTTTTCTACATTTGATTGGTGATTGGTATTTTCTGCTGAGAAATATCTATTTACTACCTTTACCCATTCATTGAATTAAATTATTGATTATTTGAAAATTTAGTTTTTTTTTTTTTTTTTTTTTTTTTTTTTTTTTTTTTTTTTTGTCGGTCGTGGGGCTTGAACTCTGGGCCTGGGCGCTGTCCCTCAGCTCTTCAGCTCAAGGTGAGCGCTCTACCACTTGAGCTACAGCGCCACTTCCGGTTTTCTGGTGGTTTATTGGAGATAGGAGTCTCACGGTCTCTCCTGCCCGGGCTGGCTTTGAACCGCGATCCTCAGATCTCAGCCTCCTGAGTAGCTAGGATTACAGGCGTGAGCCACCAGCGCCCGGCCGAAAATTTAGTTTTTTAAGCACCTTTATATTCTAGTTATTAGACCCGTATCAGAAAAATAACTGAACTTCTGAGATTTCATTCAAAATAATTTCTGTCTGTGCCAATAAGTTCTAGTATTTTCCCTGTTCTTTGCTAGAGCAGTATCAACGTTTTAGTTATTACATTAAAGTCTTTGATCCTATGGCATCATTTGGTACCACTAATACTGGTACAGGATGAGAGACAGCAGTGAGACATTTAGATTTTGTATTCTGCATAATTTTTCACAGAGGCTATTCTTTCTTTAATGCACATTTTGTAATTTTTATCAAAAATTAGTTGTGTCATGGTGTGTGAGTTTAAATTCTGGTATTCTTGTCAGTTCCATTGGTCTAGTATGAGTGGCTGCATACATGTGTTGGTTTATGTGTGTTTGTGTGTGTGTGTGTGTGTGTGTGTGTGTGTGTGTGTGCACCAGTAACAGCAATTTTTACTATGGCTTTATAGGATAATTTGAAATGTAGTATTATAATACCTGTAGCATATTTTTGCTAAGATTCCTTTTACCATTCTAATCTTATGTGTTTACATATTAATTCTAATAGTTCCTTTTGTATTTCTGTGAAGGATAATGTTGGGATTCTGACTGGTATTGTATTAAATTTATAGATCGGCATTGGTTGTCTGTAAATTATTATATCAATTATACCAATCTGGAATATGCAGTCTTGATAAAAATGCTTTATCATGTTCTGGATGCGTATTTTCCACCATATATTTCAAACAATATAATTCATAACCATTTTCTGTTTTGTGGCAGTATTGGTGATTGAACTCAGGGCCAGGCACTGATCCTTAGCTTTTTGTTTTTAAAGATGCTGCTCAGAGGGTAACTGTTACATAAGTAAGGTAATGAGTAGTACATTGCTTGCTGAGCATTGTTACTCCCTTCTTTGTTTTTCTCCTACTGTCCTTACCATTTTTGCTCATAGTTGATATTCTTCCACTTGAGCCAGAGCTCAACTTCCTGACATTTTGTTGAAGATAAGAGTCCAACAGACTTCCTTGCCTAGTTTGGCTTTGATCTACCATCCTCAGATTCCAGCTTCCTGTGAGGCTAGGACTAGTAGTCATGAGCCACCAGGTGCCTGGCTCTTATAAATAATTTTATATTTTCTATTATGGTACATTTTTCTAAATAGCATTAATTAAATAATCAAATCCTTAAATGGTGAGAAAGAAAGTTATGATCTCATATATTTCTCATATTAGCTTATACAATTCTTCCAGATTTTAGGTTATTCAGTATTAATTTTTAAAATTTTTAACTCTGTCTACACTGGCTCATGCCTGTAATCCTAGTACTCAGGAGGCTGTGTTCTAAACACCACAGTTCTAACTGGCACAGGCAGAAAATTCTGCTTGAGACTCTTTTTTAACAAATAAGTTTTTATTGTGAAAATATTGTACAGAGGGGTTACAGTTACATGAGCAAGGTAATGAGTACATTTCTAATCAAGCATTGTTGCCTCCTCATTTATTTATCCTTACCATCCCTTCCTAACGCCTCACCCCACACCTCCATCCACCCACTTTCCCCTCCATCCAAAGTTGTAAAATTCGCTTTTCAACAAAACGTCAGGTACATCTCATTGTTGCAGTGTGTCCACCTGTATCCCTATGTAAACAATTTGTTTTTAACTTTCCCCTCCACAAATTATACCAACATCAAACACAGTGAAAGCAGGGGTTATAGCGTGGGGGAGGGACATACAAAGCAACAAAGAAATACTTATGAATACGTTAGAAACAAAAGCAAGAAAGAAAAAAATATTAGTGTTCTTAGCTTGGGGTTCATTTTGCCTAATATCAACCTATCTGACCGTTTCTGCTTGTCAGACATATACTAGTTATTGCAAATAAGGGAAACCATGGGACCTATGTTTCTTTGGGTCTGGCTTACTTCACTTAATATAATATTTTCCAAGTCTTTCCATTTCCTAACAAATATGGCAATTTCAGTCTTTCTGATGGAAGCATAGAATTCCATTGTGTATATATACACCACATTTTCTTGATCCATTCATCTACTGAGGGAAATCTAGGTTAGTTCCATATATTATGTATGCTAAATAATGCTGCAACAAATATAGTTGTATGTTTATTGTATGCTTTAGTATGGTCTTGTTTGTGATCATTCAGGTAAATGCCCAAAAGTGGTGTTGCTGTGTCCTAGGGGAACTCTATGTAGAGTCTTCTGAGGAACGTCCATGCTACTTTCCAAAGTAGTTGAACAAGTTTACACTCCCACCAACAGTGCAGTAAGGTTGTCTTCTCTCCACATCCCCACTAGCATCTGTTGTTATTAGAGTTCTTGATTATAGCCATTCTAACTGGGGTGAAGTGGAATCTCAATGCTGTTTTGATTTGCATTTCTTTTATGGCTAGGAAGGTTGAGCATTTCTTCATGTGTCTGTTGGCCATCCTTCTTTCCTCTTCGGAGAAGTCTCTCTTTAAGCCTTTAGCCCCCTTATTTATTGGGCAGTTGTATCTTTGAGGATTTGTTGTTGGGGCATTTAATTTTTCGAGTTCCAGGTATATATTAGATATGAGACCCTTGTCTGTTGTATGGCTAGTGAAGATCTTCTCCCAATTCATAGGCTTTCTGTTGATACTGCTAGCTATGTCCTTTGCCATGCAGAAGCTCTGCATTTTCATACAATCCCATTTGTCCAACATTTCTTTGATTTGTTTTGTTTCTGGGTCTCTAGTAAGAAAATTTCTGCCTGTGCCAAGGAGACCTAGGCTTTCTCCTATTCCATCCTGTAATGTTTTCAGAGTGTCTGTTTTGACTCTGAGGATTTTGATCCATTTGGAGTTGAAGCTGGTGCAGGGTGATATATAAGGATCTAGCTTTAGTTTTCTACAAGTGACTAACCAATTTTGCCAGCACCATTTACTGAAGAGACTGTCTTTCTTCCATTCTAATTTTTTTAGCTCCTTTATCGAATATTAGATGGTTATAGGTCTGTGGGTTCATTTCAATTCTATTCCATTGTTCCTGATGTCTGTACTGTGCCAGTACCAAGCTGTTTTGATTACCATGGATTTGTAGTAGATTTTGAAATTGGATATTGATATTCCTCCAGCACTGTTCTTTCTGTTAAGGATAATTTTTACTAATTGGGGTATTTAATTGTTCCATATGAATTTTTGGATTGCCTCTTCTTCTACTTCCTTGAAGAATGAGGTTGGAATATTGATAGGCATCGCATTCAATTTGTAGATAGCCTTGGAAAGTATTGCCATTTTCACGATGTTGATCCTTCCAATCCAGGAGCATGGGAGGTTTTTCCACTTTCTAAGTTCCGGTTTGATTTCATTTTTCAGGTTTTTAAAGTTGTCACCATAGAGGTCCTTCACTTCTTTGTTTAAGTTAATTCCTAGGTATTTCATTTTTTGTGGGGCTATTATGAATGGAGTTGCTTTCCTGATTTTAACCACACTTTTCTCATTGTTAGCATACAGAATAGCCATTGATTTTTGAGTGCTAATTTTATACCCTACTACTTTGCCAAAGTTTTGAATCAGCTGAGTAATTTGGTAGTGGAGTCTGTGGGATTCTTTAAATACAAGATCGTGTGATCTGCAAAGAGGGAGAATTTTACTTCAACTTTCTCTGTTTGGGTCCCTTTTATGTTTGCATCTTGTCTTATTGCTGTAGTAAGGCATTCTAATACGAAATTGAAGAGAAGTGGAGAGAATGGACATCCTTGTCTTGTTCCTGAGTTAAGAGGAAATGGCTTTAGTTTTTCACCATTGAGTATAATGCTGGCTGTAGGTTTGTCACATACAGCCTTTATTGTATTTAGGAATATTCCCTGGATTCCTAGTTTTTCCAGAACCTTCATCATAAAGGGGTGTTGGATCTTGTCAAATGTTTTTTCTGCATCTATTGAGATAACCATGTGGTTCTTAGCCTTTCTCTGGTTGATATGATGAATTATATTAATTGATTTGCATATATTGAACCAGCTCTGCATCTCTGAAATGAATCCTGTTTGATCATGGTGTATGATTTTTTGGATTAATTGTTGAATACAATTGGCCAAGATTATGTTGTGAAGATTTACATCAATATTCATCAAAGAAATGAGTCTATAGTTCTCTTTCTTTGATGAGTCCCTGCTTGGTTTGGGGATGAGGGTTACGATGACTTCATAGAATGAGTTTGGTAGTGAACTTCTCTTTCACTTTCATTGAAGAGTTGGAGGATTATTGATGTGATGTCTGTTTTGAAGGCCTTGTAAAATTCTGCTGTAAATCCATCTGGTCCTGGGCTTTTTGTAGATGGGAGGACTCTTGTTGCTGTTTTTATTTCAATGCTTGATATGGACCTATTAAGATGGTTAACTCATCTTGGTTTAGTTTCGGCATGTCAATATTTGCTAGGAAAAGGTCTATTTCTGCCAAGTTCTCAAATTTATTAGCATAAAGGTTTGAGAAATAATCTCTTATAATGTTCTGAGTCTTGTTTTTTTCTGTGGTGATGTTTCCATTATCAAGTCTGGGTTTTTTATTTGGGTGTGTTCTCTTCTTTTTCTGATAAGATTTCCTAAGGGTCTGTCAATTTTGTTAATTTTTTCAAAGAACCAACTCTTTGTTTTGTTGATTCTTTCAATGCTTTGTTGGGGGATTCTAATTCTTTTAATTCTGATTTAATTTTAATTATTTCTTTCCATCTACTGGGTTGGGGTTCTTGCTGCTCTTTTTCAAGGAGGTTCAGATGTCTCATTAAATTGTTGGTTTCAGATCTCTCCAATTTGTTGATGTAGGAACTCAGAGTTATAAACTTGCCTCTGAGTACTGTCTTTGCTGTGTCCCAGAGGAGCTGGTAATTTTTGTGTTCATTTTTGTTGAGTATCATAAATATTTAAATTTCCTTTCTAATCTCTTCCATAACACACTGGTGATTCAACAGTATGTTGTTCAGCCTCAATGTGATACCAGAATTTCTTTGGTGGCTTTTGGTGTTGAGTTCTAATTTTATTCCCTTGTGGTCAGAGAGAATGGAAGATATAACTTCAATGTTTCTGAATTTGGACAAGTTTGCTTTGTGACCTAAAATGTGGTCTGTTTTGTAAAATGTTACATGTTATTCTGAGAAAAATGTGTATTCTCATGCTGTGCTGGGTGAAATATTCGGCCAAATATTTTGCCAAGTTGATCTATCTAGTGGGAATAGAGGTGTGTTAAAATCCCCAACAATTAATGTCTTTGGATCTATTTGAGATTTGAGGGAAAGTAGTGTTTCTTGGATAAATTTGATTGCGCCGTTGTTTGTTGATTTAGAATTGTAATATCCACCTGAAGGAGAGATCCCTGAATTAGTATGTAGCAACCTTCTTTATGTCTTCCCACTAATTTTAATTTGAAGTCTATTTTATCTGATATTAGGATTGCAACTCCCGCCTGTTTATGAGGGCCATTTGCTTGGTAGATTTTGTTCTAGCCTTTCACTTTCAAAATGTGTTTGTTTTGATGGGCAAGCTGTGACTCCTGAAGGCAGCAGATAGAAGGATCTTGCTTTTTAATCCAACTAGATAGTCCATGTCACTTAATTGGAGAGTTAAGTCCATGAATGTTGAGAATTTAGACTGAGAGGTGTTTGGTTGTTCCTGCCACTTTATCCACCTTCTTGGGGGCTCTGACAACTGGGTTCTTCCTATGGTTCTTGGATTCTTGACCTTTATTGTGGTCTTGGTTTTCTATGTGTAGGACATCTTTAGTTATCTTTGGCAGGGCTGGTTTGGTGGAGATGCATTTTTTTCAGTTTTTCTTTGCTATGGAAGTTTTTTATTTGACTTTCGGTTATGAAGGAGATTTAGCTGGGTACATCATTCTAGGCTCTTCTTGGTTTAATTGTCTCTGCTGAGAAATATGAGGTGATTCTAATTGGTTTCCCTTTATAGGTGATTGATCTCTTCTCCTTGACAGCTTTAAGGATGTTTTCCTTGGTTTGAATTGATCCTGTGTGGATTATACTGGGACCGTGGGGTGTCCTGTTCTGGTCTGGTTCTAAAAACTTCTTGTATCTGAATAGGCCTATCTTTTTGCATGTTTGGGAAGTTCTCTGCTAGGATCCTTTTAAATAACTTTCCTAGACCATTAACTTCTGTCTCTAGGTACTCCTCTACACCCATTATCCTCAGATTAGGCCTATTGTTGGTGTCTTCCAAATGTTGAATAGATCTGTCGTATTTCTTGGATTTGTCTTGGATAGTTGTATGTTCTTTCTCTATAATATCTAGGCTGTCTTCAATCCCTGAGATTCGATCTTCTGCATGGTCTAACCTACTATCAAGACTTTCTACTTTTTTTAATTTCTTTTCCTTCTAATTGGTCTACTTTGACGGCTTCAAATTCTTTGTTGGAACTTTGTTTTAGATCCTGTATGAATTTCTTTACTTCCTTAACTTGCTATTCAGTGTTTATTCTCAAATCACTAAGTTGATTGGTTATGATTTCTTTGGACTGCCATTCCTCTGTAGGGCTCCATTCAGCATTCTCTTTGTGGTCTCCCTGAATTCTTTCAGCTGTCTGTTTATGAATGCCTCTATAGATCTTTGTCTATTCTCATCCCACTCTCACAATTCCTGTATTACTCTTTGGTTAGCTTCCTCATGTTCACACAATTCCTGTAGTTCTCTTTGACTGTTCTCAGCCTGCTCACACCATTCCTGACTTTCTCTTGACAGTTCTTAGCCTGCTCATGCAATTCCTGGTTTTCTCTTTGACTGTTCTCAACCTTTTCATGCAATTCCTGTATTAATCTTTGGTTTGCCTCCTCTTCCTCCCTATAACGTTCTCACTGAGTCCTTTGCAGGTTTTCTTTCTTTTCATTCACTATGTTTATCAGTAGTATTTGTAGAGCTTTTTGGGAACTCTCCTCTGGATTAATCATTAACTGTTCTGTCACCTGATTATCATGAGTGGGATTTGAGATACCCGGACTTGGCATTTTTCTTGTGTTTTTTCGGGTTTTTCTGCCCATTTGGTATGAAAGTAACACCAATTTTGTCCTAGAATACTATTTTAAGGCAAGCATCAACGAGAGTCCTGTAGTTGCACAATCAAAATGGCTGCAGATACAATCTAGTTCAACAGATACATTCTATTTAACATCAACCAACTATGGATTAATGGGCTAAGAACAGCAAAGAAGTATTTGGCAAACCAAAAATTATTTGGCTTTGGGTGAAATGTAGGGAAAAGTAGGATTAGAGGGATGTGGAGAGTCAAAAGGAGAGTGAATTTAACCAAGTCCTAATCTCAGAGAGGGAAATAGATTGGACAGAATGATAGGAGAGAGTTTTAAAAAAAAGAAAAAATGGAAAAACAAAAATTTAAATTTAAAAAGTGAAACACTTAAAAATTCTAAAGTGTAAAGAAATGATATTGAGAGAAGAATTGGATGAGAGGAGGGGAGGGATAGAAAGGAGACATGAAAAACTAAAAAATAAAAATTCTTAAAATTAGTTACTTGAAAATTATATAGGTATATCTATAAAGATATAATAATGTTATTAAAGAAGTTAAGCCTAAAAGGTAGTGAATTGAGTAATAAATTTCTGGATTAAGTATGTACACAATGGGCGATAAGGTCTAATAATTGACGATGGTATATATCTGGGGATGAGCAGAACAGCAATCAAGTCCGGCAAAAAAGAAAGAAAGAGAAAAAAAATGAAAGGAATAAAAACAAAAAAACAAGAAAAAGACCAAAATTTCAAACGAAATTTTAAAAAATGCACACACACACACACACACACACACACACACACACATACACACACACACACCTAAAATAAAAATTATAAGAGAAAAAAAGATTTATTGAAAACAATTTAAAAAAAAATTTTAAAAAGGTACAAAATGAATTATTTGATTTTTTTCAGGGTGTGGGGAATGGGAAGATCCTGTATCTCCCCCGTGTTCATAACCAGTCTCTTGGTCAGGTCTGATTG
Source organism: Dipodomys merriami (assembly GCF_024711535.1). Lineage (NCBI taxonomy): Eukaryota > Metazoa > Chordata > Mammalia > Rodentia > Heteromyidae > Dipodomys > Dipodomys merriami. Next base: position 74,819,893 of record NW_027202270.1, on the reverse strand, counting down.
TTGTGTTTGGTTTTCCTGTGGCTTGATTGGTTTCTTAAGTCTTTTTGTTTGAGCAGGCAGAAAAATGCTCTGCATTACCCAGGATGTTGTGATCCTCCTCCCAGGCTAGTTCGGTGAGAGGGAGATCTGCTTTGAATATCACAAAAGAGGGAGATGGCTGTTTCTTCTAGTTTGGAGATGCTGTGATGAAGCTAGGTTCTGGGTAGAGTTGAGGCCTTTCAGCAATCAGCAGCTTTTCCCTGAGGGGCTAGCTTCTGAGATACTCACAGAGCCCAGCCTGGAACAATTCTCTGGGTTTATGTTTACTGAATTTCAATTGATTGTCTAGGCTGCTGTATGGAGGGGCAATCTCTGGCTCTGTTTACCCAGTGAAGTCACTCCTCCCGGGGCGTATCTTGCTCTGCCTGAGCTGGGTGACTTTCCCCTGGGTGGAACTCATCCTGGCAGGTCGAGTCAGGTTCCTGTGACCTGATAAATGACTATTTTGTTTTCTTCCAAGGCCCGAGTTGGAGCTAGCTGCTCAGCCAGGCTTTTGTCAGTATCAAAGATGGAGATCTCTGTTGGTGGGGGAGGGGCGGCCTTCCCTCCTCTGTTCCTGGAGAAGGAGTAGGATGTCAGGGTTCTACTCACACCAGAGTCTTCGTTCCTGGGCTGTCTCTGGTCTGTGATATGCAGGATGAAGATATTTGCTCCTTGTCAGTTCTTGCTGGTGTTGAGTAGAATCTGCTCTCCCACCTCATCTGGCACCTTTCTCCTGGACTTTCTCTGTAGGTATGGAGGCTACGACTGCTGCCACTGCCACTGCTGCCACCATTGCTGCCGCTGCCACTGCCACAACTACCAGCAAGTGCTCAGATCTGTCTCCTTGCCTGGATTTTCTCTCTCTGGCCAAACTCTCTGTACTGTGATGGCACACTTGGTGTGATTCTCTAGACTGAGACTCTTTTCTCAAACACTAACACTACTTTCCATGCCAGAGCTTGTTTATCCCCAGCTTCTATTCGGCCATCTTCCTCTGAACCCAGTACATTTCTTATCAAACATTGTTGCTTCCTCCTTTGTTTTCCCCACCATCCCTTCCCTCCCACCTCTTCAACTGCACTCCCCCGCCCACCTAAATTGTAAAGTTCGATTTTCAACATACTGTGTTGTATGTCTTATTGTTACAGTGGGTCAACCTGTATTCCTATATAAACATTTTGTTTTTTCCCTTCTCCTCTGGAAATTATACCAACATCAAATACAATGAAAACAGGGATTATACCATGGGAGAGGAACGAACAATGCATAACTATGTTTATTGCAGCAATATTTACCGTAGCTAAGATATGGAACCAACCCAGATGCCCCTCAGTAGATGAATGGATCAAGAAAATGTGATATATGTATATATATATATACATATATATGTATATATATGTGTATATATACATATGTACATATACATATGTACATATGTATATATACACATATATACACATACACATATGTATATATGTATATGTATATATGTATATGTATATGTATGTGTATATATACACATATATACACATACACATATGTATATATGTATATGTACATATGTACACATATATGTATATATATGCATACACACACAGACATACACACACACACACACACACACACACACACACTGGAATTCTATGCCTCCATCAGAAAGAATGACATCGCCCCAGGTCCAAAGAAAAATAGGTCCCATGGTATATGCCTGGGACAAATAGAAAAGGTCAAAAGCTATGTACATATGACCAGATAAGATGAAGTTAAGCAAAATGGACCCCAAGATAGGGACACAAGTGATTTTATCTTTCTTTCTATTGTTTCTAACGTATTTATAAGGGACCATGTGATTTTCTGTTGCTTTGTATGTTCCTCCCCCATGAGACTTTTCTTCAGTTAACGACTCAAAAACTGGAAGAGGTGCTGTAGCTCAAAATGGCAGAACAGTAGCCTGTGCAAAAGAGCTCAGGGACAGCACCCAGGCCCTAATTTCAGGCCTAATTTCAGGCTCTATGACTGACAAAAATATATTTTACTTCTAGTACTGTGTTTAAATTATGTGAGTATAGGGTCAGCAAGTCTAGAACAGTACAGTGAGATGTTTGTACTTACTTTACATAGTAGAAAAATATAAATGAATTAATGCATGCTATTTTGTTTAGTTTAAAATTATTTCTTTGTTCACATACATCCTTCAAAACAAATGTAAATGAGAGCTAAAACTGTTTGAATGATGAAGATAAAAAGGAAATGTGCAGCTGAGCTTATAAGAAGTAGATGTAGTAAAGAGAACAGTAGACTAAGAAAAGTGTGCTTATGCAGATGTACTTTTGCTGATTTTAAAGAGGCAATGTTTTAGGATTGGAAAGTCATTCCATTCTCAGTCCCTGGGGTTTAATTCTATTTCAATGATCATTAAATAAATATTTCCATTTCTAACATAGGAGATACTATTAATGGATCATATTCAGTCCATCTTTATAATAAACTATTCTGAGCACCTACTTTGGGTGAAATATTCTTGCTTGGTGAATTCTAAATATGTTTTTTTTTTTTTTTTTTTTACTAATGACCACTTCATATCTAATACCATATGTATATAACCTTGGACAAAGTGTGGTCCAAGCAATTTATTTTCCAAATAACCAGAAATATAACAATATAGCCAGCAATACAACTTTTCTCAATTTTTTGGTAGAAACACTGATTATATGGCCTTATGAATATTGCCAAGCATTTTCTAGATGGAAATACTGTCTATGGCATATTTTAAGAAAATTAGTTTTAAAGTATTAGTCAAGTCTCCATAGTTAGAAATTGAATTTTTAACCTGGCAGGTTAACCTTATACTTACATTTCATCATATTCTGTTGCCCAAAACTAATCTGTTCAATTATGAGATAGGAACAGGCATATGCAATTATTAATAGTTTTCACATATGGCATGTCCTTTGAGGTGTAATCTACATGGAAATTTTCTGGAATTATAAATGTCTGTTTAGTCCTGTTGAGTTTCAAATTAGTGTACACTCACTGAATTTATAACCATTTCTTTTTTTTTAGAATATTTTTATTGTGAAAATACTGTACAGATGGGTTACAATTACATGGGTAAGATAATGAGTACATTTCTTATCAAGCATTGTAGCCTCCTCCTTTGTTTCCCCTTCTCATCCCTTCCCATCCTCCTCTACCCACCACCCAATCCTCCTCGCTCTCCCCTACCAAAGTTGTAAAGTTTGTCGAAAACGAACTATAACCATTTCTTTAATGAACATCATCTGAGTTCACTTCTTTATTTCTAAGCAGCCATAGTATATTTATGCATTTACTTCTTTTCATTGTTAAGGTGATGTTTAGGGGGGTGACAGTTACATAAGTAAGGTAATAAGTACATTTCTTGTCAAACTTGTTACCCCTTCTCTCATTTTTCTCCAACTTTCTCTTTCCCCATCCCCCCACCAAATTGTGCTGATTATTTCCAACATATTGTCTTGTGTATATCGCTGTTGCATTGGTTCCCCTCTTGTCCTTTGTCTCACCATTCTGTTGTTCCCCTTCCCTTCTCTAATTCAGATAACCGTATCTACAATAGTAGGATACCAAAATCCAATACAGTGACAACAGGTGATATACCATAAGGGGAAGAACATACAAAAGAAACAAGAAATCACATAGTACATTAAAAACAACAACAACAAAGCAAAACCTCTTGTGTCCTTGTCTTGGAATTTATTTTGCTTCAACACATCTTATATGGTTATATTTACATAGCTATTGAGCTGTTCTGCTCATCTGCTATGATTAGCCTAGATGTATACTATTTATTGCAAATAAGGAAATGCTATTGCATTGTTTGTGGGAGTGTAAACTTGTCCAACCACTCTGGAAAGCAGCATGGTTCCTCAAAAGACAACACATAGAGCTCCCCTATGACCAGCAATCCCACTTCTGGGCATTTACCCAAGGTCATATAAAGCTACCAGCACAACTATTTGTATCACAGTATTACTTACCATAGTTAAGACATGGAACCAACCCAGTTGCCCCTGAGTAGATGAATGGATCAAGAAAACGCAACATTGATACACACGTACACACACACACACACACACACACACACACACACACACACACACACACACACACACACACACACACACACTGGAATTCTATGCTTCCATCAGAAAGAATAACACCACCCCATTTGTAAGGAAATGAAATTCTTGGAAAAAATCATTTTAAGTGAAGTAAGCCAGAACCAAAGAAACATATGTCCCATGGTTTCCCTTATTTGCAATAAATGAGTTCACGTCTTATCATGGTGAAAAAATGTATTTCAAAGAGGCTTGATAATCAAATCTTTCATATGAAAGTGTAGATTGAAATGTTTAACTATCATTTAATTTAAAGAACATCTAAAATCTGCTCTAAATAATCTCTAGACAGATATTCAAATGTTTGACATATATTAATAAGATGTCATCTGGAAATTTATATTTGAGGACTCATAACATAGATGCTATAAAAATTAAAATCACATCCAATATTCTTTGGTTCTTTCCATTTGATAGCCAATGAAATAATTTTGTGACTTGGTTTTTCTGTAAAATTCTCTTTTCAGCCCCATTTTAATCCTTTATGTTGCTTTTATTGTTCATTAATGTTGAAGAAGTGCACCAAAGTCTTTGGAGATGATTGTGGAATTAATGGTAAATAATAATGAAAGTCTTTTAATCATCTCAATTGATATTTTTTAAATTCAGAGTTTCTTCTAATAACTTGAATTTAGTATATTTTTTCTAAATGAAGATTATTTGCATAATTTAATTGTAATATTAAGATAGATGTAAATATAAAATAATGGCAGAAAAGGAGGAGGAAGTATTGAGAGAGAGATGAGCAAAGAAAAGAAACAGTGAAATAGAGACAGAGAGAGAGCAACTGATAAAACAGTTGTAAAGACCCAAAAATGTATCAGGTAGAAGGGAAACATGTGCCTTATTTTGAAAATGTATTTGTTTTCAAACAATATGAAGAAAAGAAAAATTGGGTAATGGAAATAGGTAAAATTGAAAGTGTTCTGGTACATTTCTTTTTATTATTTCCAGGATTGAAGAGGTGAGCAGATTTGAAAACACTTGTGCAGAATGAGTGAGAAGAAAACTCAGATGAATGAGCAAGCAGCAAAGGAACTTAGCTTGTGGTAGGGAGTATATAGATAGTCCTGCTTTAAACACATATAAAAATGGCAATTGTCTGAGGTGTCAACATATATTGCAGAAGGACACCAGAACAAGGAGGTCATCTATGTTGTCAAGAATGGTTGGATTAATGAACCAGGCAAGGGAAATAAAATACTATATGGACGCAGGTACAACTCTTGGAGAAGATGCAGGAGAGGAAAAGCCAGAAAAAACAAGTTCCCAGCCTTTAAATTACATGGTTGAGATCTCAGTCTATGGTAGATTTCTGGAAATGGAGTTTATTTTATAAAGTTTATTTGATGAAATTGGAAACCATCACTTAGAGCTTTTCATGAAGAACCTCAGTGTTGATTTTTGCTTTGTTTTATGCTTATATCATAAACCATAAACCAGTAGGCTGCTATTACATTTTTAAGCCAGTGGAGAAGCTGTATAGATTTTTAAAAAGACATGGTAATATAAACTTTAAAAAATATTTTCAAATATATTTTTGTCCTTCGCGTTTACAGATACTAAAGGGGAAACTTTGAATTTAAAATTAAAAGGAAACTATCAGAGAGAATATTATATTTTTCTGAACCAGAAAAGGGAAGATTTTAAACAAAAGAATGAGTTCATTCTCTATACCATAAAATTAAGAAAAGTAAGGAAAGAGGTGGGTGAAAGAAGGTTGAGAATGTTGAACACTGATCAAGATGCATTGTATTCATAAACTGCTTTGTATTAACAGCAGAAAAAATAACTACCAATGTAGTGCAGAATGATAGGACAGGGTCTAAGACAACATGAGATATTTATTTATCAATTTTTATTTATTTATTGTTGGTACTAGGGCTTGAACTCAAGGCCTCACACTCTCCTTTGGCTTTTCTCCTTAAGAATGATACTCTACACTTGAGCCACATCTCTTCTTTCAGCTTTTTACTGGAAGGAAGCATCTTAGGGACTGCTGTTCAGGTTGTTTTGGAGCTATGTTTCTTAGCTCTCAGCCTCTTGAGTAGCTAGTATTCCAGGCATGAGCCACTCTTGCCTGGCTACAAAGCTGTTATTTTGGGTAATTTGTTAGTTTTTGGTTTTTGTGTAGCAGATTTAAACTTATTTTTGTTAACTCAGAACAACCCTTATTATGTCAATTTTTCTATATATTAAGAATCCAGGCATAGTTTCTTCTCTTTATCTTCTGTCTAATGGAGCAATCAAGCTATAATTAAGTTATAGACAAAGTTGAGACTAATTAGAGGCTTTACAGGTAAAGATCCATATCTTTACATTTTGGGCAGAATTAACCTTCAGGTCATTATCTCTCCACAAAGGGCCTAGACCTTCTTTTAAGTGGTTCCAGCTGATTAAGTCAGGCAAACCCAATATAATTTCCTTTTGGGTTAACTGAGACATACCAACTGAACTTTCACATTAATTGTACTGTATGTTCCCTTCAACTTTATTGTACATTAAAACCTAATAGTGGGAATGACATCAAATCTCATTCTCAGTTACTGATATACTCATGGATGAGCAAATATACAAAAATGGACCATGAGAACAAGAATCAGATGGTTTTGATTTTAATTCAAATGAAAATGAAAGCATTAAAATTATTTAGGAAGAAATTGATGGATGGACTTAGCTGCATACATGTTGAAGTTGGGGTTATTGTGTAAGAGTGGCTCAGTAGGTGTTAGTGTTCCAGACCCTAAATAGCTATCTGGCATTGCAAGTAGGAGTGATAATTAAAACAATGTGATTATCCCAAGCTTGGAGCAAGAAGGGGTTGATAAGACTGAGTAAAATGAGAACTTTTGAAGCTTACTCTCACTCCTTTCCCTTGACTGTAGTACAATATTCTCATTGTACAATTTTTTACTATTGCTCTACTGAATTGCTTCATTGCTTCTTATCAGAAACTAGGTTCTTCAGTTTCACAGCCCCTTGTGGTATAAACAGAATAGCACTATTTCAGTTATTATTCTACATATCTAGCTCTTAAAATTTTGGTTTGTTTATCTGAGTATTCAAGCCAATGCAACCATATTGTTGGGAAATCTGAGCTGTGATGATGGAAATAGAAAGTGAATTTGAAAATAAGGGAAACCACCTATGGGACACAGGTGTTTTTTTTTTTTTTCTTTCTTGCTCTTGTTTCTAATGTATTTAAAGGTATTATGTAATTTTTTTTGTTACTTTGTATGTTCCCGCCCTCCCACCCCCCCCCCCGTGGTAAAACCCCTGTTTTCACTGTATTAGATGTTGGTATAATTTGGGGAGCGGAAGGGAAAAAAAACAAATTGTTTAAATAGGGATACAGGTTGACCCACTGCAACAATGAGATGTACAAGACACTGAGATGTACAAGACACTGTGTTGAAAAAGAGCTTTACAATTTAAGCCAGGGGTGGGGGGGGAGGAGGTATTGAGGTGGGGTGGGGGAAGGGGGAAGTGTAGTGGAGGAGGTGGGAGGGAAGGGATGGTAGGAAAAAAAAAACAAAGGAAGAGACAACAATACTTGATAAGAGTTTTACTCATTTCCTTGCTCATGTAACTGTAACCCATCTGTACAGTATTTTCACAATAAAAAAAAATTTTAAAGAAAGTGAATTTGATCAGTACATTTTAATTGGACTTCTTCCTTTCACTGGAAACTTTTTCTTTCAGGTTATATTGAAGAAGAGTGTAACATCCCCTGCCCATTTGACTGCAAGTTAAGTGACTGGTCTAGCTGGGGTCCTTGCAGTTCATCTTGTGGGATTGGAGTGAGAATTCGATCCAAGTGGCTAAAAGAAAAACCTTACAACAGAGGTCGACCATGTCCCAAACTGGATCTCAAGAATCAGGTAAAGTGCATGAAATAATAAATAAAACCTAAAACTACCATAATTGTGATTTCCATTGGAATATGAAGTTTCATTCTTATTACAAGTAGTTTTCAAGATTTGAAGAAGTTTAACCAGGGCAAATACTAAGATGACAGAATTTGCAGTAGCTTTGCCCCATGCCTAGGTAATGAATTTAACTGATGTTCTTAACAATAAATCAATTTACAAAACTATATACAGTAGATTTTAAAATAATCTACAAAAATGCACTTGTATTTTAGTATAAATAATAAAATTTTTATGAGAAAATATTTAGTGATTTTATCTATATGTTCCAAAAATGGTGTATTTTACCTATTTATTCTCATCATTTTTATTATCAATCTTTCCAGTTCTTTTGTGCTTTATAAGTTTCCTTTGTCTATTTCTCTACACACTTCCCCAAAAGCTGTATCTACTTTCATAACTAAATCCCTGATGGATAATTTTCCATATAATGTTTAACAAAATTAACATTCTGAGAAAAGTTGATTACAGTGTTTCAGTTTGCTTTACCTACAAAAGTCTAAAGATTAATAATAATAATAATAATAATAATAATAATATAATGTGACTTTCACCAATGGTTACATATTGATTAGTAAATTAGGACTGATATTTCAGTTTCTGTATTTTTTAGTAAGTTGAATAAAATGGAGCTGTTAAAAGTTCTTTTTTTCTTTGAGAAAAAAAGTGTGTCTTATATGAATATGTAGATTCTTTGTGCCTGGGGAACTTTTAACAGGAGAGTTACACAAGCTTCTAGCACTAATTTTGTTATATTAATTTTTGTTTTACAAACCCCATTTTATCAGATTATTTATAAGATATTAATGTAGGGAAGCCTAATACATCTACTTTTAATTAATTTAAATTGTATATGTGGTATTGTTTGCCCTAAATCTCATATGTCAACTCAAAACCAGTATCAGTAGCTAGCTTTTTCTTTCTAGTTTTTATAAAACACATATAACTCACTGAAAATGAGGGATTTTCATTTCACCAAGAAATATTTAAGTTCTACAACAGGCCATAGTATTCTACACTAGTTTTTTTTTAAGGTTTATAATAAAATAATGACATACTGTCTATCTCAGGATGTAAATCTTTTGAGGAAACAGTGTAGCACATCATGAAAATCCCCACAAGTACATGAGTTTGGTGAAGGCAGGACTAATATATGATTCATAAAATCAAGGAAGAAATAATCAGAATATTTTGAGGAAACCTTACAAAGAAAGGAATAATATAGGAATTATTATCAGGAAGATGACTTGCAGGTGAACGTTCTATGTGAACAGTACTTGACCATCCCTAGGGAATTTATCGAGAACTTAAAATGGAGAAGATACATGAAGCATTGAGAATTATAGTAACTGATGATCATTCTTATTATGTCTTTCTTAAAGCCACCAATGAAATCTAAGTCTCTATAATATTCATATTAAACACTAATTTTAATACTGCCATTTTAGTAACAAGGAAATTATTAAAGGAATGAAAGGATGTCATTTGAGCACAGACTCAATATATAAAATCTATAGCACAGAGGCTATGGACTTAGTGTACGAAGCAAAGTGTACAGAAACAGGTCTATGAAATTTGAGGTTATGGAGAAGTGAATGGAATTTGAGTGCCTGTTACTTAATTGACATATAGCACTCATGACCTCAAGAAATTGCAGAAGTTGGGAATTAAACCATGCTGAAGAATAATTTAGATGAGTTCAATAAGTGAAAATTAATTAATGTGATGCCTTTCTACAGGGCATAGTTTCCAATGTTGATTACTTTCTTCCATGAAGACAATTGTAGTTTTCTAAGAGTACTTGATTTTCTGATTGAATTATAAATAGAATTCAGGATAAAATTATTGATGTAGATAAGTGTTAGATATTCAGCATGTTTGTAGATATTGCATTAATGCTGAATTAAATCATTACTATAATCCATAGTTTGTATAGTTTTAAAATGCTTTCTTTTGTTGAATAGCAAAATATAGTTGTATGTATTTATAGGTTACATAAGTTACTATGAATTATGAATATAATGTAGCATAAGGAAATCAACAAATTAATCTCTCTATATGTATCACCTCAAACACCCTTTAACATAGTGTGAATATTTTAGCAATCCTATGTTTCACTTATATTAACTGCCCTACATAGTAACCTCAGTTAAAAACCAAAATCATTCCTCCTGCCTACTGAAAGCTTTGCAACCTTTTTCCATCATCTCCCCATTACTATTTCCTTCCATCCTCTAGTAGTACCACTCTACTTCTGTTTGGATAACTTACTTTCTAAGTAAGAGCCAATACTCCTTGTGTTTCTATATCTAGATCATTTATCTTAATATAATATTCCTCAGTTCCATTCATGTTCTCATAAGTGACTGAATTTATGTCTTTTGAAATACCAAGTCGTATCCCATTGTTTATGTATACCATATTTTCTTTCTCCCTTGCTATCTGTGGATAGAATATCTGATGCCATTATTGACTACCATGAATAACAATGCAATGAACATGAGATATAGCCATTACATTGATATATTAATTTCAGTTCTTTTGAATAAATATCCACAGAAGAATTGCTGAATCATGTAGTATTCTATTTTTAGTTTATTGCAGAAACTGTAAGTAATTTTCTGTAGGTTGTTCTTTCCCAGAAATAATACACTAGAGTTTCCTTTTCTCCACACATACTTTATATTTTAACATATTAGTCGATCATTGCATTATTGCTTACTCTAGTAAGCCTCCTTCCCATCCATGTCTGTGAATGGCAAGGAAACTGCTCTTGGGAAAAAATACTAAATTTAATAATTTCTTTAGGCCAAGACCAATTCCATTTATAAAACAAGCTGGCTACCTATCTCTGTGAGTATATGTGTGGAAAAGTATCAATGAAGATTTAGTTATGTATTTGTCCTTTATAAATTAAATACTTGTGTGTGTTTGTGTTTGTATATATGTATATCCATGCACTTACACACATGTGTGTGTGTAAATATGTGTGTGTGTGTGTGTGTGTGTGTGTAAAGTACGTAGAACTTTGAGATACAATAAGGAGTTCTGAAGGATTATCATTATTTAGGAAATTTTTCCCTGGTTTTATTATTTGTGTCCATTCTTCTTTAAAAGAAGTCACTATTGAAGTATGGTATCAGCACAGTTTTAACCATTAAAGCCCTATTGTAAAAGTTTATTTTTACTATTGACTTTAAGTTATTAATGTCAATAATAGTCCATTCAGCTATGCTTATACTATTGATTTTTGTTAATTGTCTTTTAGGTTTAAAACTATTTTTCCATGTTTGAAACCAGATTCATACCTTATACCTATTTATCCATAAATAAGAGCTTTATAAAAAGAAAATAGATTATAGTAGTACTAAAGGCACATGTCTTTAATATACCGGGCCTCAGGGAAATATGGGTTGCTGAAATTGGGCCTAAACATACTGTAATAATTATTGAATTTCTTGTGTGTCAATGTTTATGGAAACATCAGTCTGTCTATATACACTTACTCATTTTCTTCCTTTGATTCTCTTTAGAACATGAGTTCTTTTTGAAGGCAAGAACTATCTTCCTATTTTTGTAACATATCCATATTGTAGCGCAGTCTCTGTAGGTTGTCAACTTACATTGGTTTGATGTCTCATTTTTAAAAGCACTCTTCTCTGTGGATGAGTGGGTATCTGGCTCCATAAAAATCAGCGAATACATTTAAAAGCTGTATTTTATGCTCTAATTCTTAATTTGGGTTCTCAAAATCCTGAACTCTTTCAGAAGAAAGGAAATAAGCACCACCAAATTGTTATTGCCCAAATAGTCTTTGAAGATTTCCTGAATAGTCTTTGGCATTTAGAACTGCATTGAATTTTAACACAAAAATATAAATGGAAATGTTAGTATAAGGTGCAACAGCTTACAAACTGTTCTGAACCTGTTAGCAAAACCAACATTTGTAATTTCTAACAAAAAGTTATCCTAGTTTTTAAGCCCAGACTTTTTGAACTAATAGTCCTTTCTCTCAAAAGGCCTGTGTCCCAATCTTTGAACCATTCATTCTAAGTATATTTATGATGCTACATAGTTCTGTACTGCTGTCCAAAGATCTTGTTGGTTGGTTGGTACATAAATGCTTTCTACAGTTATTGGATTATCAGGTTAGTTGGCTTATGTCCTTAACTCTGCTATGCATAATAAAATACATAATATATTTTAATTTTTACAATCTATAATGTATTGAGAAGCTTTATGTGCACTTATCCTTTGCGTATTTTGTTATATTTTTATATTTTGAAATGTTGCAATTAGGAGGAAATGTGAGGAGAGTAAAACCTCACCGAACCTGCATTTCCCTTTATGAGTTCTTCACACAGGAAGCCTAAGGATTCTTATAAAACTAAGTTGTTTTTACAAGTTTTGAGATGCTGTGTGCACAGTTTGAATAAAAATCTTGTATGGGAAATGTACTCATTACCTTGCTCATGTAACTGGAACCCCTCTGCACAGTATTTTTGCAATAAAAATGTAAAATAAAATCTTGTATAAAGATTAATTGCATACACTTTTAAAAGATACATACATCCCAATGCAGTTTACAATAGACACATTAAGAAAACAGCCTGGCCGGGTGCTGATGGCTCATGCCTGTAATCCTAACTACTCAGAAGGCTGAGATCTGAGGATTGCAGTTCAAAGATAGCCTGGGCAGAAATGTCTATGAGACTCTTAACTCCAATTAACCATCAGAAAACCGGAAGAGGCACTGTGGCTCAAGTGGTAGAGCACTAGATGAGCTGAAGAGCTCAGGGACATCAGCCCAGGCCCAAAGTTCAAGCCCCACAACAGACAAACAAAAGAGCAACAACAAAAAAAGGAAACAGCCTAGGAACCCTACAGTGGATGAATGAATTAAAAATTACATGTATAGCTATTTATGTATATATGTATACATACAATAGAATTTTATGCTGCCATCAGGAAGAATGAAATTATCATTTTTCAGGGAAATAGATCTTAAAAACATGCTGAATGAAGTATGCCAGGCAAGAAAGACAAAGGATAAACATTTTCTCTCACATGTGGATCTTAGACCCAAAATATAATTTCCCATATAACCGCATATAGAGGCCTATGCTTATATATACAAATTAGTTGAATATAGTATATATGGAAGTGAAACTCCATAGATGGAATCTTTGAGCAATTAACGGATAATTTACCAAATTGAGTACTAGAAGCTGAAACAAAATTAGAAGAGAATAGGAAGGAGGTGAATGAATGAAAAGGGGCAGGGGCAAATGCAGCCAGAATAGTCAATGTACATATGTAATAAAGAAGCAAAATGAGTCTTGGGGAAGGGATGACATGGGACTGGGAATAAGGATAGCACATCTCAACACAAAGCACTGGACACTTAAACATGTTAAACTATGATTCCCTGGTAAAACTTTCTGAACTTTAAACATAAAATAAAATTATATGTAAATAAAATAAGTCCTCATTAAAAACATGAATTCAATTTAAATGTATTTTTAAAAGACTTCATTTCAAGGATCAAAATTAAATTTGTGTGTTCTGTAGAAAAGAAACTGATATTTTGAAGGTGTGTTTTCTCAACAGAGGAGACCACAATTCTCAAAGAAGAAAAATGTATTTCATTTTTGAAACTAGGGTACTATTGTTTTCAAGTAGGCTTTTTTTTCCCCAAAGAACTTCAGGTAAATTTCAAGATGAACATGTTTTTCTTAAAAAAGGACTTGGGAATGAGGAAAGTTTTCTCTGGAGAAGTAGCTTCTGCTCATTTTAATATTACTTCAGTAACTATGAACAACAGCATGTTAGAAATCAGAAATAGAATAACTTGTTCTGTCTGTATGTTTACCTAGAAAAATTTGACTACACTTAAGGCTTAATTTTATGTAACCAATGGGCTCTTGCTTCTAACTAAGGACGCCTTCCCCCTCCTCCCCTTACTCCCCCCATATACATAGGTCCTGTTCTAAACCACATTATTTCAGGCAGAGTGCTGTTCAGTTTGGGCTTAGTACTTTGGCAAGAATCCCAGACTGTAATGGAAAGAGAATCCTTCCTGAGAATTAATATGGAAGGCAGTTGAAACTAAGCCATGATCACGCAAACTAAGCCGTGATCACGCACCTTCTGGTGTACTGCTCTTTCATGGGGAAGGGCAATTGGTGGTTTTACCTTGTTTGAAATATGAAACATAGCCTGACAGGCTGAAGAATGATTCAGGCCTAAGGAGTACTTGGCAGGAAATATTGCAGGCAGATACACCTAAAGTATTGCCTCTCTCCTCAACCTAATAATTACCCCCAGTGCTCAGGTCTACTGAACTCCTATCATTAGCCAGCAGGAAATAGCCCATGTGAGCTCGTGTCCTTCCATTTGTAACATTTATGCCTATTTGCGGGCCTCGATTCCGTGCTTTCAGAAAGTGGGCTTTGCACTAATTGTGCTGAGTTCAGTTCAGAGGAGAGTAATTTATCTTTTTTGCTCTGGCACTATTGCCATCTCCAAGAAAAATTCATTTTCTTTTTTTTTCTTTTCAAGAGATGCCCTCCCCCAATATTTATGTGCACAAATTTCCAGCTCTTCATCATAACAAAAATAACACCCCTCAAGCTTATTAAAATCTTTTAAACCTTGATCATTTTCCCTTTGGCCTTCCAGAATCACTCCTGAGAAGTAAACTTTCTATATCACTTGCTCACTGCCCCTGCACTTTAGTCCATTTGTTAATACTGGGGATTGCCATCCTGTGTATGTCGAACCCCACTTTTAATTATTATTCAAGATATTGGGTGAGCATTTCTATAATATGCTGCAACAGGGGTAGTTTGGCAAATTTCCCAATACTGCTGCTAAACAGACTTTTCAGGTTGGTTGGAGACAGCTGTAAAAATCGTAGAACTGGATAATTTTTAAATCAGATTTGGTTCGGGGCTTCTTTCATTTCCTTTTCAAACCTCATATTATCCTTGGCCCCTTAAACTCCCAAGTCCCTAAAATAGGGGAAAAAATGTCATCACCAAGCATGATGTTTTAAAGTTCTTTGTTAGATAAATATTGGTAAAACCTATTTTTTCCTATCTTTCCTGAATCAATCTAACACACACACACACACACACACACACACACACACACACACACACACACACTACACAGAGTCATAATTTAAGACCAGCCCAGACAGTATCTCAGTCAATAAGCTGGGCATGGTGGTATGGTGGTCCTCAGTACATGTCCTCCATCTGAGGACAGCCCCAGATAAAATGTGAGCCTCTACCTAAAAAAAAAAAAAAAAGGTGAAGCATTGATGTCATAGTATAAGCGGTAAAGCACTACTTAGTTCCCAAGTTCAAACTCTAGTGATGATGATTTTGATGACGATATGCTTGAAAGAAAATTAAACCCAGAATAATGACAGTGCAAAAACATCACTTTTAAACAGATAAAGATAAAAAAGAAAGTGTGTTTAAGATCTATTAAATTCTAAATTTTGTGCTAATCCTTCAGTTCTTACTTTTTCTTTTTTAATAATTTTTTTCCAAGATTTTACCCCAATATTATATTACTAGAGAGAGTGACCTTGATCTTATCTCAAGTCTTCACAGAAAAGCATGTGAAGCATCTTGGCTTAATTTTTCTATATGACTTACTAATCAAGATTAAAAATTGACTCTCTGGGAAAGTCATGTATCTTCTGAAACCCAGAGTTTATTGCTTAGTAACCATTATTGATTGTAAGTACAGGAGAAAAATTGGTGCTGAGAAGAGCTTATCATTAAAACAGTTTCCCAGGCCTCTGCCTTGGATACTGTAGATCAGAGCAGGGGGTGGTCCAGGAAAATAAATTATTTATTTATTTATTTATTTATTTATTTATTTATTTATTTATTTATTTATTTATTTATGTCAATCATAGGGCTTGAACTCTGGGTCTGGGTGCTGTCCCTGACCTCTTCAGCTCAAGGTAAACTCACCACTTGAGCCACAAGCCACTAACGGTTTTCTGGTGGTTAACTGGAGATAAGAGTCTTATGGACTTTCCTGTCCGGGCTGGCTTTGAACCGTGATCCTCAGATCTCAGCCTCCTGAGTACCTAGAAATACAGGCTTGAGCCACCTGTGCCCGGCTCATAAATTTATTGTTTCCAAAACTGCGTTGTAGATGCTAGTTCTTATGGTCAGGTTAGGTAGTGAATGCTGCCACAACTTAGATTCTTGCTCACTGAAGGCATGATTTCAGTAAACCAGTTCTGGAAAGAATCTTTCAACAGCCAGCTCTTCCTAATTCAGACAAGGAGCTACTCTCTTGTTCAGACCCAAGCTCAGTTCTAATCTGTAAGAACTTTCCATTTTATAGAAGAGGGGCCTGATAACTTGTCTAAGATCATCAGCTAAAGAAGATAAGGAGTTCAGATTTAGTCAGGTCTAAGGATAAATTAAATCCTCCTGAGTTTCCATTTCATAATCTGTCGATTGAATACACCTGATACAGCTGAGCAACTTCATAAGCTTATTGTGAGTATTAAACAAGACGAAATGACTGTGACTACCTCTATAGATAATAGTTATCTACCTATAAATATAATTATCTGACTTCTTGACACATTTAATGGCTTGATAAATGGTCTCTAAAGCATAATTTGTTTTCAATTCTCTTTTCTTTCACTTATCTCATGTTGCTATTCAGAACTATTTTATGCAGATGGCTTTTCTTCTTGTGTTGTCAAATGCTTTAGTCTTGATGACAGCAGAGATGCATAGCTAAAGGTACTGCATCTGCATCCTATTTAGGAAATCTGTTTGATTTCATTTCTAAAGTCTTATTTGGTATTGCACTTTCTTTCCTTTCTTATTTGAAAATTTTATTTTTTGGCTAGTTTTGGTCAAAGATGCATTTAATAAATCCATGAGAAAAATTATCTTACTGTAATTATTTCACTAAACAGCATCTAACTTCCAGTTTCACTTTAAACAGTGCTTAGGAAGCATAAATAAAAAATATGTGCAGTATTTATGTAGGGTATGAGTAAATTAGCTAATTTTTAATACTTTTATTATCTTTTTTTGCCAGTCCTGGGGGTTGAATTCAGGGCCTAAGTACTGCCCCTGAGCTTCTTTTGCTCAAGGATAGCACTCTACCACTTGAGCCACAGAGCCATGTCTGGCTTTTTGTGTATGTGGTATTAAGGAATTGAACCCAGGGCTTCATGCTTGCTAGGCAAGCACTCTACCACCACACCACATTTCCAGTCCTCCTTTTATTATCTTTAACTATTTGTACATAACATTTCCCATTCAATCAAACACTTTAAAAATAAAATGCCTCTTGATGTCATCCCTGCCAGCATTCTCACCCATTCCTCCAACTCACCCCTTCCTTCACTTTCTTAATTTTATAGGGTATGCATTGAATTTTGATTGCACTCTTCTTTCTTTTTTCTTTTCAGTTGAATGATACAATATCATTCTTTTGAATGGATGAGTAAAATTCCATTAGATATGATAAATATGATACTTATATATGATATGTATATGACATATATATCCTATGTATGATATATAAATATATAGAGAGAGAATGTATAGTAAGGGATAGACCATGTTTTCTTGATATATTCATCCATTGAGGGGCATCTGGGCTGATTCTGTTCTTTGGCTACACTAAATAGAACATTGAACATTTTTTTTAAATGGCCTACATTGTCCTACAGGTAATGCGTACCTGTACTTTATAAACAGTCACAACTCTTCTCTAAGTATTCTAATACAAATGTTCTGTTTTCTGTTTGGAAACTGATTGGCCTCCCTACAAAAGTATCAAAATTCTTTAAGCAATACTATGTTACTTCTACAGGCATATATAAGTATAAACATATATAAATAAAATCATAGCAAACATTCTGGAGAGATACTCTCTAGGCTGTTAATAAGGATACTTTTGAAAATATAGAGTATTGGTCCATAGAAATTATGACTTTTTCCCTAAAGGTTTAATTTTGAAAAGAATTTTTCAACTATTACTCATGTAATAAATAATTTTAACAATAAAAATATGAGATGAGAGCACGGATCTAGATCAAGATTTTGGTTTTGACTGTGACCTACATTAAGAAATCTCTCAGTTGTCAAGGTGCCAATCGCTCACACCTGTAATCCTAGTTACTCAGGAGGCTGAGATCTGGGGATTAAGGTTCAAAACCAGCCTGGGCAGGAAAGTCTGTGAGACTCAAAGCCGAAGTTGATAGCACGCTAACACTTGAGTCGCAGCTCCACTGCTGGCTTTTTGGAGTTTAACTGAAGATTAGAGTCACGTGGACTTTGCTGCCCTGATTGTGTTTGAATAGCCATCCTCATCAGCTTCATGATGAATAAGATTACAAGCATTAGCCACTAGCACCTACCTTCCAACTATTTTCATTTTTATTAACGAGTATAGATAAAAGAAGCCACACGGTCCTGAATATCCCCACAGGTGGAAAAATAGCACACTTCACATTTCATAGGCCTCCTTGAGCCTCATACTATATATACCCTTCTCTCATCCAAGCTAACTGTTGTATAGATTGATGTCACTAGTCTTAACATTCAAAACAACTTCATGTAAATACATTTACTTATATATCTTATATAGTTATATATTTTATAATGAAATAATATCTTTCTTTTTTTGCTTACTGTGATGTTTATGTGATTGATGCTGGTATATGTGGTGTACTCATTGCTTTATATTAATTAAATTGCCTTGTTACAAAAGTTACATTTTGTCCATATTCCTGTGGCTAGGCATTTAAATTAATTCCTATTTTATGTTATTTTGAATAACACTACATTTACCATCCTTGCACAATGTCTTAGGTACACACATGTGCATTTTTGTGCAGTGCATACCTACCAGTAAAATTCCTAACATAGCATATTTCGATTTAACTCCAGTGTAAAGAAACGTTTTTTTTATCTTCAAATGGTCACAGACTTTGTCTTTAACTATGGATAGTATCTAAAGTGAGATAGTGATTTGAAATATGACAGATCTGACTACCTTGGAAAGAGGTGTAAAAAGACATGTTTATCTCTCTTAGCACAGGCTATCAATGGCTCCTGCCTACTCCCTGTCATGTATCTCTTCCCAGGCAGAAAAAGTACATGAGCACTAATTTCATGCTGAATGATGGTCCCCTATCTTCAAAATAGCCATCATGTTTTTTCTGTCTACAGCTTCCTTCTCTCCCCTCCATTCTATTATACACACAGCATTATAATGAGCTTACTACATCAGAATACCGTCTGCATTGCATAGTTTCTAACACATTTTGTGTTTTGACTCCTACTCTTATTTCACACAGCTTGGAGGCATGCTAACACAGCAAGGTCCTTGGGCTAAAAGCTGCTGGTGACAGTAGAAGAGACCACTTCTGTGGTTCATCAGCACCCAGCCTGGTTTCTCATGAAGTGAGAAAATTTCAAATCATAGACATCAACTGATTCATGTCAACTACCATTTTTTATTTAACAAAAAGTAACTTTTAACTTACTTTGCATGTCACCAACATTTGTTAATGAAATTAAGTATTTAGATTTACTCTGTTGCTCTTTCTCTTGGAAAGAACCATCAATTTCTTCAAATGGCATTAAGATTATGCTCCTCTCTTTTTCATTCTATTTTAAAGAGAAATCTCTTTCTCTTTGATAATAAAAAAGGGACATCGCTTATCACTTATGCTGAAAGCAAGTATGGAACCACTGGTACCATGCTTCCAAAGAATGTACTAGAAATAGCATCAGGGTTGTCTAAAACAGTTGTCTACTCTAAAAGACAACTTTGTTACCCTCACTCTTAGAAATGAAAGCAAACTAAGTCAAATATTAGGGAAGAAGTACAGATGTAGATGACGGATTTACATATCAACTGAATGTTCAGCAGGAAATATGACATAAATCCAATGGCAACCATAACACACACAATAGAATTGGGTTACTGTCCTCTGTTTTTGTTTTTGAGAAAGAAGATATAATTGTCTTACTGTAATTTGCCTAAAAGTTCTCTTTGTTCATTTAAAGTTACATTGAATTCTTATATATGTGCATTTTTATGTTTTCAATATGTGCTTCAATTCAAGTTCTTAATATTTCCTACATGATCATTATTCATTCTAATTGCAAATCCACCACTTTCTGCTTCTGTTTGTTGTTTCTTTTTTTCTGCTACATAACTTTTTAATTTATTATTAATATTTTGTTTTTACTTTTTATATATCCAGCATACTCCTCAAACAGAGATAGTAGCCAGTTTCCATAAATGACTGCAAAACTTATAATAGTGTTGTTTTAGGTTGTGTTATTCTATAAGCTGAGACAGACACAGGATTCCAGAACATGAATTTTCCTTAAGTGCAGGGAACATGATGAGCTAAGTGAATAAGAAGTGTGACAGAGAAAGGAAAAAGTCAAATAATAACTATATTATTATTCCAGGTACCACAGGACTTCCAGAACTTCAGACTACAGGTAATTCTGGAAGGCTAAAAATCACAGGCTTCAGATTTATCATAGTAAAGGACCAGTCAGTTGTGATAGTCATAAAGACATTTCTAGGATTATCTGGTTGAGGTGTGGAAAGTCTACCAACTCTGGGCTAAGCATAAATGGGCTTTCTTTGCCTGGGAAAAAGCCCTTAAGCATAGAATACAAATGCTGGAACACAGTGAAATACTGCTATGAGTATTATCTTGATATGACAAAAGCCTAGAAGCATTTAAGTTACTGAGATTTTTTTAAAACAGAGGTTTAGTGTGCTGTCTGTGCTGTCTATGTCAAAGCAAAAGTGCATTTTTTCCAGTGTAAATGCACTTTACTATACTCCAGCAGTTGATAGCATGTATAATTTGAATGACAGATTTGCAATAAGTTAATTTTTGTGCATCTGTGTAGGTAGTCACATATAGTCTTCCCTCAATGTGATTTTATACCTTTCATTGAAACTGGATCAAGCTGAGGGATAAGCATGAATCTGAGTACAGTCACCAAATGATGCCCTATTTCATCAGACAGAGGGCATGTCAATGGCTTGGAACCAGTCACATAGATCTTCCTTTTGTCCATTATCGACTATACTGCATGTGCAATCATTTTCTCTTTAATTGCTACAAGTGTGGTGCTGTATAGAAGTGAATAAAAGCAGGAGGCAGGACTGGTATGTGAGACCCTCAACTGGCATTTCCCCTCCGTGAAAAAGAAAGTGACTGAACATGACTAAGATGTCAGGACAATTGAAAAGGAGTTCAAGTAGCAGTTCGAGTTGAGAATATCAAATCTACTAGTTTTCAACCCTAGTCTCATATGAAATTTACTTGTGAAGATTTGTAAGCCTGTCCTTTCACACAGACCAATTAAATCATGATTTATGGTGTTCTGTATTAAAAAAAAAAAAAGCCAAGGAGATTGTAATGAGCATGCCTGCCTAGGAATTGCTGTCTAATGCATTCTGTCATCTTGTAAATGAGTCATCCAAGAGACGACTCAACACCTAATTACCAATTATAATAGTGTCCCCGATACTCAGTCCATTGTTCCTTCCTTTTTGGACCTCTTCCAACCAAATTAACAAAGTGCAATAATAAGTACCCTGTTCATTCTTCTCATAGGAAACAAGTTATGGCATCCTGGACTCATAACGTTATAGTCCATTTTACCTTTACTCTCTTCGAACCATTGAATAGCCTTTACCATGAAAAAGAATCTCTTTGGGGAGATATCGATTTAACAGATTCTGTGTTTTCCAACAACTGCCTAATCACCATACAAAGAGGGGACATACCTGGATAGACACATACCAAAATATATTTAGAAAAATAAGATATAAGGCATCCGAAGGCCTGATGATTTTGGGTCCTATGATAAGTATATGCTAGTTTTCATTATTCAACAAATAAATATTATATATATATTAATATATAACTATACAATAAGTATATAGTTATATAGTAACAGATATAAATATTATATATATGTATATGTAATATTCATATATGTATAATCTAGCATACCAGAAGCAGATATGTACAAGTGTTACTTAGGTGAAGAAAACGATGTAAATGTATGACACATTAGTCAGCTTTCTATAGCTGTAACAAATGATGGAGAACTCATAAAGAGTAAAAAGTTTACTTTGGTTTTAACATTTTAGAGGTTTAGATGCAGGATCAGATGGTCTCACTGCGTTTGCACCTACGGTGGGGCATCACACCATGACAGAAATATATGATGCGACAAAACCACTACTATTGCTGGGAAAGAGAAGAAGTGACATCCCCCAGTCCCTTTCAAGGGTATTCAGGTATTAACCTAAGAACTCGCACAAGGCCCTATCATGGCCTAATCACACCAGGCTAGGGACAAAACTCTTAACATATGGGACTTGGGGGTATATTTAAAATTCAAAGTATAGAAGATTCTCAGAATCCTTGAAACCACCATTGAGGAAAAATTGAAAGCAGCTGAATACAGTTGAGAACTGTATTGAAGATGATTGATTTAATTTCTTTTGACACCACCCAACTAATGCTGAAAACAGGCTACCTTTATGCAAATCTAAAATGTTCACTCTATATCACTAAAAATTAACTTTTACCTGGCTGTTGACCTCCATTTACTTTTCTCTTCCTTGTGAAATTAAGAACTAAGAAACATACCGTAGATTCCAAAATGATTTAAACATATTTGATGACAACATGGGGCATATTGAGACCTCAACTGAGCTATGTAATATGCATCCAAAGAAGTTTGTTTTCAAAAATTCTTTTGATTCTTAAAAAAACCTATGATTTATTTGACCAAGCTTCATCAAATAAAGAAATATGATAATACATCTGAGAATAAAGGAGACATACTGTAAAGTAATTTGGATGAGGGCTTATTAGTGAGAGTAATTTATCAATAAACACAGCTTTCAATAAACAACAAGATGAATTTCAGCATAATTATAAATGTTCTGGAAGGAAATTTGACTTATTGAAATTTTATTATAATTCATTTTCTCACTACTCATTCAGCACACATGTAATTGTTAGTTATGTTACCATAAGTAAAGTGAATAGTCAATTCTACTCTTGTGGTGCATTTGCACTGGGACCTCACACTTCTTGAAAGTCTAGTGAAAGGTTGTAGAGGTTCAAGATGGCAAATGATTTTTCGATGTTTATGACACTAGAACTTCTTTACACTTATCAAAAGTACATTAAACTAATTTATAATCTGTTTGAATTACCTTTTTCTCTCCTACATTGGGATGGTTTGCAGCTACAGAAAACTCCAACTGACTTAGGGAGTATGGTAAAATTACTTGACCTAAGGAAGTCCAGTGTGTTTGGAGCTCCATGGCATGCTGTTTTGATGTCTCAGCAATGTCTCCACGGACAGAACTTTTTTCAAGCTCTCATCTTTCTTCATTTTAAGTTTTCTTTACATATCCTCATTGCTCATGGCTAGCTGCTACCTATCACAGCCTTTTTAAAAATGCCAGTCCTGGGGCTGAACTCAGGGTCTGAGCTGGTTATAGGGAGGTAAAGGTTCATGACTTGGCAGTGTTTCAGAAAGGATCTATGCACATGTAATATTGCTATCTTATAATTTTAAGTATGTGTATAAGATGCATTTCACGGACATGAATCTTAGGTAGAAGGTTTTCTAAAATGGTAAGGTTAAAGATTGGGGAGGGGAAGGGAAAAAACAAAATGTTTAAATAAGGACACAGGTTGACCCATTTGACCCATTGTAACAATGAGATGTACAAAACACTATGTTGAAAAACAAAAACAAACTTTACAACTTTGGGGGGTGGGAATTGTGGGAGGGAATGAAGGGATAGTAGGGGGAAAACAAAGGAGGAGGCAACAAAGCTCAATAGGAAATGTACTCATTACCTTGCTCATGTAACTGTAACCCTTCTGTACAGATTTTTTGCAATAAAAAATGTACAAAAAAAAAAAGATGCACACACTTCCATCTTCCATTGCTCAGGTGTCTTTTGGTTAGAACTGGCAGGAAGTTTTTCTGCCTCTAGCTAGAAGTCCTAACTGCACTCTGACCACATGCTAACCACGAGAAGGAGTGACCATAGAGGGTTGTTTTCCTGGGCATGGCTAGGAGAGGGGATTGATTTCAGCTTGCTTTCACTGTAGCAAACATGCCTCAATGGCACATATAAAATCTATGTTTGTCTAGTAAATTGGAAATATATTTAAAGCTACTTAGGACCATGAAAAAATGACATGATGGTGGCAGCCATCATTACTCTTGTGGTATGCATAGGTTATGTTAGTGTAATGGGATTGTTTCTCAAGCTTAAATTTCTGTAGGAACAACAGTGGGGATCTAAAGCAGTAAAGTGGGAGAAGGGAGATAAACTGTAGTTCCAATGAACTCCCACATGGTGGCCAAGCTGCTGGTTTTGCAGTTGTTCCGCATAGCAGTGAACACTTTTGAGATGCTAATGATTAACAGTTGGAAAGTGCTGGGGCTGGGAAGTTGGCTCAGTGGTAGAGCGCTTGCCTTGCATGCCTGAGGCCCTGGGTTCGATTCCTCAGCACCACATAAGCAAAAAGAAAAAAGCCGGAAGTGGCGCTGTGGCTCAAGTGGTAGAGCACTAGCCTTGAGCTGAAGAGCTGAGGGACAGTGCTCAGGCCCAGAGTTCAGGCCCCACAACCGGACCAAAAAAAAAAAAAAAACAGTTGGGAAGTACTTTCATAGAATAATCAGTGGAAGGACATGTGTTCATTATGTAGTGAATCAAAATGCCTTCCGTGTACTCTGAGTCTTATTTTTGTTTTGTTTTGTTTTGTTTTTTGGTCGTGGAGGTGGCGGGGGCGGGGTCCGCTTGAACGCTGGCCTTGGGTGCTGTCCTTGCACTCTTCAGTTCAAGGCAAGTACTCTACCGCTTGAGCCACAGCGCCACTTCTGGTTTTCTAGTGGTTTATTGGAGATAAGCCGACTTTCCTGAGATCCTCAGATCTCAGCCTCCTGAGTAGCTAGGATTATAGGTGTGAGCCCCTGGTACCTGGCTTCCATATTTCTTAACATTGACTTTTCTTAATAATAAGCAAAAAGCTTATGTTGTTCATTTTTAAATTCCTGAGTAGCTAGGATTATAGGCGTGAGCCACCAGCACCTGGCCAGTCTTACAGTTTTTATTCTTAACTTTTAAATGTTTAGTTTGTTTTATATAGCATTCTGAGGTTTATACTAAGATGGAGGCATTAAGAATTGTTTAAAATCAACTATCAGAACATCTGATCAGTGTTAGTAAATATGACTTGGTGATTTTTGTTTTTGTTTTTGTGGGTTTCTTTTTTATTTGGATACAAGTTGTCTTGATCAGTACACTCACAATATACCTCGTATTGATAGCAAGGGAATCATTCCATTTTGCAAGTTATTTGGTGTAAACAACCTTCCAGTTGCTTCACTCCTATGATAAATAAGCAGAATAAATAAGCAGAACATAAGTAAATTTAATAAGCAATATATGCATGCACCATGTGTTTCTCCTCCTGTTTCTCCTTCTCTCTGGAGGCATAAAACCCTTTCATGGGTTATTTACATATAGTATATGTGCATATTAAAATTAGATACATATTTGTGGGGTTTATAACAATATTAATGAAGTAAGCCAAATCTAATTTTTTCTTTAAATTCCCTCAGAATGTTTCAATCTGAGTCAAACCTCCTATCATCTATTCAAAATCAAAACACCATTTGGTATTGCCTAGCACTAGCAGATGGCAGCAATGTATAGAGCTGCATGTTGTTTTGCGTGATAGTGAAGAGCACATATTTGTAAAAAAAAAATTCAGTGAAAATTGTTCACTTAAGGAAATTTATATATTGAGTTCTAGATTTAACAGTTGTTTTGAAAGTTTAAGGCCCCTGAGGGATAATATATTTGGAATAGGTAAGGATAAAATATTAAAAATGCAAATCAAACTGACATCAAATATTCAGATCTTAGTTGTATATGTATATTTCTTTGTTAATATTTGCTAAAGCTCATCAATTTTTCTGGTGTTCATTTTGGTTTATCCTCCAACCTTGAAGCTGCTAGATGCAAGTTCCTTATTCCTTATTGTTTCCAGAGTATGGCCAAGGGCTAAGAATTTTCAAATCCTTCAGTAAAAATCTCTGTGGCCTCCTAATCAGAAAGAAAGAAAAAAATACAGAAAGAAGGAAAAAAGGAAAGGAAGAAAGAAAAGAAAGAAAGAAAGAGAAAGAAAGAAAGAAAGAAAGAAAGAAAGAAAGAAAGAAAGAAAGAAAGAAAAAGAAAGAAAGAAGAAGAAGAAGAAGAAGAAGAAGAAGAAGAAGAAGAAGAAGAAGAAGAAGAAGAAGAAGAAGAAGAAGAAGAAGAAGAAGAAGAAGGAAGGAAGGAAGGAAGGAAGGAAGGAAGGAAACAAAGGTTTCAAAAATAAAAATAATATTTTGTGATGGCAGATCATTTGACAAGATGAAATTATTGTTATTTTTTCCTCTAAGTCGTTGGAGATAGAGTTAGTGAGCATATTTAGATCTTTTGAGTTTTATGTGTACTGATCTATTATCTTATTATTGTATTTACATTATGCTCTATATATAAGTCACAGCTAGAAACTAGACAAGCAGAATCAAACTCTGACATACAAGGTAAAGAAGGAAATTTTAGTCCTTTGGCCATTTTGATATACTGTTGTAATTCATTCTCATCTTTTTGGTAAAAAAGAGAATTGGAGATTTTGTTTTAATCACTGAATTTTTATCAGTGTACTTTTTCATTCTAAAGTATATTAATCTTCCTTTGATTGACTGAACCTAAGTCTGCATAAAACTGAAATAAATTTTGACAAAAATCCAGGCAAAAATGTCACAAAAAATATACCATTTGGTAATCTGAATACAGAGCTAATTGAATCTTTCTAGATTCTCTTTTTCTTAGCCTTTTATAGTATAGGCAATAGAACCTGCTCCCCTATGTCCAGATAAACAAACCAGAGAAACAATAGAGTAAAATGTTGAACCATTCAGTTGAAAAAATTAGCCAAATTAGCTCTTAATGTTAAATAGGGAACATAAAGAATGAAGAGACTGAACTGAAGCAGATTTGTAATATAAAATTGAAATATGAACATTTTTAATATTATATATGATCCTCTTTGCATGAATTACTGCCTGTCATTTGAAATGTACATTATTTAAAATTACTGCAAATCTAATCTAGCTTATTACTTTCCAATCTGTATATAATTTATGTATTTTTCAAGTCATGATTTTCTCATAATTCTTTTGCCTCTAAGTATTGCTATGCTTAAGCACAATCATGATGCATCATTTTCCTCTCTAACAGATGTTACAAAAGGAACTATCACAGCTGGAAAAATCTGATATTCAAATATATAAAAGTTGGCAGTGAAGAAATTGAAATTTTACCTCTAATGCCCTTGACTCTTAAAAACTTTAAACCTTTTTACAGAAAAAAAGGTCAGTGATTTTATTGTCTGGTTGGAAGTGGGCAGATGATGATATACTCTGCTCTATTTCACTTTATGATAAACCAAAGAGAACTAGTTGTTTCTCCTACAAATTTGTAATACATGTTTTCATGTAGAAACATTTGCTGCACATATTTCTTAGACTAGTACAATAGAGAAGTAAGAAGTTTTAACAACTTGCCAAAATTATAACCATTAGTGTGAATGAAGCACTAAAATATACATACCAGATGGTTCAAATGACTAGATTTGAGAGAAAACATACAATTAATTTACATTTTAGTACTAAGTACAAATTTTAATTTATTCTGATTAACTACTTTATAGACCATCTAGAAGACCATTTGAAGGAGTTATGGGAGGGCTATAAAAAGAGTCATAATCATGAGATGACACTGTTGGCATAGAAGCAGAAGAGTTTTATGTCCAGTGCTCATATCTCTTAGAAGAGTTCAAGTTTCACTTGCCTGGAACTCAGCATTGAATTTAAAATGTGTGAAGCATATTAACTCCTTTAATTACTACTTGTACAAGGCTTAATCTCTTCACAGTTTAAGTAACATATTCTAATCTATGCCACATACATTACAGTTACTACATTCAGGATGCTAAGAAACATTTTTTCCTTTGGCTAAATGAAAATTGATAGTTGTACTCCAGGTTTTCTATAGAACTGACACCTTTGAAAAAATAAATACTGTATTCAATACTCCTAATATATTTCCCACATGTGTTGGTGTGTTGAAAAAGGTAGCAGTTATTATTGGTATTATTATTACTCTCAGTGCTTGTTGAGGATACTCAAAGAAGGGCTTTGTATACCTCATGAAAGTACAAACTTTCTTCCAGACCAGTATTAGAACAACCAAGTGGAGTACTAGTTATATTTAGGCAACCAAGAACATTATATAGACTATTCAGTGTTAACTTTCAGTCTTTAACAATTCTAAATTAAAAATTATTAATCTCAGCTGAGTCTGAGATACCTGTTCTTCTTAGAACATAGCAGTACAATAGACATCTTCCTTCCCTCTGCCTACTGTGCTAAATCCCTAAGCTTTATTTTGAGAAATTATTGTATTCATTTATGTCACAAACCTAAAATCTGTATGTGCCTGGGTTCAAGTGTATTTTTTTGTTTTGTTTTGTTTTGTTTTGGTTGGTTGTGGGGCCTGAACTCTGGGCATGGGTGCTGTCCCCCAGCTCTTCAGCTCAAGAATAGCATTCTACCATTTGAGCCACGGTGCCACTTCTGACTTTTTCTGCTTATGCAGTGCAGAGGAATTGAACCCAGTGCCTCATGCATACATGCATGTACTTTACCACTGAGCTAGCTTCCCAGCCCAGGTTCAAGGTTTAGAGTTTAATCTTCTTCCTCCTGTACATATCTTAGTGTTATGTCATAATTAGCCAGTGTTATAAAAATTAAACAATTGTTTCTTGCTAGAGAAATGTGAAACACATACTAAATCATTCCAATTGAAATGGAATATAGATTCGGAAAGTTTCACTTAAAAACCCTTTAGGAAAATGTCCATAAAAATTGGTAATTATCAAACTTTCTGGTTCTAAGATCCTTTATTCATTTGAAACTTATCAAAAACAGAAAAAGTTTCTGGGTATAGGCCATATATGTACATGAAATATATATATATATATATATATATAAGTATGTGTAAATATTAAAGTCATATTTATTAGTTTTAACAATAAAATTAGACACCTTACATGCTTATGGTAGCAATACTTCTTTGAAAAATAGCTAAATATCCCCACATAAACCATCTATATTAAAAAATAACATCACAACAGTTTAGCAAATCTCTTTATATCTAACCACAAAAAATAATTCAAATACTGGATTTGATGCAGAATTCTATCTTTTGCAAGTGGCTCTTTCAGTGAAGCATTTGAGGAAATTTCAGCATTACACAAATATGTAGGTAGGATTAAAATTTGTCTTAGTATATTATGTTCTCTAGTTTACACTTATTTTATTCTGGTACTCAGGCTTGAATCAAGACTTTATGTTTGAGCAACTTTTTTGCACATCGAATTTTCTATCACATGAGCCACCTCTCCATCACTGTATCTTGCTGGTTATTTTGGTGATATGATCTCAAGGGCTTCTCTGACTAAACTACCCTTGAACAACCATCCTCCAGATCTTATCTTCCAGAGTAGCTGTGATGATAGGCAGGAATCACTAGCTCTTAGCAATTTAGTAGATTCTTAAAAGGTGACATTAGAAAAATCTTTGAAAGTAGAACAAAATGTGGCAAATGATAGGTTGTAGTGGTTATTTATGGTGTAGAAAGTAAAATTATATACCCTTTTTATCCTCTGCTAGCTATAAACCACTGGGTTATCTGTCACTTTGAATAAATCTTTAATCCATGTATTTTTCAACATCTTACAGTAGTCATTTAGAAAATACTTGTCCATTGAGATATGCCAAAATGTGAATACATTTTACTTTATAGTATGGAGAAATCATATCCATAATACCAGCAGGGACATTAGTTGAAAAAAAAAAAAGATCTTTACATCCTGGTTTGCTCCCATTCAGATGATGGCAGAGGCAAACTTTCCAAAATGTTATACTATTTACTTGAGAACTTGAATGCTACTAGCAATTTTCATTCATTCATTCATTTCCTGAGAGGTTATCTGCTAAACAGGCACATCTGTATATTCATAACCTGTCTGCAAAAAGCCCTTTTAAGTGAAGGTAGTTTTCCATAATCAAAGAAGCTCATTCGGTTTGTCACTTGTGCCATATCTTTGGAGAACCATTAAACTTCACTGGGGAAACAGAATTGCTTTCTGCTCACTTCAAAATCAATCATGTAGGGAATTCTAAGCTACGTAATTGATGTGGAATGGAGAAGACTACAATGACTGTGGTAACCTTTTGATTTATTTTATGTACCAGCATTTTCCATGGTTATTGCTTTATTTTAACATGTATTCATAAATGAGTACATTTACATTATCATTACAAATACCTGGAGCAAAACTAAAATTGATAAATAGCATCTTCAACCCTGTAAAAGTGTTTCAGGGTCTTCTCATATATCCATAGTCTACACTTTGGAAATCACTTCTTAAAAATGAAAGAATGAATATAGAATCCTGAAAAGAGTGGTGGGGACAGTAAAAGAAATAATACTTCCTGGATGTCACATATTGACATTAAATTCATTACAAAATGGTGATAGAGTTTAAAAGATAAGTGTACCTGGTTCTTTTTGTCAAGACTTTATCATCCTTATACTTCTCACTTTTGAAAAGCCATTTTCACTCAAAACCAAAATCATTACTGCTGAAATTCAAGTTCAGTGTCTTCCATATCATTTATAATCCTTCTATGTGAATTTCACTCAAAAAATGTTCTTCCAACTTCTGGGTTTCATCCATAAGACCTTAGTTGCTGCACACCTGCAGTGCTGGTACCAGCAAGCCTGAGGGCAAAAGCATCAGGGCACAACCTGCAGACTAGCTTAAGACTCAGAAAGGGGCTCATAAGGATGCCTTGGGTTTGCAGGACTACAGGTGCCCTGTTTCACAAGCAGCTGAGCATCGTCTTACTCTAAAAATGCTTCTGGAAACTGGAGATCCCAGGGATGTCCAAATTTGAGCACCCAGTACATTCTCCTTACACCAGCATCTAGTGCAGTGTGTGTAAGACTTTACCCTCTCCAGGCAGACAATATACAGAGACCAGTCAACTGGACAGAACAGCTGGAAAGCAGTGGAAGAGAGCCTGGAGAGTAGTGAGCAGAGGAGGCTCTTTTGGCACAAGGATTCAAAGCCTGGAACATTAGTCTGAATGCAGTAGGACCTCATGTCTAAGCACTACACTCTCATACTGGGGTGCCTTGCACAGTGGAATTGTCTTCTCAGAAGGCTGTTCATTTTAGAACCTTAAAAGTATCAAGAGGTGAAGAGGAGACTTACATGGCCCTGGAAGTGAATGACACACTAAACCTTATCCAGGCCTTGAGTGAGGATCTGTCTTTCAAACTCCAAGCACCAGTTGATCACCAAGATCTGACCCCATATGGAGTCATTGCCAAGAGAGGACTCATTGTGAACCCATCCAGAACTGGAAGAGAATCAAAATGGCTGAAGGCAAACTTCAAAACTGTGAACAATAGTTCAGGGATTGGCCCATTGGACAAGAAGGCAGGGGAGATATTATGAGGCAATTGAGAATGGTGAAGGAAGGAAAATGAGGAGTTCCTGTGTTGAGCTGCAACAAGGATTGGATTGTTGAGCTGACGAAGAACAGCATGGTGTTTTTGCACAAATGTGACAATTTAGACAGTATTGGCAAATTACCTGATGAGAAGTTGGAATTTCATGAATTCTGAATCCATGTAAATGTGTTTAGGATAGCAGAAAGAGTGACTTTTTAAAAAGAAACAGTATAGGATGGGTTCAAGACAAAACTTGGTCCCATAACCATCTGTAATATAACTTTATGGAATCTGAATGGGAAAATCGCAGCATCCCACTGGATAACTAACAAACTCTGCTCCAAAATCTCTCTAAGATACATTGTCAATGAGCTCCAGTTTTCTTTATTGTTTGCACAATGAATAACTATTCAAGTTGATAACTCTCTATCTTGTTTGTCATTTAAAGTAATAGTCCTACTGTGCAGTGGTGACTCACACCTACAATTCTAGCCAATCATGAAGCTGAGATCTAAAGATGGAGGTTAGAAGCCAACTGGACAAGAATGTTGATAAGATTTATCAACTTATCTTCAGTTAACCACCAAAAAAAGCCAGAAGTAGACCCTGTGGCTCAAGTGTTAGAGGGCCAGCCTTAAGTAAAAAAGCAAAGGGACAGTACCCAGGTCCTGAGTTCAAGTTTCAGTGCACACAACACACACACACACACACACACACACACACCACAATAGGTCTTGATGTAGAAAGTTTTTATTATCACGAATTTAATAGAGAAATAACCCCAAATTAGAACAGCAAAAGACAAAGCCACTTCATGTACAATTCATTGTACATGAATTCCCTGATTTACAATGGTGAACTGTAGGAAATTGCACCCAATGCATTCCACGTGTGGTTCTGTATGACCAAAACTACCTCATACTTTCCTTGGAAAAACCATTAGGTATGACATACTGTGAGGTCTTGCTTTGAAAACAAGATTGTTCTTTGTCATCTTTATTCTCCTTCACAAATCCATGAAAGGTGCTATTGCCTTCCCCTTTTCTACAAGTTTCTTCTTCATATTGTGAACACAGAAGTTTTGAACCAAGTTTTTGGGAATATTCTCTAGCTATATTCCAAAGCATGTTACATATCCATAAAAAGGATTTGTTAAACTGTCCCTTGGTCATTTGTAGAAATGACATGATGGGGAAAATATTAGAAATGAAGTTTTGGTGAAAAGTTAGAGGGAAGAAAATCACAAAAGAAAAATAACGTTATTTTTGCATATTTGTGTAGCCTCCTGGAAACAAATACTCTTGTATATATACTTATACACATGTGACTTTTTAGGACCTATTTTTTATGAAAGTAAATAAAGTAAATGTATGTTACTAAAAAACAATAACAACTGAGTTTATTGTTGCTGTTGTCTGTTAGTTAAGCTTTTTCAGAAACTTACTTTGTATACTGTAAATTTACTTTTCCCCTTGGATTCTCTTTTTTTAATACTGCTATAATGGAATATTTCTTTCTATATTTACCAGTGTGCTCCAATATCATTATTATTTTATTCATACAGTTATTTATTTTAAAACTCTTACTCAAGAGGGTTTTAATTTAACATGGCCATTTATATGTATACTGCACCTTCTTCATAGTTAACTCTCCCACAATTCTGCCTCCCTGCCATCTAGCTGTGCTACCCATCTCCTCAAGTTTCATTCTTCTGTGTACAATAAGTATTATGACTTTTCACCACCATTCATCTTTGCATTCATCTACCCTCCTTCCTTCAGCCCCCATCATACTTAGTCAGGACATATTTCAACTTCCTCACATTCATTTTGTTAAGCTCTCTAGTTAACTCAAAGAAGTTTTATCATAATATCTCAGTCCCATATATACCATATATTTTAATCAGTTTGATCATGATGTACCTATAAGTATATCTATGTATGTGTTTGTTTTATAAAAATAGCTAAATATGAGAGATTCCATGCATACTTAGTCTACTTTCAAATAATAAAAAGATATTATTCTTGCTGATGGATGAATAAAATGCATATATATGAATACATATTCAAATACATGTATATACATTAATGTATCAAGTATATATTGCTGTTTATCCATACATACATATATACATATATATATGTATATATGCACACACATACACACACACTAATGTGCTTTTCCTCTGTCCCTTAACATTTAGGATAGGAAAAGTCTGCTTTAGATTTCTGTTATCAATCTTACAAATAATACATTTGCATATGTTTTCATCAGAATTGTAAGTCATGGTTATCATTTCCATATTTATATATAGTCCATATCCATCTTCTTATATTGAATTGTGGAAAACTTATTTAGATATATGGTACATTATACTAATTTGGAATATCAAAATATGACCTACCCATGTAGGTCTCATTAAGTTGTGTGATTCAATACAAAATGAGTTAAGTATTGGATTATTTTATTAATTTATATATTGAGTGTTCTACATTTTAAGCAATTATGTTGAAGTTCTATCTTTATTGCGAAAAGATGAGAATTTTCACTTTTGATTAAACCAAATTGCATGTTTCAAGAACCTTCCAATTAATTATAATTCAAATAGAGATTTTTCATTAGTGTTCAGAAGAGGCTGAATTTAAGTGCATTAATAAATTAACAAGATTAAAATTTTAACCATGTGAAGGGCTATGATAAGTCTCAATATGTTTTAAAGACAATTTTGTAAATCAAAATTTTAACGTAATTTCTCTAGGTACTATATATTATGTTTTTTAAATTTTTGTGGTCTTGCCAAAATTTATGTTGAAACTTAATTTTCAGTGAAATAGTGTTAGAAGTTGGGATGGTTTTTCTTGTGCTGTACAGAGGAATTACAGTTACATGAGCAAGGTAATGAGCACATTTCCTATTGAGCATTATTGCCTCCTCCTTTGTTTTCCCCTTACCATCCCTTCCCTCCTACCTCCACAACTAACCCCCCTCCCTGCTGAAGTTGTAAAGTTTGCTTTCAACATAGTGTTTTGTACATTTCATTGTTACAATGGGTCAACCTGTATCCTTATTTCAGCATTTTGTTTTTTCCCTTCCCCTCCCTGAATTAGAGAAGTGTATATACACGATGCGGGGAACCAACATCAAATACAGTGAAAACAGGGGTTATACCATGGGGGAGGAACATACAAAGAAACAAAAAAAATCACATGGTACATTATAAATATGTTAGAAACAATAGCAAGACTAAAAGAAGATATTTGTGTCCCTATCTTGGGGTTCATTTCACTTAACACCATCTTATATGGTCATATGTTCATAGCTTTTCTGCTTGTCCTACACATGTACTAGTTATTGCAAATAAGGGAAACCAGGGAACCTATGTTTCTTTGGGGAAGGTGGCTCAGTGGTAGAGTGCTTGCCTCTCATGTATGAAGCCCTGGGTTTAATTCCTCACCACCACATAAGCAGAAAAGAGAAATTGGGACATTTTGGAAAGTAATTGGCCAATGAAGGTGGAGGCCTTAGAAATGGAATTAGGGCACCAGAAAAAGGCATGAAAGTGGGTGAGCATAACCTTTTGTTCCTTGTCCCCTATGAGGATAAAGCATGTGCCCTCTTGTGGATTAAGCAGTCTTCTAGGTGCCATTTTAGAAGTTGAGAGTGATCCTTGCCAGACACTAGACTTTCTGCCACCTTGATCATGGACTTTCCAGGCTCCCACACAGAGAAAATAAATACTTATTGTTTATAAATTACCCAATATCAGGTATCTTTGTTACAGTTGCACAAATTTATGTTCAGACAACTCTTTGTTACCTGTCAAAACAAGAAGACGTTTTTCCTGACATCACTTTTCCAGCTCAGAGAGAAATGTCAGATTTTGGTGTTTTAGTTTTTATATCTATGACAATTTTTTTTAATTTAATTTTATTTTATTTGTGAACATACTGCACAGAGGAGTTACAATTACATGGGCATGATAATGCGTACATTTCTTACCAAGCATAGCAGCCTCCTCCTGTGTTTACCCTTCACATCCCTTCCCAGCCTCCCCCCTACCCCCCAATCCCAATCCTTTTCCTTTCCCCCCTTCCCCGCCCCCGCACCGACATTGTAAAGCTCCTTTAAGACATGACAACTTGTACTTCTCATTGTTGCAACAGTTCCACCTGTATCCTTAAACAACTGTTTTTTCCCCATCTCCTCCACAAGTTATACTGACATCAAATATAGTGAAAGCAGGGCTTATACTGTGGGGGAGGGACATACAAAGCAACAAAGAGATAATCTAATAAAAGCGTTAGAAACACATGCATGAAAGAAAAAAACCTTAAAATACACATCTAAGGGTTCATTTTCCTGACATCACGTTATCTGACCTTTTCCACTTGACTCATACATATACTAGATGTTACAAATAAGGGAAACCATGGGACCTATGTTTACTTGGGCCTGGCTTACTTCACTTAATATAATTTTTTCCAAGTTTTTCCATTTCCTAACAAATGGGGCAATGTCATTCTTTCTGATGGAGGCATAGAATTCCATTGTGTATATATACCACATTTTCTTGATCCATGCATCTACTGAGGGGCATCTGGGTTGGTACCATATCTTAGCTATGGTAAATAATGCTGCAATAAACATAGTTGTGCTAGTAGCTTTAGTGTGGTCTTGTTTGTAAACATTTGGGTAAATGCCCAAAAGTGGGATTGCTGGGTCATAGGGGAGTTCTATGTGAAGTCTTTTGAGGAACCTCCATACTGCTTTCCAAAGTGGTTGAACAAGTTTACATTCCCACCAACAATGAAGTAAGGTTCCTTTCTGTCCACATCCCCTCCAGCATCTGTTGTTGTTAGAGTTCTTGATTTTTGCCATTCTAACTGGAGTGAGGTGATATCTCAATGTTGTTTTGATTTGCATTTCTTTTATGGCTAGAGATGTTGAACATTTCTTCATGTGTCTATTGGCCATCCTTCTTTCTTCTTCAGAGAAGTTTCTCTTTAAGTCTTTTGCCCACTTATTTATTGGGCAGTTGTTTCTTTGAGGATTTGTTGTTGGGAGGTTTAATTTTTTGAGTTCCAAGTATATTTTAGATATGAGACCCTTGTCCATTGTATGGCTAGTAAAGATCTTCTCCCAATCCGTGGGCTTTCTATTGATCTTGCTAGCTATGTCATTTGCCCTGCAGAAGCTCTGCAACTTTATGTAATCCCATTGTCCAACCTTTCTTTGATTTGTTGTGTTTCCGGGTCTCTATTCAGAAAATTTCGGCCTGAGCCAAGGAGAACTAGGGTTTCTCCTATTCCATCCTGTAATGTTTTCAGAGTGTCTGCTTTGAGTTCAAGGTCTTTGATCCATTTGGAGTTGATTCTGGTGCAGGGTGATATATAAGGATCTAGCTTAAGTTTTCTACATGTAGTTAACCAATTTTGCCAGCACCATTTACTGAAGAGGTTGTCTTTCTTCCATTCTATTGTTTTAGCTCCCTTATCGAAGATTAGATGGCTATAGGTCTGTAGGTTCATTTCTGGGTTTTCAATTCTATTCCATTGGTCCTGAGGTATGTTCTTATGCCAATACCAAGCTGTTTTGATTACTATGGCTTTATAGTAGAGTTTGAAATTTGGTATTGATATTCTTCCAGCAGTGTTCTTTCCATTGAGGAGCGTTTTTGCTATTCGGGGTCTTTTATTGTTCCATATGAATTTTTGGAATGCCTCTTCTATTTCCTTGAAGAATGAGGTTGGAATTTTGATAGGTATTGCGTTGAATTTGTAGATAGCCTTGGGAAGTATTGCCATTTTCACGATGTTAATCTTTCCAATCCAGGAGCATGGGAGGTTTTGCCATTTTTTAAGTTCTGTGTTGAATTCCTTTTTTAAGATTTTAAAGTTTTCATCATAGAGGTCCTTCACTTCTTTGGTTAAGTTAATTCCTAGGTATTTTATTTTTTGTGGGGCTATTACAAATGGAGTTGCTTTCCTAATTTCAGCCACACTTTTCTCATTGTTGGCATACAGAAAAGCCATTGATTTTTGGGGGGTTAATTTTATACCCTGCTACTTTGCCAAAGTTTTGAATCAGCTTGAGTAATTTGGGAGTGGAGTCTATGGGATTCTTTAAATACAAGATCATGTCATCTGCAAAGAGGGAGAGCTTTATTTCTTCTTTCCCTATTTGGATCCCCTTTATGTCTGCATCTTGTCTTATTGCTGTAGCTAGGCATTCTAATACTAGATTGAAGAGAAGTGGAGAGAGTGGGCATCCTTGTCTTATTGGATCTTGTCGAATGCTTTTTCTGCATCTATTGAGATAACCATGTGGTTTTTATTCTTGCTTCTGTTGATGTGATGAATAATATTAATTGATTTGCATATATTGAACCAGCTTTGCATCCCTGAAATGAATCCTGTTTGATCATGGTGTATGATTTTTTGGATGAATTGTTAAAGTCGATAGGCCAAAATTTTGTTGAGAAGTTTTGCATCAATGTTCATCAAAGAAATGGGTCTATAGTTCTCTTTCTGAGATGAGTCCCTTCCTGGTTTTGGGATGAGGGTTATGATGGCTTCATAGAATGAGTTCAATAGTGAACTTTCTCTTTCAATTTCATTGAAGAGTTGGAGGAGTATTGGTGTGAGCTCTGCTTTGACGGCCTTGTAAAATTCCGCTGTAAAACCATCTGGTCCTGGACTTTTCTTAGCTGGGAGGTCTCTTATTGCTGTTTCTATTTCAATGCTTGATATGGGCCTGTTAAGCTGGTTTAATTCATCTTGGTTTAGTTTTGGCATGTCAATATTTGCTAGGAAAAGGTCCATTTCTGTCAAGTTCTCAAACTTATTAGCATAAAGTTTTGAGAAGTATTCCCTTATAATGTTCTGAATCTTGGTTGTTTACGTGATGTTTCCATTCTCATCTCTGAGTTTATTAATTTGGGTGTGTTCTCTTCTTTTTCTGATAAGATTTGCTAAGGGTCTGTCAATTTTGTTAAGTTTTTCAAAGAACCAACTCTTTGTTTTGTTGATTCTTTCTATAGTTTTTTTGGATTCTAATTCATTTAATTCTGATTTAATTTTGATTATTTCTTTCCGTCTACTGGATTGGGGTTTATCTTGCTGCTCCTTTTCAAGGAGGTTTAGATGTGTCATTAAATTGCTAGTTTCAGATCTCTCCAATTTGTTGATGTAGGAGCTCAGAGCTATAAACTTGCCTCTGAGTACTGCCTTTGCTGTGTCCCAGAGGAGCTGGTAATTTGTGTGTTCATTTTTGTTGAATAGCATGAACATTTGAATTTCCTTTCTAATCTCTTCCATGACCCACTCTTGATTCCGCAGTGTGTTGTTCAGTCTCCATGTGATCCCGGACTTTCTTTGGTGGCTTTTGGTGTTGAGTTCTAATTTTATTACCTTGTGGTCAGAGAGAATGCAAGGTATAACTTCAATGTTTCTGAATTTAAACAAGTTTGCTTTGTGGCCTAAAATGTGGTCTATTTTAGAAAACGTTCCATGTGCTGCTGAGATAAAAAGTGTATTCTGAAATGTTCGGTAGATGTCTGTTAAGTCTAGTTGATCTATGTAGCTGTTTAGATCTGTGGTTTCTCTGTTGAGTTTTTTCCGAGTTGATCTATCTAGTGGGGAGAGTGGTGTGTTAAAATCCCCAACAATTAATGTCTTTGGATCTATATGGGATTTGAGGGAAAGTAGTGTTTGTTTGATAAATTTGGGTGCTCCATTGTTTGGCGAATAGATATTTAGAATTGTAATATCCTCCTGAAGGAGAGATCCTTTAATTAGTATGTAGCGACCTTCTTTATCTCTTCTCACGAATTTTAATTTGAAGTCTATTTTATCTGATATTAGGATTGCAACTCCCGCCTGTTTATGGGGGCCGTTTGCTTGGTAGATTTTGTTCTAGCCTTTAACTTTGAAAAGGTGTTTGTTTTTACGGGCAAGATGTGACTCCTGCAGGCAGCAGATAGAAGGGTCTTGTTTTTTAATCCAACTAGACAGTCTATGTTGCTTACTTGGAGAGTTCAGTCCGTTAATGTTAAGTGATAGGACTGAGAGGTATTTGGGAGTTCCTGCCATGTTATCCACCTTCTTGGGTGCTGTGAAAACTAGGTTCTTCCTATTGTTCTTGGATTCTCAGTTTGGGTGCAGTTTCTTGGCCTTTGTTGCGGTCTTGTTGGTTTTCTATGTGTAGGACATCTTTAAGAATCTTTTGTAGGGCTGGTTTGGTGGAGATGTATTGTTTCAATTTTTATGTGCTATGGAAGGTTTTTATTTGCCTTCAGTTTTGAAGGAGAGTTTATCTGGGTACAGTATTCTTGGTTGATAGTTGTTTGTTTTTAGGGCATGGCATACATCATTCTAGGCTCTTCTTGCTTTGATTGTCTCTGCTGAGAAATCTGAGGTGATTCTAATGGGTTTCCCTTTATAAGTGATTAACCTTTTCTTCTTGACAGCTTTAAGGATCTTTTCCTTGGTCTGAGTTGATCCGTTGTGGATTATAATGTGACAGTGGGATGTCCTATTCTGGTCTGGTCTCTTTGGGGTTCTAAAAGCTTCTTGTATCTGAATAGGCCTATCTTTTTGTATGTTTGGGAAGTTCTCTGCTAGGATCCTGTTAAACAAATTTCCTAGACCATTAACTTCTGTTTCTTGGTGCTCCTCTACACCCATTATCCTTAGATTAGGCCTTCTGATGTTGTCTTCCAGGTGTTGGATAGATCTATCATATTTCTTGGACTTGTCTTGGATGGTTGTATGTTCTTTCTCTATAATATCAAGGCTGTCTTCAATCCCTGAGATTCGATCTTCTGCATGGTCTAACCTGCTGTCAAGACTCTCTACTTTGTTTTTTATCTCTTTTCCTTCTAATTGGTCAGCTTTGATGGCTTTAAGTTCTTTGTTGAAGCTCTGTTTTAGGTCTTGTATGAATCTCTTTACTTCCTTAATTTGGTGTTCAGTGTTTGTTCTCAAACCACTTAGTTGATTGGTTATGGTTTCTTTGGACGCCCATTCCTTTTGTTGGGTTCCATTCAGCATTCCCTTTGTGGTCTCCCTAACTTCCTTCAGCTCTTTGTTAATGGATTCCATGAATGCCTTTAGTGATCTTTGTGTAGTCTCTACCTGGTCTCTCAATTCCTGAATTACTCTTTGATTAGCTTCCTCCCATTCGTGGGATTCCTGCAGTTCTCTTTGAGTGTTCTCAGCCTGCTCACGAGATTCCTCCCTTTCTCTTTGAGTATTCTCAAGTTGTTCACGCAAATCCTGTATCAGTTTTTGAGTACCTTCCTCACGCTTATGATATTCCTGTATAAAGTTTTGGGATGCCTCCTCTCTCTCCCTATCATGCTCATACAGAGTCCTTTGTAAGTTGTCAAACTTCTCATTTATCATGTTTGCCACCAGTGTTTGTAGAGCTATTTGGGAACTCTCCTCTGGATTGTTCATTATCTGATCTGACCCCTGATTATCAAGATTGGGAATTGAGATATCCGGATTTGCCATTTTTCTTGTGTTTTTTCGGCTTACTCTGCCCATTTGAGATGAAAATAGCACCAGTTTTGTGCTAGAACACTATCTTAAGG
The DNA here is from genome assembly GCF_024711535.1 of Dipodomys merriami. Lineage (NCBI taxonomy): Eukaryota > Metazoa > Chordata > Mammalia > Rodentia > Heteromyidae > Dipodomys > Dipodomys merriami. The sequence goes on along the minus strand of NW_027202270.1, from coordinate 74,778,461 downwards.
CAACCATCAATCAAAGTTTGCATTTATACAGTCAATAGTCTACAGATACAATCTAGTTCAACAGATATATCTATTCAACATCAAACAACTCTATGTTAATGGGCATCGAACCGCAGAGAAGAATTTGGAAAACCAGAAATTTTTAGGGTTAGGGAGAGATGTGGGTAAAAAATAGGAATAGATTGGTGTGGGGAGGCACAGGGAGAGTTAACTATGTCTTAATCTCAATGCAGGAAATAGGTTGGGTAGGATGTAAGTAGAGAGAGAGAAAAAGAAGAAAGGGAAAGGGAAATATAAAGAGACCAGAAAAAAATAGAAACGTAAAAATTAATATAGTTATGGATATTGAAAGACCATATATTTAGAGAGGAATGTGAATCTATTGAGAAAACAGGAGGAAGATAGAGGAGATGTGAAAAACTTTAAAAAATGCTTAAAATATTATATAGGTATAAAGAGGTAGTACTGCTATTAAGGAATTTAAGTCTCAGAGGTTTTGGATTGAGTAATAAATTTGTGGATTAAGTGTGTACACAATGGGGGATAGGGTCTACTAGTTAACTATGGGTTTATCTGAGGATGTGCAGGACAAGAGTTAAGTCACATACAGAAGAACAAAAGAGAGGAAAAGGTTAAAAGGATAAGAAAGAGAGAAAAAAAGAACAGAAGTTTGGTAGAGCTAGACAAAAAACAAAAAGATAATTAAGAAAGAAAGAAAAAGAGAAAGAAGACAAGAAAAGAAAGGAAAATGCACATTCACGTATTCCTAAAATAAAAATTATAAGAGGGAAAAAACATTACTGGAAAACAATTATTTTTTCAAAAAAGGCAAAAATTAAAGATTAATAAAAGTTTTATAAAAGGAAAAAAAAATTTTTATATATATAAGGTACCAAAAAAAAAAAAAAAAAGAAAAAAAGAAAAAAAAATGTTCTTTGATTTTTTTTTTTTGATTTTTTTTTGAGGGGTGGGAAGAATCCTATATCTCCCTTTTGTCTGTAACCAGCCTCTTGTTGGAGTCTCTGGCCAGCTTGAGGTCCTGTGGATTGATTGGTTTCTTAAGTCAGTTTGTTCGAACAGGCAGAAAAATGCTCTGCTTTACCCAAGATTTTGAGATCCCTCTCCCAGGTTAGGTTAATGGGAGGGTGATCTGCTTTGAGAATCACAAAAGAGGGGTGATGAGGCTAGGTTCTGGTAGAGTTGAGGCCTTTCAACAAACAGTACCTTTTCCCTGGGGCTATTTTGTGAAAAACTCACAGAGCCCAGCCTGGAGCCATTCTCAGGGTTTCTGTTTTTCAATTGATCGTGGAGGCTGCTAGAGGGAGGGGCAGCCTCTGGCTCTGGTTACCCAGTGAGGAAAACCACTCCAATGGCTGGTGCCTGAGCTGGGTGACTTTTCCCTGGATGGAGCTGAGTCTGGAAGGTCACTTCGCTGTTAAGTTCTTGTGACCTGCTAAATGACTCATTTTATTCCAAGGCCTGAGTTGGAGCTAGCAGCTCCTCCGAGCTTTGTCGGTATCCAAGATGGAGATCACCGGTACTGGGGCAGGAGGGGTGGCCTTCCCTCCTCTGCTCCCTGAGAAGGAGTGAGGACGTCGGGCTTGTACTCACGCCGAGTCTTGGATCCTGGGTCATCTCTGGTCTGCAAGCTGCTGGATGAAGATGTCCGCTCCTTGTTGGTTCTTGCTGGTGTTGAGTAGAATCCTCTCGCCCGCTGCGTCTGGCTCCTTAGTCCTGGACTCTCTGTGTGAGCGCTAAGGTATGGCCGCGGCTGCAGTCGACACTTCGACCCTGCCGCCACCATGGCGGCTGCTGGCAGGCGCTCAGATGTGTCTCCTTTTCTTGGCTTCCCCTCTCTTGTCTAACTCTCTGTCCTGTGATGGCACACTTGGTGTGATTCTCTGGCTTAGGACTGTTCACTGGAACTCTAAAACTGCTTTCTATGGGAGAGCTTGTTCAGATTCCAGCTTCTCCTCCGCCATCTTCCCGGAACTCCCCCTCTATGACAATTTTTAAGCTTTTGTCCTGAAGTTAGATAAGGTTAATAGTTTATCTATATTTTATTTTCCAGGTTGTATTGTATAGATAATATCTTTTTCTAATATGACGTTTAGAAAGTTGTCAATTTTTGTAAAGCTAAATAACCCTAAAAAGCAGGATCAACTAACTGCCTCTATAAAGGATGAGATGGGAGATATTTTAGGTTTTGCCATATATTTGTTGTCATGACTACTTAGCTCAGTTCCAGTATTGCAAAGCCAGCCATGTACTCTAAGTAATCAGTGGACACAGCTATTTTCCAACCAACTTTTATTTACAAAACAGACAGTGGACTGAATTTGGTAGAAGGGCTATCTTTTTCACTCCACAAACCCCCTAACTAGTCTTTTCACATCTTCAAAGAGTCTCAGGAATAGTGTGGTAACTTTGGCCCAGGGAAAACAACATTCTCTGACAGCTTAGCCATGTTGACTAAATGATTACATTAGACTAGTTATTCTTCTGAATTTTTTTATTTTCACCAAAAATATTGGTATTTTATGAATAAAGGTCCTTGAATATACCTTTAGGTCCAGATAATTTCTGGAAATATGAAATTAAATAAAATTAATTTGTTTATTTATTATAGAGACTAACAAAGCTATTAATATAAAAACACACAGCATCACTCTCCAAGAAGAGGGTAGACATGTAGACATTGTATCATATATATATATATATATATATTATATTTGCATATGTATCTATCCTAAACTTATTTGTTCATAGAACTTCTATTGGTTGATCACAGATGGTGCATAAAACATAGTCTGAAAAATATTCATATAGATAATCCTGAGTTTAGAAATACCTGACAGTGCCCTTGAATAATACTGGCCTCCATGAGTCACGTTTCTGTTTACCTAATAAGTTTTTCCTAAGTCATTTAAGGTTTATTATTATTATTATTGTTCTATGTTCAGCCTGTATTTCTCAGACAACCTTTTCTATGTTTTCTAACTTGGTTTCTTCACATGAAATAAGAAAAAAGACAGGAAGGCATGATTATGGACAATTTGGCCAAATTTTTATGAAAATATCTTCCTTTTATTAAAATTATTCTCTATTTATGAAGCTACCAGCTGGATGCTAGCGGCTACTAGTTATTCAGGAGGCTGATATCTGAGATCTTAGGATCTATTTCTACTGGAAGCCAGCCTGCCAGCTCAGACAGAAATGTCTATTAGACTTACCTCTAATTAACACCAAAAACCCGGAAGTGGAGGTTTTTTTTTTTTTTTTTTTGCCTTGAGCAAAAAGCTTAAGGGAGAAAATCCCGACCTTGAATTCAAGCTTTATGACCAACACACATGCAGGCGGGAAGGGCGGTAGAGAGAAAGAGAGGGAGAGAGTGGGAGAGAGAGAAAGAGAGAGAAAGAGAAATACTGACTGCTCGATCTCATAAAAAATATAGGATATTTCTTTCTCTGGGGCTTACCAATTGAGTTTTAGTGACCACAGGCTGTTTAGGTTTGGATTTTAGCTTTAAACATTGCATTATAAAATTGAAATCAAATATATTATTATTCAAAATTCCTTAGGTGGTTTTAAAATAACTTTGTCTGAATATGATGTGACCCACATTAGTCATTTGCACTGGTTAAATCCAGAAAATTCTGAATTGTATCCTGTATATATATCTCTGAAATACAGAAATTTGTACTTCAGACTTCTAGGACAGAAAAACAAAAACTAGATGTTCAGATTTCCAGCAAATAACTTGGTGAAATCAAGAATACTGGCTCAATATTAAGTAAAAGTCATAGACAGAATTTATCAGATTATTTTTATTCTGGTGTTCTCATGACTTTATTGCTGAACACAATGCTATTGTTAAATATTCAGCTGAATGAGCAGGTGCTTTGCCTTTATCATCTGTTTTAATTCTTGGATTACCCCATTGAGAAGTTATTCCTCTCATGCATGTTAATATTATATGTAAAGCAAGTAAATTTCAGGGAAGTTTTAATTGACAAATGTTGCACAACAATGATGTCATGAATCTGGAAAGGAGCTTGTCTAAGGAGCAAAGACCACTAATTCCACCTGATGTGCTTTTTAATCATTGAATGTGTCAGGAACTGTGTTAGAGCATTGAATTCAGAGATGAATGTGACAACGTGATCTAATCATTACATTGAAGGCATTTGCAGCACTATTCTACATTGAATTCTAGTTATTGTTTATTTAGTTGCTTATTTATTAAGGAGATGAACTTTGAGAAACTTTGAGGCAGGGACCATTAATTCTAGTCAATGAAGTTAGCATAGATTTCATAGAAGTAACAAATGAGCTAAGCTTATAAGATTCTAAACAATAGAAAATGAACAAAAGGATGCATGGGAAAATACAAAGACCTAGGAGCCTCTGGTGATGGCAGGGAAAAGCATATTGTCAAGTACAATAGCCTGTAGCCTTAGGAATTGTTTCAGAGATAGAATTTAGAGGATTCGTTGACAGATTGGAACTTGAGGCAGAGACTTATAAGGAAGATCATTTTTCAAGCTTACATGGGTGCTAGGATGCTGACACCATTAGTGGACAGAGAATAGTTTGAGGGCTGGACATAATGTGATTATTTCTAGACATGTTTAATTTGGGGTTACTTAAGGTATTTAGCTTTGAATTTCAAATCAATGCTAGTGTATTTAGATTTGAGCCACAACAAATGCTCAATTCAGTATATACTCAACTGAATATAAAAGTGTGAAATATGACTAGTAATAGTTTCTCAGATATAATTAGAGATAATTTATAGGCAAAGTATATTATGAAATAAATACTATTTAACTAGGTAAGCTGTGCACACAGAGATTCATTATACATATAGTATGTATTTATGTACTATATACATATACATACACATCAAAATTACACGATGTGTACATAGCTAGGATATACAGTACACACAATTTTATACATGTATTATATATTGAAAAATACATGTCTTCTATGAGAAAAAGCATTTTGAATTTCTAACTGTTGATACATATAAGAAAACCTTAAGAATTCCTACAATATAAAATATAAAATTTACAGTGCATGATGGTGTATTTGAAGTTAGAGGTGCTAGTGCCTGACATCTTCCTCCTCTATTTCTCCTTCTTTTCCTTTTACATATCGACATGCACAACCATGTTAAATTACTCATATTGGCCAGTCAGTCTTCTAAGATTAAGCCATGGCATCTTCTGTCCATTCTTGGAGATGATGGTGCACACATGTTTCTTGTCTTGTGAGAAGAGTTGCAATTTAACTAAGATTGAATTTGCAATAACCTGATGTGAGACAGGAAAGAACATTGATCATTTACATAGGTCTACTTACTGGGCAGGATGAGCCATGGAGGTATTGTTTAACTTTTCTAGTACTGTTCACAGCAAGAAACCCCAGGGTTCCCAAGACAGAGCATATTCTGGATACCTTAGTGCTCTGATTTTAGGTATGAAATAGAAGTTCAATCCATGAAACATAACTTTTTATACTTGTTGATCATGGAACAAGTTCACGTTTGTTTTCTAAGTTTCCCCTCATGCTAACAAAGAGAAAAGGTATAAAGAGCCAATAATTTGGCCTAAGATTAGTGACTGTAATTTGTTAGAGTTCATGTTCATTAAATTGAAATCAAATATATATGTATATATAATTGATAATTCCTTGTAGTAGGTTTAAAAATCACGATTAAATTACGGTATGTTCCAAATTAGTCAAGATATGAATGCTTAAAAGCAGAAAACACTGAATTAGAATTCAGTATTATACCTGATGTAACCTAGGTACACATGCATACACATGCATCTGAAATATATACTTACTATAGAATGCTTTTACATATTACTAACCTCAAAGTGTCTAACTGTATTTTATGGATCTTGATTTGTCTAAGATAAACATAATTACTAAAATCAAAATAGCAATAATGTATTGCATAATAGTATGGAATGATTATGGAGTGATTTCACTGAGATTTCTAAATTCCAGACTGCATTTTAAAGCATTCCTAGTTTAATCAGAAAATTGCTTCTTCTTTTATTACTTTCTTTTCCTATTGCTATCTGAGCACTCTTGATGTGAGGTATACAAAATATCTTCTTCTCACCATGGGTATCACATAGATAGCACACTTGAGTAATTCTAGATTAGTTAGTACTAATTCATTAGAAAAATCCATCTGAGAAATCAATGGTAATTTGTGTTCCACTGGGGAGAAATGCAAATATATTGAACGTATGATATCATCAGAGGAAGCACCAAGCTAGCAGGGATGATGACTTTGTAGTGCAAAGTATATAGAGGGTCTACTTTCTGACCATGGGTACCTGAAAACTAGAGTTTATTCCTCATTGAAAAGAAATCCTTTAAGTACCAACTAAAGACAAATTGCTTTGTGGAATGGTAGTCAAGAGTGAAGTAGCGCAGAATTTTCCTTTTGTGAATGGTAGAGAATTCATGCCTGAGGCCCTGGGTTCGATTCCCCAGCACCAGATAAGCAAAAAGAAAAAAGCCAGAATAGGCGCTGTGGCTCAAGTGGTAGAGCGCTAGCCTTGAGCTGAAGAGCTGAGGGACAGTGCCCAGGCCCAGAGTTCAGGCCCCACGACCGGACCCTCCAACCCAAAAAAATAAATAAATAAATAAATTTACTACTTGATTATTTTAATCACACAAAGGTCCTGTTTTTAAGAAATCTATCTCTAATGATGTTAGAAAATTAATTTAAAGATTTTAATAAGGTTCTAGAATCCTCTGCCTTCGAAAAAGTATCTTTGAGTAATAGATATATTTTAGCTGTTACATACTATAAAAATTGTACATACTAATGTAGTATCATAAGTTGTTTGTATACACATATCCATGTGTGAACAACTAAACATAAGTATCTTTTAAAACACTACTTTTTATGGTGAAAGAAACAAATAATTTTCAAAATACAAATTTTTCAAAATATAAATGCAAAATATTAATTTCTCCTTTGACATTCATTATTTCTCTCTACTAATTTTATTTATACTTGTTTTCATACTTTCTGGAACAGCAATGTTAAGTTGTTTATTCGAAATCTGCAATTTTTCTATTTTACTTTTTGAAATACATTTTATTTTTAGCGCAATTATAGGGTCACATGGAAATTGGTCAGGAGCTACAGAACTCTCCCATCTGTGCCCTGCCCCCTCACTAGCAGAGGCTCCTCATCATCTGTCTCTCACCACAAAGATACGCATGTCAGAGCTGAGGAATGTACCATGACCCATCATTGCCAAAGGTCGCCGTCTATGTTAGAGTTCATTTTGTAAAATCTCATGTTTATTTCATTTTTTGTCATTCAGAAGATGTTAACAAGAATACAGTTAGAAAAAGTAATAAATACACTAATCACCTAACATGAGAGATTACCTTATAAGGACATTAAGAAAATAAACTAAGTATATAAGACCTGTAAAATTTTTTAAAGAAATCTGTATGTGAGTCAGGTATGTTGGTATATGACTGTAATCCTCACTACTCAGGAAGTAGGTAGAGACATAATAGACTGAAGCTGACCCAACCCCAGACCAAATTATCATAATATATAATCTGAAAAATAGAAGACAAAAAAAAAAAAAAAACTGATTGAGTGTGTGGCTGAAGTGGTAGAGCACAAACAGGAAGCCCTGAGTTCAATCATAAGTACTGCATTTGTATCTCTCCGTCTATATCTACATCTATGTCTGTATCTATAGCTGTATCTATTTATCTATATCTATTTGTATATATTTTTTATTACATCTTAATTACAAAGACAAAAAAGTAAGGTAGGTTCTGGTTTATCAAATAAATAATTTATGACCCTCATAACCCAATATAGTTTTTCAAAACATATATTTACTATTGCTTTTCTTGCCATACGCCTAACACATGATCACAAGAGAAAGGCCTATTTTAAAATATGACTCTGATCTCCAATCTCTAAATCCTGTGGATTGTTCATATTATCCTTTCTTTTTTTTGTCAGTTTAGGGGCTTGAACTCAGGACCTGGGTGCTGTCCCTGAGGCTTTTTGTGCTCAAGACTAGCATTCTACCGCTTGAGCCACAGTGCCACCTCTGGTTTTTGAGTGATTAATTGGAGATAAGATTCTCACAGGATCTTTTCTACCCCTGCTGGCTTTGGGGAGGGAAAGGGAAAAAACAAAATGTTTAAACAGGGATACAGGTTGACCCATTGCAACAATGAGATGTACAAGACACTATGTCAAAAAATGAACTTTAAGAAGCCGGACATCCTCACTTCTTCTCAGGGAGCAGAGGAGGGAAGGCAAACCCTCCCCCCCACTACTGGAGATCTCTGTCTTTGATACTGACAAAGGCCTGGCTGAGCAGCTAGCTCCAACTCAGGCCTTGGAAGAAAAAAAAAGAGTCATTTAGCAGGTCACAGGAACCTAACCTGACCTGCTAGGCTCAGCTCCACCCAGGGAAAAGTCACCCACCCAGCCACCAGCCCAGGAGTGGCTTTCTTCACTGGGTAAACAGAGCCAGAGGCTGCCCCTCCCTACAGCAGCCCAGACAATCAGTTGAAATTCAGTAAACACAAACCCTGAAAATGGCTCCAGGCTGGGCTCTGTGAGTATCTCAGAAGTTAGCTCCTCAGGGAAAAGCTACTGTTTGCTGAAAGGCCTCAACTCTACCCAGAACCTAGCCTCATCATATCATCTCCAAACTAGAGGAAACAGCCATCTCCCTCTTTGGTGATACTCAAAGCAGATCTTCCTCCCATTGAACTAGCCTGCGAGGAGGATCACAAAATCCTGGGTAAAGCAGAGCATTTTTCTGCCTGTTTGAACAAACTGATTTAAGAAACCAACCAAGCCACAGGAAAATCAAACACTGCAAGCAGACCAGAGACTCCAAGAGACTGGTTACTGACACAAGGGAGATACAGGATCTTCCCATTCCCCCCCACAAAAAAAAAAATCAAAGAACTCTTTTTTTGTACCTTTTATAAAAATTTTTTTCTAAATTTTTTTGTATTTTTAACTTTAAAAAAAATTTTGTTTTCTATTAACTTTTTTTCTTCCTCTTATAATTTTTATTTTAGGAGTATATGTGTGTATGCTTTTTTATTAATTTCTTTTTTTTAAATTTTTTTTGTTTAGCTCTACTGACCTTTTGATCCTTTTTTTCTTTTTCTTTTCTTCTCATTCTTTTCAGTTTTTCTTCTCTTTCGTTCTTCTTTGAGTCACTTAATTGCTGTTCTGCTTATCCTCAGATATACTGTAGTCAATTATTAGACCTTATCTGCCATTGTGTACACACTTAATCTAGAAATGTATTACTCAATTCAAAACCTCATAGACTTAAATTCCTTAATAGCAGTACTAACTCTGTATACCTATATAATATTTTAAGCATTTTTATTTTTAAGTTTTTCATGTCTCCATTCTATCTCTCCCCTTCTCTTAAACTATCCACATTCTTCTCTGAATATTATGTTTTTCTATTTGCATAATTTTTAAGTGTTTCACTTTTTAATTATTAATTTTTGTTTTTCTCTTTTTTCTTGTCTCTTTTTTCTTTCCTTTTTTCTTGTTTTTCTCTCTCTCTACTATCATTCTATCCCACCTATTTCCTGCTTTGAGATTAGGATTTAAGTTAACTCTCCCCCTACTTTTCCACATCCCTCTACTCCTATTTTTATCCACATCTTTCCCTAAACCTAATAATTTGTGGTTTGCCAAATTCTTCTTTGCAGTTCATAGCCCATTAATACATAGTTGTTTGATGTTGAATAGATATATCTGTTGAACTAGATAGTATCTGCAAACTTTTGACTGTATAACTACAGACTTTGGTTGATGCTAGCCTTAAGATAGTGTTCTAGCACAAAACTGGTGTTATTTTCATCCCAATGGGCAGAGCAATCTGGAAAAACACAAGAAAAATGGCAAGTCCGGGTAACTCAACTCCCACCCATGATAATCAGGGTACAGAACAGATAATGAATAATCCAGAGGAGAGTTCTCAAAAATCTCTACAAACACTACTGGTAAACATGGTAAATGAGAAGACTGAAAACCTGCAAAGGACTCTGTATGAGCATGATAGGGAGAGAAAGGAGGCAAACCAATGGTCAATACAGGAATATCAGGAGCATGAGGAAGCTACTCAAAGATTGACACAGGAATTGTGTGAGCAGCTTGAGAACACTCAAAGGGAAAAAAAAGGAATGGTGTGAGCAGGCTGAGATCAGTTAAAGAAACAGGAATTGCAGGAGCTGGCCGAGAACAGACAAAGAGAAAGTCAGGAATGGCGTGAACAGGCTGAAAACACTCAAAGAGAACTACAGGAATTGCGTGAATGTGAGGAAGCTAATCAAAGATTAATACAGGAATTGAGAGAGCTGGATGAGAATACACAAAGATCACCAAAGGCATTCATTGAATACATAAACAGAGAGCTGTAAGATCTCAGGGAGTCCACAAAGAGAATGCTGAATGGAACCGAACAGAAGGAATAGGAGTACAAAGAAACCATAACCAATCAACTAAGTGATTTGAGAATAAACACTGGACACCAAATTAAGGAAGTAAAGAAGTCCATACAAGATCTAAAACAAAGCTCCAACAAAGAATTTGAAGCCATAAAAGCTGACCAAGTAAAAGGAAAGGAAATTAAAAAAAAGTAGAAAGTCTTGATAGTAGCTTAGACCATGCAGAAGATCTAATCTCAGGGATGGAAGACAGCCTAGATATTATAGAGAAAGAACATACAACCATCCAAGACAAATCTAAGAATATGATAGACCTATTCAACACTTGGAAGATACCATCAGAAGGCCTAATCTGAGAATAATGGGTGTACAGGAGCACCTAGAGACAGAAGTTAATGGCCTAGGAAATTTGTTTAATAGGATCCTAGCAGAGAACTTCCCAATCATGCAAAAAGATAGGCCTATTCAGATACAAGAAGCTTTTAGAACTCCAAATAGGCCAGACCAGAACAGGACATCCCATCATCACATTATAATTCACACAGGATCAATTCAGACCAAGGAAAAGATTCTTAAAGCTGTCAAGAAGAGATCAATCACCTATAAAGGGAAACCAAATAAAATCACCTCAGATTTCTCAGCAGAGACAATCAAAGCAAGAAGAGCCTGGAATGATGTATGCCATGCCCTAAAAACAAACAACTATCAACCAAGAATACTGTACCCAGCTAAACTCTCTTTCATAACCAAAGTTCAAATAAAAAACTTCCATAGCAAATAAAAATTGAAACAATATATCTCCACCAAACCAGCCCTACAAGATTCTTTAAAATGTCCTACACATAGAAACCAACAAGACCACAATAAAGGCCAAGAAACCACACCAGGGATGAGAATCCAAGACCATAGGAAGAACCCAGTTTTCGCAGCCCCCAAGAAGGTGGATAAAAGGGCAGGAAGTCCCAAATACCTCTCAGTCCTATCTCTCAACATTAATGGAATTAATTCTCCAATTAAGCGACACAGACTGTCTAGTTGGTTTAAAAATCAAGATCCTTTTATCAGCTGCCTTCAGGAGTCACATCTTGCCCATAAAAACAAACACCTTTTCAATGTGAAAGACTGGAACAAAATCTACCAAGCAAACGGCCCCCATAAAGAGGCGGGAGTTGCAATCATAATATCAGACAAAATAGACTTCAAATTAAAATTAATAAAAAGAGATAAAGAATGTTGCTACATACTAATTAAGGGATCTCTCCTTCAGGAGGATATTACAATTCTAAATATCTATACATCAAACAACGGAGCACCCAAATTTATCCAAGACACACTACTTTCCCTCAAATCCCACATAGATCCAAAGACATTAATTGTTGGGGACTTTAAGGCACCACTTTCCCCACTAGATAGATCAGCTTGGCAAAAACTCAACAGAGAACCCGCAGATCTAAAGAACTGCATAGATCAACTAGATTTAACAGACATCTACCGAATATTTCATCCAGCAGCATCAGAATACACGTTTTTCTCAGCAGCACATGGAACATTTTCCAAAATAGACCACATTTTAGGCCACAAAGCCAACTTGTCCAAATTCATAAACACTCAAGTTATTCCTTGCATTCTCTCTGACCACAAAGGAATAAAATTAGAATTCAACACCAAAAGCACCAAAGAAAATACTGTAACACATGGAGGCTGAACAACACACTGCTGAATCACAAGTGGGTCATGAAGAGATTAGAAAGGAAATTCAAATGTTCATGATATTCAAAAAAAAAATGAACACACAAATTACCAGCTCCTCAGGGACACAGCTAACAAAGTACTCAGGGTCAAGTTTATAGCTCTGAGTTCCTACATCAACAAATTAGAGAGATCTGAAACCAACAATTTAATGAGACATCTGAGTCTCCTTGAAAAAGAGCAGCAAGATAAACCCCAATCCAGTAGATGGAAAGAAATAATTAAAATTAAATCAAAATTAAATGAATTAGAATCCAAAAAAAAACACAGAAAGAAGCAACAAAACAAAGAGTTGGTTCTTTGAAAAAATTTACAAAATAGACAGACCCTTAGCAAATCTTATCAGAAAAAGAAGAGAACACACCAAATTAATAAACTCAGAGATGAGAATGGAAACATCTCCACAGAAACAACCAAGATTCAAAACATTATAAGGGAATACTCTCAAAACTTTATGCTAATAAGTTTGAGAACTTGGCAGAAATGGACCTTTTCCTAGCAAATATTGACATGCAGAAACTAAACCAAGATGAGTTAAACCATCTTAACAGGCCTAAATCAAGCATTGAAATAGAAAAAGCAATAAGGGACCTCCCATCCAAGAAATGCCCAGGACCAGATGGATTTAGAGTGGAATTCTACAAGGCCTTTAAAGCAGAGCTCACACCAATACTCCTCCAACTCTTTAATGAAATTGAAAGAGAAAGTTCACTACCGAACTCATTCTATGAAGCCATCATAACCCTCATCCCAAAACCAGGCAAGTACTCATCAAAGAAAGAGAACTATAGACTCATTTCTTTGATGAACATCGATGCAAAACTTCTCAACAAAATCTTGGCCAATCAACTTCAACAATTCATCCACAAAATCATACACCATGATCAAACCGGATTCATTTCAGGGATGCAAAGCTGGTTCAATATACACAAATCAATTAATATAATTCATCACATCAACAGGAGCAAGGATAAGAACCACATGGTTATCTCAATAGATTCAGAAAAAAACATTTGAGAAGATTAAACACCCCTTTATGATGAAGGTTCTGGAAAAATTAGGAATCCATGGAACATTCCTCGATACAATAAAGGCTGTATAGGACAAACCGACAGCCAGCATTATACTTAATGGTGAAAAACTAAAATAATTTCCTCTTAATTCAGGAGTGAGAAAAGGATGTCCACTCTCTCCACTTCTCTTCAGTCTAGTATTAGAATGTCTAACTATAGCAATAAGACAAAATGCAAACATAAAGGGGATCCAAATAGGAAAAGAAGAAGTAAGACTCTGCCTCTTTGCAGATGACATGATCTTGTATTTAAAGAATCCCACAGACTCCACTCCCAAATTATTCAAGCTGTTTAAAAACTGGCAAAGTAGCAGGGTATAAAATTAACCCTCAAAAATCAATGGCTTTTCTGTATGCCAACAATGAGAAAAGTGTGGCTGAAATTAGGAAAGCAACTCCATTTGTAATAGCCCCACAAAAAATAAAATACCTAGGAATTAACTTAACCAAATAAGTGAAGGACTCTATGATGAAAACTATAAAAACTTGAAAAAGGAAATCAAATCCAAACTTAGAAAGTGGCAAAAACTTCCTTGCTCCTGGACTGGACAGATAAACATTGTGAAAATGGGAGTACTTCCCAAGGCTATCTACAAATTCAATGAGATACCTATCAATATTCCAACCTCATTCTTCAAGAAAATAGAAGAGGCAATCCAAATTCATATGGAACAATAAAAGATCCTGCATAGCAAAAATGATCCTCAACAGAAAGAACAGTGCTGGAGGAATATCAATACCAAATTTCAAACTCTACTACAAAGCCATAGTAATCAAAACAGCTTGGTACTCACACAAAAACAGACCTCAGAACCAATGGAATAGAATTGAAAACCCAGAAATGAACAGACCTATGGCCATCTAATCTTCAATAAGGGAGCTAAAGAATGGAAGAAAGACAGCCTCTTCAGTAAATGGTGCTGGCAAAATTGGTTAACTGCTTGTAGAAAAACAAACCTAGATCCTTATATATCACCCTGCACCAAAATCAACTCCAAATGGATCAAAGACCTTGAACTCAAAGCAGACACTCTGAAACTATTACAGAATGGAATAGGAGAAACCCTAGGTCTCCTTGGCACCGGCCAAATTTTCTTAACAGAGACCCAGAAACACAACAAATCAAAGATAGATAGTACTGGGATTGCATGAAATTGCAGAACTTCTGCATGGCAAAGGACATAGCTAGCAAGATCAATAGAAAGCCTACGGATTGGGAGAAAATCCACTAGCCATACAATGGACAAGGGTCTCATACCTAAAATATACCTGGAACTCAAAAAATTAAATCCCCCAACAACAAATTTTCAAAGAAACAACTGCCCAATAAATAAGTGGGCTAAAGACATAAAAAGAAACTTCTCTGAAGAGGAAAGAGGGATGGCCAATAGACACATTAAGAAATGTTCAACCTCCCTAGCCATAAAAGAAATGCAAATCAAAACAACATTGAGATACCACCTCACCCCAGATAGAATGGGTAAAATCAAGAACTCTAATAACAATAGATGCTGCAGGGGATGTGGACAGAAGGGAACCTTATGCATTGTTGGTGGGAGTATAAACTTGTTCAACCTCTTTGGAAAGCAGTATGGAGGTCCTCAAAAGGCTACACATAGAGCTCCCCTATGACCCAGCAATCCCATTTTTGGGCATTTACCCAAATGTTCACAAACAAGACCACACGAAAGCTACCAGCAAGACTATGTTTATTGCAGCATTATTTACCATAGCTAAGATATGGAACCAACCCAGATGCCCCTCAGTAGAAGAATGGATCAAGACAATGTGGTATATATACACAATGGAATTCTATGCCTCCATCAGAAAGAATGACATTGCCCCATTTGTTAGGAAATGGAAATGCCTGGAAAAAATTATATTAAGTGAAGTAAGCCAGGCCCAAGGAAACATAGGTCCCATGGTTTCCCTTATTTGCAATATCTAGTATATGTATGAGTCAAGCGGATAAGGTCAGATAATGCAATGTAAAGAAAATGAACCCTTAGATATGTATTTTAATGTTTTTTTCCTTTCATGCATTTGTTTCTAAAGCATTTATAAGATTATCTCTTTGTAGCTTTGTATGTCCCTCCCCCACAGTCTAACCCCTGCTTTCACTGTATTTGATGTTGGTATAATTTTTTGAGGGGAAGGGAAAAAACAAATCGTTTAAATAGTGATACAGGTGGACCCATTGCAACAATGAGATGTATAAGTCGTATTTAGAAAAAGAACTTTACAACTTGGTGTGGGGAGGATTTGATGGGGTGGTGGGTGGAGGATGGGAAAGGATGGGAAGGGGAAACAAAGCAGGAGGCTACAATGCTTGATAAGAAATGTACTCATTATCTTGCCCATGTAATTGTAACCCCTCTGTACAGTATTTTCTCAATAAAAAAAAGAAAGAAACAAAAAAAAGAAACAACTGCCAAATAAGTAAGTGGGCTAAAGACTTAAAGAGAAACTTCTCTGAAGAGGAAAGACGGATGGCCAATAGACACATGAAGAAATGTTTAACCTCCCTAGCAATAATAGAAATGCAAATCAAAACAACATTGAGATACCACCTAACCCCAGTTAGAATGGCTATAATCAAGAACTTAATAACAACAGATGCTGGCAGGGATTTAGACAGAAAACCTTACTGCATTGTTGGTGGGAGTGTAATCTTGTTCAACCACTTTGGAAAGCAGTATGGGGGTTCCTCAAAAGACTCCACATAGAGCTCCCCTATGAACCAGCAATCCCACTTTTGAGCATTTACCCAAAGACTTACCAACAAGACCAGACTAAAGCTACCAGCACAACTATGTTTATTGCAGCACTATTTACTATAGCTAAGATATGGAACCAACCCAGATGCCCCTCAGTAGATGAATGGATTAAGGAAATGTAGTATATATACACAATGGAATTCTATGCCTCCATCAGAAAGAATGGCATTGCCCCATTTGTTAGGAAATGGAAAGACTTGGAAAAAATTATGTTAAGTGAAGTAAGCCAGGCCCAAAGAATTATAAGTCCCATGGTTTCCCTTAGATATGTATTCAAATGTTTTCTTTTTCTTTTATGGGATTCTTTCTAACACATTTATAAGATTACTTCTTTGTTGCTTTGTATGTCCCTCCCTTATGGTATAACCCTGCTTTCACTGTATTTGATTTTGGTTGTATTTGATAATTTGTGGAGGGGAAGGGAAAAAACAAATCGTTTAAATAGGGATACAGGTGGACCCATTGCAACAATGAGATGTATAAGTCCTTATGTGGAAAATGAACTTTACAACTTTGGTGGGGGGAGGTGGGAAGAAGGATTGAGTAAGGGGGAGTGGGGCGGATGTTTGGGTGGGAGGGCGGGGGGGATGTGGAGGGAGGATGGGAAGGGATGGAAAGGGGAAACAAAGGAGGTGCCTACAATGCTTGATAAGACATGTACTCATCTCATTATCTTGTCCATGTGATTGTAACCCCTCTGTACAGTATTTTCACAATAAAAAAAAGAGAAACGAACTTTACAATTTAGGCGTGGGGTGTAGGGTTTGGGGGGAATGTTTTTGGGCAGATGGGAGGGAAAGAATGGTAAGGGAAAACAAAAAAGAGGAGACAGCAATGCTTGATAAGAAATGTACTCATTACCTTCATCATGTAACTGTAACCCCTCCTCTGTACAGTATCCTCACAATAAAAACTTATTTAAAAAAACAAAACAGTGATCCTCAGATATCAGCCTCCTGAGTAGCTAGGATTACAGCTATGAGCCACCAGCACCCAGCTATCCTTTATTTTTAAGTTAGAATCACATGTATCTCTATTCTTATAAAGAGTTCTTCTCCAACACACAAAACATTGCAATCTGAATACTTTACATTCACAATATAAAATTTCTTAACCAAACCGAGTATGTTTTTATTGTTGAACCTTGGAAGGACTCTCCAATGTGCATACACTTGCATATAACCACACAAAGGGACTTTTTCCCACTCTTCATTGGCTTTTAAATGAGAGGAGAGAAAAGTCAAGAGATAAAAGGAAAATCATGCTTATGTTTCAATTCAGAATTAATCATTAAATAGGCTATCAGTAAGTACAGACATAACTAAATTTTCCCATAAGATTGTAAGAGTTGCCCATTACTCTGGATTTAATCAAGAGTCAAAATAGATACATACAATCATGTTAATTGCTCATTTTTACCTACAGCATGTCATTTAATATAGTGAATTACTTACCACCTTTTTCTCTTGCCAATATTTCAGTTATATAAACTATTATCTTGCCATCATGTGGATGGTGGTTTGGATAAAGAACTGATCCAAAATCTTTGTTGTTGACAAACTTCTGCAAAACAGTTTGCCTTCTCTACCACAGTTTCAAGCAATGACTAGTTTTATTATATACTGGCTGAAAATGTATTCCAGTTCCTTTTTAAGCAATTTTTCTCTTTGGCCAACTGGTTTGGCCAAAGCTCTTTGAAAAAAAAAAACAATTCTTTTTTCCAGATTAGTGTGCAACACCATCAATTTCTAGACTATTTCAAGTTTCCTACATGCTGTGAACATTGTCTGGTTTTATTCAGCAATCAGTGATGAGCTTGATTGTTGTAAAATATGAAGCTTTTCTTCTTTTTCTTTCTGCTATGCAGTAATCTTGCTAAGCTGGTTTGGGTTTGAATTAATCTTAGTGTATCAATAAAAATGATAAAAGCAAATTCTCCATTATCTGTATGTTCAACTATATCCAACCTTTATAGTTTCACATTTAATTTGGAACTTTTTGTCATCTACCCAGAACTACAAAGCAAGGAATGTGAGACTGCATTTGGCCTCATGATTCATTTCAAAGCAGATTTTAATTCACTCAAGTGGAAATAGCTGGCAGCAAAATGATGAAATTTTGATTCAGAAATTCCCTTTTCATCTTACATCTGCATTTCACAGCTCAATACCCCTGCAAAAGTATTCATGTGTGCTCTAACTGCTAGAAATCTCTTACCATCTTTGTGCTATTTAAGCTTATCATCTTCTCAACTCTCTCCACCCAGATGTAGGAAATAACTCTTCTGATTTGACACATTGTAATGAGATGTAGTGTATGCATGTTATTGAGGTCATTGGTTTTACAAGGCAAAGTTTGTAATTCCAGCTTAGTAAAGCAGTAGTAGTGGGCCTAACAGAGTTTCATCTTTGGAGTCAAGAAGACTTGAGGAGTCATTCTGAGACCCATTTGTTCTTGTTTGTTCCCTACTAAAAGGAAGCACAATGATTACTTTTCAGAAATATTATCGGGACTAAATTAGATGATGTGTCTGAACAACTATGAAGCTCATTGGCCATAAGTTGGCACTTGAAATAACACAAGAAATTGGCCCTTACAAGACAGTACAATTATGTGTGCTATGACAATAAATTAAAAAATGTATTTTTGGATACTATTTCTTTCTTGTGTTTTTGGATACCATTTCTTTCTTGTTCTTATATTTGAATCTTCTCTGTTATTCTGGGGAAAAAAGTTATAGGAAGTTAGGTGCCAAATTTACTGAAGCCTTTCCTTTATAGTTTTAACAATTGCTTTGTCTAGCTGATTGTAAAGTGAATCTTATTATTTTAGCCACACAGATGCAAGTTAAATGTCAGCAGGAGATTAACTTTATTATATGTAATCAGAAGACAATTTGAGGTAATAAACCATGATGTGGCTCTGTTGGCCTAACAGCATCTTCTTTCTGCTCCCTGCCTGCTGTCACTATTTCACATACTCAAACTGGAGAATCACAGCTTCCAGTATAACGAAAACCCATTTTCATTTTCAAATAAAGGAGTGGATGGTGGTAAAGGTCACACCAGAAATCCAATTTTACCGTTGGTTTATAGATCAGAGAGAAAAAATGCCCTATACGTGTGGTAAGATTCTGGCAGCTTTTAAGATCTGAAATCTTCTAAATGGTGGATGAGAGAATAGTAATGTGAGAGAATGGGTTATCTGCTGCCCTTCTTACTTTATTTAACTTTTTATTATTTCATTTTGATCAGAGGTGGTTAACACTCCAGGGAAAATCTTCCTATCATCATGCATTTTTCCTTCTGTATTACCAGGAAAAATTATATCAGTTACTAAAACTCAAGTTAAGTCTTCATATTTCTTAGTACTTTACCCATTTTCATACAGAATAATCTGCTTACATGATGCATGGGTTTTTAAGATAAAAATTTACCAGTAAATTAATATAACAACAACATATCATTTTCTAACAAGTAATAGACCTTCCTGACTCTTGATTATCCAAGATGCATGAAGAGAGGACATTCATTGATAAATTTTAAATCTCTATACCAGAAAGTTACTAATTCAATCTCTGAAAACAACTTAAAATTTATAACTATGCTTTATAACTTTATTAAGTATGGAGTATACTGTGCTAGATGAAATGAATGTAATATTCTGAGATGATTGGGCCCTTTATATTTTCTCAACATCATCATTTTTGGACATGATAAGATTCTAAATGAAGATTCATAAAATATAGGAAAGTACACAATAGTAGATAGAATGTATTTATTGGCATTTACTCCTTTAAAAGTAATTTGTATTTGTTGCCCATTTTTCTTCAGATGTCTTTATTTCTATGAAACAATTACAAAAGAAACAAAATGAGAATAGAATTTGTTGAAAAGCTGTGCCTTATAATATAAAGACAAGGATTATCGTTTGTCTCCTTATTTCCCTGCTTGTGGATTTAGTCCAACAAGTAGAAACAAAATGGTAATCTCATTTCCTTAGGAAGTATTTCTTAGCTATGGACAGCTCATCCTTGCTTAACTCTTTTCTTATCCTTCTTTATTGATTTGTTATTTTATGTACACTTTTACCTTTCTAAATTGTCTTACATTTAATTTTTTAATTTTTCTTGTGTTTCTAGTAACTGAACCCAGGGCCTGCCTGGTAGATGTGCCTTGCCATGTAAGCTCTATCCCAGTTCTTTGGCTTTTAGTAAACTTTATTAAATGTGTAGGATCCTTCTGAGCTTCACAGATGAATTGTGGGTAGGTGAGAAAAGGCTACTGTAGCTATTTCCAGAAGAGACTAGGCCCTTGTAGGATTGGAGTGAACAAACATTAGCTTCCACAGCCCTCTTTGGATCTTCAATAGCCAAGGCAGCTCACATACTTCAGGATTTCTTCCCATGATCCCTAATAGCTAGGGCTATTGAGCCAAATTCATGGCCCTAATCATTACCATTGCTGTTGTGGGAGGTCTCTCAGTTGGCTGAATCCCATTGCTTTTACTTTCTCAATGCTCACTTATACTCTCTCTTGGCAGCCTTGGCCTGCTCTTCCCTCTATGGTCATTTTCTCCTGGGCTGCTCAGCTTGGTAACATGACTTCTAACCCTCATACCAGAGCACTTTTTCTCATTGGACCTCTACAGCTATGTTGACTTTCTTCATGTTATTAGCTCAGTAAAACTAGGCAAGATCTCACAAGAAGTCTTTATTTGGCTGAGTGTTGGTGGCTTACGCCTGTAATATTAGCTATTCAGGAGGCTGAGATCTGAGGATCACAGTTCAAAGCAAGAAAGTCCATGAGACTCCACCAGAAAACCAGATGTGGCAATTTGGCTCAAGGAGTAGAGCGCCTGCCTTGATCTGAAGAGCTGAAGGATAGCACCCAGGCCCAGAGTTCTAGCCCCATGACAAACAAACAAGCAAAAACAAAAACAAACAAAAAGGAAAAGAAAAGTCTTTATTTGGACCTGATGTTGTAACATGGGTGCAGGAAGAGCGAGGAGAGAATCCCTAGCTATTAGCAGAATGAATTGAGCAGCCTGCTGTATATAGCTAGAAGGATAAGGGGACAAAGATATGTACAACCATCATAGTGGTCTCCATGTGCTTGTGAGAATCACTGGACAATTCTTTGTGCAAACGAAACACTGTGTTTGTACCATTTACAGACCTTCTGTTTCTTAGGCGAAGGGAGACTATGTTTTCACCAGTCACCTGTTCTGGGTGGAAGTAGCAGTTGTTGTTTAGAGTAACAGCTGCTTTGGGACAGTGCTGTATGGAGATAAGATCATGGTTCAGGTGTTGTCATAAGAACAGTCTAGCAGCTTTGTGGGGTAATCCTTTCTCAAAGCATTTAGAGTCTCAGACAAAGGGTTGGAAGCTTTCAGTTAGGGAGTTGTCTCTCTTTTCTGGGACCTCAACATCTCAGCATTTTTAAAGAGGGAAAAAATTAAATAATAATAATAATAATAAAGCAACTTTTCAATGCATGTTTACAACAGACTTATAAGTTGCAACATTTGAACATTCACCTGTTCTCTAATAATGCTTAACTCTGTCCCAGTGTCCCAGCGAGAGATGGGCCCCTGCCATCTGTTTCAAACATACTATTTTGAATCGAAGAACACTCAAAGATAGGCTTAACATATACTACTGCTAGGCAATAAGGCAAGAGACCCTTTATCCTTTTCCTTCTTGGTTTTCCTCAAGAGCTGCTGCCTTTGGATCCCCAGTTTTTTTAGCCCACTTTATGCACTTGAACTCCATTTCCCTATTGGTATTAGTGAGAAATTAGACCTTACCTATCTCATTGCATTGCCTAAAACAGTTTCAAAGAGGTTTACCCCAAGTTTGTCTGTATAGATTCTGCCTTACATTGCTAGCCAACATTAACCTCACAGTACTACAACCTTTGACTTGGAAGAAATCCTAGATAATCTATGTTGATAATAAAGAAGACCCAAGCCTTTTGTTTTTCTCCTTCAGTCATGAGGCTTGAACTCAGGGCCTGAGCACTGTCCCTGAGCTTTTTCACTCAAGGCTAGAGCTCTACCAGTCAGTCACAGAGCCACTTCCTGTTTTTGAGTGGTTAATTGGAGATAAGAATCTCACAGACTTTTCTTCCCCGGAAGGATTTGAACCATGATACTCTAATCTCAGCCTCCTTAGTAACAAGGATTACAGGCCTGAGCTACCAGTTTTCATCTTAGATGTATTTACTAATATTTAGATGTATTTCCTCATATTTCTTCTTCCCATGATAAATATAAATATATAATACAGAAGTGTACATTTATGATAATATATAAGAATATATAATGCAGAAATGTATATTTATGATACTAAATAAGTATATAATTATAACTATATATTTATACAAATTACATGTATTTACTAAATGAGTAATGTCTCTGGTATATGAAAAATAATCTTTTAGTTCTTTAAAAGCTATCACTAAAAATAGTACAATTTCAATTGCTAGAGGTTGATGGCTTCAATCACTCCCATGAAATAAGAGGGAATATTAAATGGCAGGAACATTTCCTGTTCCTTTCCTTGGTGCTCATTGTCATAGTCACACCTTTGTGATTATAAAAGAATAAGAGAATAAACTAATGTTTGCTTTCATGGAGAGCTGATTTTCTTTTAAGGCTCAAAACTCTCAAAGGAATGTATTCCACCAAGATGAAGGTAAACATAACCTCCTGTCAAGAGCTTTGATTTGAAAGCAATTTACCTCTTTTATAATGCTGGACACACAGTTCTGTAGAGGATTCACTGCTCCACATTGCTGACCTCTTTGCTTTTGCAACTGAGTTAAATAAGATGTATAGAAATTACTCATATATTACAGGATCATAGCATATTATTAACATGATATTGCTTAAATATTTTCAGAAAAACAGAAAATGAAACTTATCTAGAGATTATTCTGCCATTTTTGTACTTAATTAAAAATACACTTATTGTGTCCTCACACGCAGGAAATAAAACCGATGAATTAGTTATTGAAGAATATCTTTGTAAAAAGGACAATTAAGTCTTTTCCATATAAAAAGTAGGCAATCATGAATTAGACAATTTGTGTTGCTTTCATAACCATGTTTCCTTGAGACATTGGACATGTCCTTTATGTCTCATTTTCCTATTCTTAAATGATCTCATTCTCCTATTTTTGTTGTTGTTGGTGGTGGTGGTAGTGGTGGTGGGGCTTGAACTCTGGGCTTGGGCGCTGTCTTTGCACTCTTCAGCTGAAGGCAAGCACACTACCGCTTGAGCCACAGTGCCACTTCTGGGTTTTTAGTGGTTTATGGGAGATAAGAGTCTCACAGACTTTCCTGGCCGGGCTGGCTTTGAACCATGATGCTCAGATCTCAGCCTCCTGAGCAGCTAGGATTACAGATGTGAGCAACTGGCACCCGGCTCTCCCCTATTATTAAAAAAAAATTCTGACCAGCTGGTCCTATATATTTTCTCAACTTATTCCAGGACAAGCTGATCCACCAATCTCAACTTAACTTTCAGTTTTCTGACCTCTTGCTCTTTTGGAGCTGTACTTTAGGGAAGTCTTTTATTGTTTTTGTCATTGAGGATAGTGTGGAGATTTGGAATATAAGGAGTTTCTTCTTTGTTGGTAATCTGGGAGTCACAGATGATAATGCTTTATTCAGGCATAGACTCCTGCAAGAAGTGGGCAAGGAGATGCTTCAACTCCCATGATGACTGCGAAGCAGAGCTCAGCAAAGTGTATTTTAGCTCCTGTCCATAACTACCAGGAAATGTATGGTAGGTTGGATGTCTCTGGCAAGAGAAGGTCATAATGCAGATACCTGTTGTAAGCAGAGGAGGCAAAAGCAGTAAATGTCCTTTAATGATATAAAAGTGCTAACTATAAGGATCTGTTAATACATCCAGAGGATGATGTTTGGCTCTACAATCTACTTTATTAGTATTTAATTCTTCTAATGAGATAATATATGTTAAAGGGAATTTGTGTAATCTGTAGAATTTTGAGAATTTGAATCTATTTTGTTACTCATAGAAATATTATTTTGGCCTGTCTAAAGCCTGAACAAATGCTAATGAATGTTTGCAGAAATGAGCAACAACAACAATGAAATGGTTTATTCACTGAACTATTTTGGTATTTTCTCATAGTTTCTCTATTTTTGTATCCACTCATTAGATCACATTAAGGGATCTGTTCCATGTTCTTCTCATTTGTATAGTTATTATGGTACTAGGGAACAAATTTAGGGCCTTGTAGTCTATCATACTAAGCCATATGCTTAGCTTATAATCATGTTGTTTTCATGTATCATGGCTATCCATTCTAAAGGATTTTTCATAAGATACAAATGCTAATTTCACCTGACAAATAATGTATTGCTTAAGTTCTCACAAATGCTCATTAGTGGAAAGTTCCTTTCAGTGTCATCATAAACCCATCACTAATGGGGAATAGGAACTGAGTTACAAAAGAACAGACTAGAAATGCCATGTGATGGCTGTAGCTCAAAGACAAATATATGAATAGAGGTAAATATTTCTCCTCTGCTACATAAACATACTTGAAGATTAACAGAGGTAAATGAAGATGGAACACACTATTAGGATCAAGAATCAACTAGGATGATATATGTATGTACACATACATATTCTTAGGAAATGATAAATAATGAAGTTAAAAATCCTCAGTCTAATATTTGAGTACATGTGGAAAGGTAAGATGAAGAACTACTTCAACAGTGCTTAACCACTAGAAGTTAACAAAACCACATGCTTTAAGACACCCACTGTTTGTTTAAACATAGAATTTAAACAAAATCCCTCAATTCCAATCAAAGGCATTCTTTTTCTTGAAAATTCATTAGATGGAAGGGGTGACATTGAACAAGATGCATTATATTCATAACCTGACTAATGAACTTAAAAGAAAAGTCATTATTTAAACCATGACTTAATTAAAATACCCATTTTGAAATTTTATAATGAAGAATTGAATATTAAATAATAAAACTTATGTGGATGCATACCATGAAAAAAAGATCAAGGCAATCAAGCTAAAAAACTTTTGAAGCAAAGATTGAATCAAATACAAGAAATATAAATTAAATCAATCATTTTGGCAATTCAAGGACAAGCTAAAAAACTTTTGAAGCAAAGATTGAATCAAATACAAGAAATATAAATTAAATCAATCATTTTGGCAATTCAAGGACATCATTTTGACTCCTAATGAGAGATATAGAATTTTTTTCCTTTAATTCTTTCTTAAAAAAACATAATTTCACATAGTACAGTATGAGTACATTAAAAAGAACAACAAGAAAGATAAAATCTTTTGTGTCCCTATCTTGGGGTTTATTTTGCTTAGCATCAGGTTATATCGTCACATGTACATAGCTTTTGACCTCTTCTGCTTGTCCTAGACATATACTAGTTATTGCAGATAAGGGAAACCATGGGACCTATGTTTCTTTCAGTCTGGCTTACTTCCACTCAATATAATATTTCCAAGTCTTTCCATTTCCTAACAAATGGGGCAATGTCATTCTTTCTGATGGAGGCATAGAATTCCATCATGTATATATATGTATGTATGTATATATATATATATATATAATAACATATTTTCTTGATCCATTCATCTATTGAGGGGCATCTTGGTTGGTTCATATCTTATATATGGTACATAATGCTGCAATAAATATAGTTGTGCGGTAGTTTTAATATACCCTTGTTTGTGATCATTTGGGTAAATGCCTAAAAGTGGGATTGCTGAGTCATAGGGGAACTCTCTGCGTACTCTTTTGAGAAACCTCTATACTACTTTCCAAAGTGGTTGAACAAGTTTACATTCTCACCAACAATGCAGTAGGGTTTCCTTTTGGCCACATTCCCTCCAGCATCTGTTATTAGAGTTCTTGATTATAGCCTTTCTAACTAGAGTGAGGTGGAATCTCAACTTTGTCTTGATTTTCATTTCTTTTATGGCTACAGAAGTTGAGCATTTCTTCATGTGAATATTGGCTATTCTTACTACCTCTTCAGCGAAGTCTCTCTTTAAGTCTTTAGCCCGTTTATTAATTGGGCAGTTGTTTCTTTGAGTATTTGTTGTTGGGGATTTAATTTTTTGAGTTCTAAGTATAGCTTAGATATGTACTTATAATGTACTATCTGATTTTTTTTTGTTTCTTTGTATGTTCTTCCCCCACGGTATAACCTTTGTTGTCACTGTATTTGATTCCAGTGCCCTGCATCTTGTACATACATTTTTCTAATTTGGGGAGGGGAAAGGAAATAACAAAATGCTGAAATATGGATACAGGATGACCCATTGTAACAATGAGATATACAAGACACTTTGTTGCAAACCAACTTTACAACTTTGAAGGGGGGTGTGGGGAGGGAAGAGTTGGGTAGTTGGGGAGGAAAGAGATGGTAGGGGAAAAACAAAGGAGGGAGTAACAATGCTCTATAGAAAAATGGACTCATTACCTTGCTTATGTAACTGTAACCCCTCTGTATACTACCTTTACAATAAAAATATATTTAAAAACCATAATTTTATTTTTATTATTAAAGTGTTTAATGAGTACATTTTTGGACCATTTCCTTTGCTTTCCCCCAGTTTTATCTTCCATCCCTGCCCTCAAGTTACATAGGTCATTTTCACATAGGGTATATTGAATACCACAATTGCCTTTTTTTTAACCCTTCTTCCCTCCATGTCTGTGTTCCCTCCCTCTCTGTGATGTAGACATTTTAAATATGTTTGCTTTCAAGCTAGTAGCCTAGAATTGTTTCTGTATAACAAGTACCACAGTTCCCTCTTTTGGGGTTTCCAATGCCTAGATGGTAACACAATGACGTAAATGAAAAAAAATTAAAGAGTTCTATGTTGTAAATCAGGCACATATTTTGTTTTCTAGTCTATCACATCTTACTTTTGTCCTGCAAAAGATTCAATTAACCCTTGTTGAAACTCTTTTTTCCCTATAAAATAGGAAAAAACACAGGAATGGGCATTTCTGAGGGTTTCTGAGAGAATTAAATGATTTGCATATAGTTCTTAATATACCGTCTCTCATTCAGCCAGCAGTTATTAGTGGACTTGGTTTTGTTTATAAATGCATTGGAAAAAAATGCACTGGAAAAGCTGATTTCCAAGCAGTATAGCACAGCTGCTAAGAGCTTGTTGAATATCATTGTGTACACTAGGCAGTGCTATCTTCAGCTTCTTCTGCAATCTAGAACTTGGTAATACACAGAAAAGCAGCAAGAATTGTTAAAAATGTGCATTCTGAGCTGGGTGTCAGTAGCTCATGTCTATAATCCTAGCTACTTAAGAGCTTGAGATCCAAAGATTACAATTTGAAACCAGCTAAGACAGGAAAGTCCATGAGATTCTTCATCTGAATAACCAGTGAAAAACCTGGAAGTGAACGTATAGGTCAAGTAGTAAAACCCTAGACTTTATTAAAAAATGCTAAGGGACAGAGCCCAGAACCTGAATTCCTCTCTCTGTCTCTCTGTCTCTCTGTCTCTCTGTCTCTCTGTCTCTCTGTCTCTCTGTCTCTCTCTCTCTCTCTCTCTCTGTCTCTCTCTCACTCTCGCTCTCTCTCTCTCCCTCTCCCCGTCCCTCCTTCCCTCCCTCCCTCTCTCTCTCTCTCACACACACACACACATACACAATGAATTTGCTGTCTTTTAGAGTTTTTAAATGTTATTAAGAAAAGGAGGAATCAAATTTCCAATTTTTCAGGTTCCCAAATTAACATCCTGACACTTTAACTAGAAGTAAAATCAATGGCATGCCAACAAGGGTTAATTAACATTTATAATCCCACTGATTCCTTACATGTTTTCTAAAAAGATAGTTCTATAGCTACATTTACATTTTTTTATCCTCCTTTTTTCCCCTTTTGTGTGGGTTATACTGGGAACAAACTCATGACCTTGAGCTTGTTAGACAAGTTCTCTACATCCAGAACCACAGGCCAAAGCTTTTTAGTTTTCTTTTTAGAAAAGGTGATATACTTCTGTGTGGGCCATGATCCTCCCACCTCCACCTCCTCACTAGCTGTGATTATACGAATGTAGGACCATCCCTATCCATTTACATAGCACACTTTTATCAAAACATAGAACTAAGATCATTAAATGTACTATTTTGGCAGTAGATGACACTGATAAATAAAAAATGTATTTATTAACACTGAAGAACATTTTTATACTGAGAAGTGTGGATTTCACAATTTGGAAATCTCTGTTAGTAGAATACAGTTTCCCTTTTCTTACCTGTAGCACTTGTAGTAGTATACATGACCAGAAAATACAGAATATTGCATGAATTCATAATTAGTAATGTTGCAATTATTTTGTGATTACATCAAGGAGTTCTACATCCACCTTTCAGAATGATAATAATGCAAAGGTATTTTATTAAAAATTGCGATAATATTATCTCAGAAAAAAGTTTTGATTATGTCCTATTCTGATATTCTGAAAATGAATCCATCTTCTCATTCATTTTACATTTATTCAAATAAGTTAGATGTTACCTCCTCTGACTGGCTTAGACGAGAGACTTATATTAAAGTAGCAAGTTTGAGTAATAACACTTATCTCAAAAGAATCAATGTAATTTTGTCAATATGACTATACTTTAAAATTTTTTTTAATTGTGAAAATCCCATATAGAGGGGTTACAATTACATGGGCAAGATAATGAGTACAGTTCTTATCAAGCATTGTTGCCTCCTCCTTTGTTTCTCCTTCCCATCCCTTCCCCTTTCCCTTTCCTTTCCCCCCAATCCCCCCACCACCCCTGGACAAAGTTGTAAAGTTTGTTTTTAGGCATAAAGACTTGTACATCTCATTGTTGCAATGGGTCCACCTGTATCCCATTTAAACAATTTGTTTTTTCCCTTCCCCTCCACAAATTATACCAACATCAAATACAATGAAAGCAGGCGTTATACCATGGGGGAGGGACATACAAAGCAGCAAAGAAATAATCTTATAAATATGCTAGAAACAATCGCAAGAAAGAAAAAACATTTGAATACTTATCTTGGGGTTCATTTCACCTAACATCAACTTATAAGAATCATTCAGGTACTTTGCATTTAATTCAAGGGTGCCTCAAGAAAATCACCTATGATTTTCTTTTCTAATTATGATTTTGCAAGAAAAATAAATATCTCTAAAGCATCTATAAGTATTGGTAAATTAAGACCAGTTGTTGTGAGAACAGTTTTAGAATCTAAGAAGCATTTTCCCCAATGAAAGATGTTGGGTTTCCCCTGAATGCATTTGGGAGTGCATTTGTGGTTTGTCTAATGAATTGTGTAATTTAAACAAAAAGAACTTAAATGGGTCCTGGTGATCAATGCACAAGCTAAACGTGTTGATTTGTCTGCTCTCCATGCTTATCTAAACATAAATAGAAGAAACTCAGAGGCCCACCAGAAAACACATAGTGAAACACTCTAGTATAGTCTGAAAACCCATTAGATAAAACCAGTGATAATTTAATTGTACTTTATTGATTCAGGATAGCAGTATTTGATTTGTTATTCTTCCAACAAATAATTCTGAAGTTCAGCAAGTCTTTATGTTTGTTACTAAAGTTAATATTCAGTATGCAACATCAGTTCTTACTGATGTATGATACATTATACTTACCCATATCTGTTGTGCTTCATATATAGATGTCTGCATATATATATATACATATATATATATATATATATATAGGTAAAAATATAAAGAGAAAGGAGAGAGAAAGAGAAAGATGTTTGAGAGGCAGAGAAAGAGAAGGGAGAGAAATCTAATATCAACTCTGACCGTTGAAATGTCCTACATAAATTCCATTGATAAAACTTCAAATTCAGCTTTTCACTTAATTTGTTTTCACTAAAACATTGCTTTAGAATTAAGATATCTTTCTTAAGGATTATCAGTAAAATGTGGTAAAATCAGCTGACTTTGTGAGTCTAGATTTTTATCATAGCTACGTCAATTAGCTATCGATTTCAGTGAACTGGTATTTATAATATTGAGACAATCTTAAGTTTGATTAATGCTGAATGTGTCTTGTTCTCAGATTACTCTCTGACCTCCTCTGTTTAATCTAAGTCCTCCACAATATCTTGGACTATCTGGATCATGGCTTTTTAATGTCTATTTTTATGTTGGTGAATTTATAATACTATCGCATTGCCAAAAGTCAAACAAAGTGTGTGTGCTCATAGGAGAAAGACAATGTATTTGGGAATAAATGTGTTCATGTAATTATTTGAAGATATCCATTGTTATTGCATACAATATATTATATACAGTAGCAGGCTGGTGACTTCAAGAAACCTTTACAAACAAGCAGCTGGGGAAAACAGGTATTTGAAAATACAGCCTTCATTGAGTCTTTGCCATTTGTATAGTACCCTGATTCCAAAGGTGTATATATTTGACTCTCAAGGCAGTACATGTTTTTTTTTTTTATAACCATTGGGCTTCATTTTGCACACTTTTAATAGTTTGTGCCATGACAGTTCATACATGTACAGAATAGGCTTTGGCATTATTTTCCATTTTTAAAATCAAATTTAGTAAAATTTAATTTATATAACAAAATATAATCCTATGAATATAGTCTCTTCAAATGAGCTATAACAAATACATGTCCTTGTATGATTGCCTTTAGTCAAATGCTGACCATTTCTACCACTGTAATAAATCTCCAATCTATTTCCACCCTTAGGGCATAGTCCAATTTGGAAATCACAGCAATTCCCCATTTTGAGATTGCCTAACACTCTACCAATTAATGTGATTTGTTTAGAAGGACAAAGCTATGCAAATGTCTTTGGAAAATTTTATGCTACTGTATGTGTAAAACTTACATAAGTTCATATAAATAAGTCCTTTCCATGAGAAGAATATTATTCAGTGCAGCTGGAAAGTAATAAAAATGACCCTGGCTAGGTATTAAACAAAATTGCGTTCAACATTCACATTACATAATTTTATTGCATAGTTTTCATCTCCTTAGGTAAATAATAACCATAAACCTTGGTTCCCTCCATTGCTAAATGGATCTGTCATCTTTCAGAGTGTAGGAAAGAAAAACAGTGATTCATTTTAGTACAGACTGTCCCTTTCTCTCAAATTGTCCTCACTTGAAAAACCACTTTTGGTCAGTCTCAGCACTGTTACTGTCTCTGATTGCATGTGCGATGGTTTGTAATGTTTATGTGCAGATGATGTACTGAATTTATAACATTCTTAGAGTGTGGAATAAATTCATGAGAAGTATAAATATTCACGTATGGAATACATCTGGAATAAATTTACCACTGTATATATTTGAGAAGATGATGGTAATTATTTTATCTATCCAATCTAAAACATATCCATTCTCCCTCACCTCCTAAAGCCTGCTCTGGATTATTTCCTTCTCATACAATTTATGTACATAGAATATTTATCATTACGAATGTGTCAAAGTAGCAGAAACAATCCTAACACCTATTGTATAAATAAGAAAACATTAATCTGGGTGCCAGTGTAATCCTACCTACTCAGGAGGCTAAGATATGAGGATGATAGTTCAAATCCTGCCCAGTCCATGATACTCTTATCTCCAATTAACCATCAGAAAGCTGGAAGTGGAGCTGTGACTCAAAGTGGGAACACTAGTCTTGAGTGAAAAAGCCCAAGGATGGCACTCAAGCCCTGAGTTCAAACCCCACAACTGAAAGAAAGAAAAAAGAACTTCAGCAAGAATAATTATTGATATGATTGATCTGGACAAAACATACATTACTGAAGATGTTAGACTACTCATTGTCTTTTCTGTGTTAGTAGCTTATGTCCAGCATGTCTCATTTTTCTTTTTAAAACAATATTTGTATTATCTTTAAGTAGTTGTGCAAAGCAGTTGCTATTCAACACAGCAGTTTATGAATGCAATGTGTCTTGATCAATGTCACCTCTTTCGACCTTCCCATTCAACCTTCCCAACTCACCTCTTCCCTCAATTTTCTTAATTTTATAGCGTATATATTGAATTTGTTACATTTCTTACATTCAGTTTTGGGTCATAATTACAGGTATTTTTCAGTAACTTCATAACTACTGGATTCTGATGGACCAATTTCAACTGAAAGGAAAAGAAAGGAAGAGAGAAGGTTGGAACAAACATCTAAGAACACAGTTCTAAGGGATTTTCTTCTTGGTTATTGCTGCTAACTTAAGCCAACTTTTCATGTCTCACACTTCCTAAGAACAGGCTTGTCATCAACTCCTTCCCAAGTCAAGTCACAGTTTCTGAAAAGGAAACATGGCTTTCCTCCATGCAAAAGTTGTAAATGCAGGGAAGGGTTTCAGAGTTTAACAACTTGGTATACTGAGAAATTTATTTTTATGATAGGAAGTGGTCTTTTAATGAGAATAAAAATAGCTGATGGGTTTTCATTAAAATGCAAATTCTGATTGAGTGGGTCTAGGGTAGGACCTGAAATTTAGTAGCTCTAAACAAGTTGTCAAGAACAACTTACATCAGCAGCCTGAGAGCCCCAGGTTGAGTTCGTAATGATGGGGCAGTTAGCTCTAGAAGTCTACCTTTGTCTATTCAGTTGTAATCAAGGAAACCATTTACAGAACTGTGGTACCAATAGAAATCATAGACAATTATGTGATCTATAAGGGGTAATCTAAGGACTAATAATCCATGACCACATTTCAGAGATACTCAAGATGGTGAACTTTTATAATAAGTAGCCATGTTCTATATATATATATATATATATATATATATATATATATATATATATATATGTGTGTGTGTGTGTGTGTGTGTGTGTGTGTATGTATGTGTGTATGTGTGTATGTATGTGTGTATGTGTGTGTGTGTGTACACAATATACACATACATATGTACATATATTTTTGTTTAGTAGTTGTACAAAGGAGTTCACATTCAACATATCAGTTTATAAATTTAACACATCATTATCACTTATCACCCCTTTCATCATTCTCTCCATTCCTTCCAGCTCAACCCTTACCTTCAATTTTCCTAGTTTTATACAATAAGCATTCAATATTATTATTGTGTTCTTCCCACCTTCATCTCTATTTGTCTGTACCCCTATTACCAACCTTCCCCTATGCATCTCCATTATCAGATTTATTTATTTTGTTGGGCTGAGAGTTAGTTTTTCTAAGGAATTCCAACATTTGAATTTTCCTCTGTATACACAATACTTTGAATACATTTGTGAATATTTGCACATGACCATGTATGTGTTTGCCTGCATATTTATACTTTAGATCTAATTTCCACATAAAGGAGAAAATTTGTCATTTATGTCTCTGGGCCTGAACTATTCAAGTAAAGTAATTTTCTCTAGGTCCATCTCTTTCTTTGCAAATGATGTAAGTATATGACAACAGTTAGAAATTACTTTGGAGATGACCACCATTGTTTGTATTCTCACAGTTCCCGAGAAGAACATATGATACTCAGGGCTTCTCACTGGATAACAGTTGTGTTGGCAGAAACAGAGAGGGAGAAGAAAAAACAAACTGTAGCCAGAACTTTTATTGTGGTTTCCTTAAGAAGTAATGCTTGAGACAAGCTAAGCAGATTCTGGATTGACTAGTTTGAATAATTGATGTAGGTTTGTTCCTAATTGACTTGTACTTAGCCCTGCAGTGATTAGAATAGGTGGTAGTGCTTCTGCATTCTTGGGTACTATGTCTAATGAGACAGCCCCATAAAGGAGGAGAATGGCTCTGGGCTGGCCAGTTTGATTTGGTAAGTCCACCTCTGAGGGAAAAAAGTCTCCTAAGCAAGGGTGATGGAGTCAGTCAAGAAGGCTAGATACCAAGCCAAGGTTACTTGTGTGTATTATGAAGTTCTCCAAGTGAGACATGCCTGACACATGTGGGTGGATTAGGGGTTACAGCATCAAATTTCCAAGAGCTAGAAGATGGTTAATGAAGCCATGATATTGTTTCAGAAGTGACTGGGGGGGGCACAGAAAGCCCTTACATGCCTCTTCATCATAAGCATTATCATTTTTACTACAGGGGATTTTCTGTACAGATTTGTTATGCCCTTGGGAAAACAGAGTCCAAATAAGAATTTTCTTCATTCCTCTTGGCTTTAAAAAAATGCTTCTAAAACAGGAAAGAAACTTGTTCAAATCCTTGTTTCAATGCTAATAGCAGGCAATTAAAATAACCTTTATATCTCTCTAAAAGGATTGAATCTGCCTGCCCTGAACTCTCTGTAGCTCTGTCTCAAACATTGCTTTGTGAAAAGCACAAGGAATGTGAAGATGCCTAGATAACTACTTTCAATGAAGGTTCAAAAGAGGCCACAAAACACACTTGTCCATTAACATTTACCACAGAAGATGCTTCAGACATTTTTCTCTGCAGCACTGTCTTGATTACAGTGTTCTTTCAAGTTTTGTGATGACCTGGTGATGCTAATCTAACTTAGTGCTAATGGGCTTTAAGCTCTTGCTGTCTGGGAATGTTCTGGAAGCTACTGTATAACAGCCCAACTCCTGGGTTCAGTAAGCCACTATTAGTGAGAGTATCTGAATCTAAATTGAGTCTTATACAGTAAATTTCCAGATAGGTAAACTCTTGACCTTAAA
This sequence comes from Dipodomys merriami, assembly GCF_024711535.1. NCBI lineage: Eukaryota > Metazoa > Chordata > Mammalia > Rodentia > Heteromyidae > Dipodomys > Dipodomys merriami. The sequence continues at coordinate 74,743,673 of NW_027202270.1, read as the reverse complement.
CTCAGCAAGAGTACTCATCTTCAGAAGCTCAGAGAAATAACAATCACATAATTGGTGTTTTCTGAAGAAAGAAGTATAGACTTTGATGTAACAATACAAGCTCAGCTTGTAGAAATCTCAGTGCTTGAAGATATTGGGGAGGGCAGCATAACATAATGACGTCTTTCAAAAGAATCTAAGCAGCAACTCTAGGAGTGGAGCATGCTCATTCATACAACTCTATTTTGTCAACTGTCATTTCACAATGACAGTGAGCACTAAGGGAGAAATTACAAATGACTCTCAAACCCATGACAGAAAGTAACAGCCCTATCTTTAGTCTTGTCTCCCAATCACTGAAAATACAGTCCCATCAATTCAAAGTCAACGAATTGTCAGCCAGTGGGGAGGTCATAGCTCAACTAGTCATTGGGGTGCAGGGATTTAGAAACATAAAGAAGAGCAGAAAGTCTTTTGTCTTTTTCCCACAGTAACAAATTCCTCTACCTCTGAAGATCAGTCGTTTGAAAATTTACAGAATTAGATTTGATGGAATACACCCAGTCATACTCAGACTTAATCTCTCCATTTCTGTAACCGGAATCCTAGGCCAGAGGCCCAAATCTGGGCACTCCTAACAAATGACTCACCCCAGAAATCAAATCAAATAAAAAAAAGTAATCACGAACGGTAGAAAAGGACTTTAATATCCAGCATGGTCAGACTGGGAAGACAAAGGAGAGCAAGTGTCCTATAACCCTGCCTTCTGGCAATCTGACCCGAGCTTCAGGTTTAAGTAGACAGGAGAGGGCAACAGCAAAGATTGAGGGGTTTTGCCTAATGCTCAGTCTTACTGGCACTGAGAAATTTGCCAAGCTGTCACGAGTCAGCTTAAGTGGGAGGATTTTCAGACTTACAATGAAATGCCTTAAATAATATGCACAAGTTCACAGCTGAGCAGGAATCTGCCTCAAAATTTAAGGCAAAGAAGACAGATACAAATAAAAGTGCATAAACCAAGATTTATCTTGCTTTTGACTGGAGTGCCAGGTTTTCAGAGGTTTAGGATCTATGGCCTTTAAAATCCCTGTTACATTAATGCATACTTAGAAAGGTTGCCTCTTTCTTTTGTATGAATAAGGCTAAGTAAAATAAATTGTTAGAAACTCAGAAAGTTGAGGAGGAAAAAAGCAAAAGATGACTATATTCTACTAAGTGTAGTGAGAAAGAGTGGCAAAGATTTGGGCAAACAGTTTTATGCGGTCCCTTTTTTATACTACAGAAACAACTTAAGTTCTCCAAAACTAGAGTGTTTACTTTTCTGGAACAGTAATTTCATATTAACCTGAAAAGAAATGGTGCTCTGTATGGAGAGGATGCCTCTGCTCCAAGTGGTCTCTCGTGAATCAAGATTTGTACCCTGTGCCTCAGGATAACCACACTGTGGTCAGTTTTAGAACTTGATAGCGACCAGTTTTAGAACTTGAAGGGCTTCTGGGTAACCTATGTGGGATGTAGGGCTGGAGAAAACTCTGATGGGAAACTGAAAAAGTTATCCATGGAATCCAGGTCCACAGCTGGCTAGCAACACTGCCCTAAACCATAGGGCTCACTTTAGATTATTCCAGGGAAAAGATATGTTCTATCTAAAATGATACTCCAAAATGTAATGGTCTCTGATAAGGGGTAGGGCCCTTTGTGTCTAAGGTCAAGGGTAATACTGATAACAAGTTTATGCATATAAATTATATATGCATATAAACTATATTGATTTACAAATGGGAGGAAGAAAGCAAATAGATTTGAGTATAGCAAGAAAAGATTCAGTTTGGAAATGAATGTCCTATTTAAAGGGTAAGGATAACTTTACCAAGAACTTGATTGTCACTTATAATTCATATCTCTATTAAAGGTGCAGGAATGAGGATATATTATTATATTATATTATATATTATTATACAGTTTAGCTACCTGCCAAAAAATGACAGAAAGATGCAGTAATGTAAGAAGGACTTAAGAGTTTACAGATCCTAAGACACTAAAAATCATACTCCTCACTTGAACCTTTAGGTGACCAATGAATTAGTCATCACTCTATTCCTTCCAGAAACAGCAGGACCATGCAGGCCAATCACTGTATCATGAGACCACTCACATGAGCAGGAGCAATCATCTTCCATTTCTGATTTAAATAGAAGAGAAAGAACAAGGGCAGGAGTTGGGCTTTGCCCCTACAGTCCCATTGCTGCTTGAAGAAATCACATCTGTTTTGCACAGAGGAAGTTGTCACTAGTCAGGGGACAGTCAGGAGATGGAGGACAAGGTGGGGGCAGAGAGAAAAAGGCTTCTCACTGTGCTCTGCAGGATGTTTATCTACCCATCCTTTCGTTATGTTCCATGCATCATTATATTCCTATGCATTTAAATCCCAAAATATTGCAGTTTTTCTTTACAGGAGAAGGTCAGGAAAGAGAAATACATATCGCCAAATGTAGTTTGTATGTTTATCCTATATTTACTGTTATTGATGCTCTTCCATTATCATTTTGTGTTATTTTCTTTCAGTCTTAAGGACTTTTAAGTATATTTTATAGTGAAATTACCCTAACAACAAATAACGTTTTGGTTTTTTAACTTGCACAAGCATTCATTTTACCTTCAGTTTTAAGGAATATTTTACCAAATATAAAGTTGTTAGTTTCTATTGTTGTTTTGTTTTGTAGCAACTTGATTCTCTGGATTATATTGCATCTGAAGACATTTCTATGATTAATTATATAGACTTTCCCTTGTATATGACTGGTCATTTTTCTTTTTAATTTTTTTAATAAAGATGCTGTACCTAGTAGGGCTTGTAGTTACATCAATAAGGTGATGAGTACATTTCTTGTGGAGCATTGTTACCTGATCCTTTTTTTTTTGCCCTACTATCCCTTCCTGCCCACACCTCTCCTACTTCCCTCCACACACACTGGTCATTTTGCTATTGCTGCTTTCAAGATTTTTTCTTTAATTTTGGCTTTGTGCAGTTTGGTCATCTTATGTCTAAGAACAATCTCATTTGTGTTAATGCTTTTTGGAATTTGTTGAATTCCTAAGAAGTACGTCTTTGTTTATTTATTACTAAGTGGGGCTTCTTTTCTACCATTTATTAAGGTATATTTTTCTTCTCTGTATGGGAGTATTGCAATTATTAATACAGTGTCACAGATCTACATTCACATAAACATGGTTTTCCCTTGTATTCTTTAGAGTGGATGTTCATTTCCCTCAGATATATTTGTTTACTTGTTATTTCTATTAAAAATTATTTGAGGGGCTGGGAAGGTGGCTCAGTGATAGAGCGCTTGCCTTGCATGCCTGAGACCCTGGGTTCGATTCCTCAGCACCACATAAGCAAAAAGAAAAAAGCCGGAAGTGGCGCTATGGCTCAAGTGGTAGAGTGCTAGCCTTGAGCTGAAGAGCTGAGGGACAGCGCCCAAGCCCAGAGTTCAGGCCCCACAACGGGACCCCCAAAAAAATATTTGAAGTCTAGTGTGGAGGTTTGGGCTTGTAATCCCAACATAATGAAAAGGCAAGAGATCAGGAGGATGGCAGTTGTAGGCTAATGGAGACAAAATCTTGGTGAGATATCCATCTCAACCAATATAAAGCTATGTGGTGGAGTGTATCTGTTATCCCCTCTATGCAGAGGTGTAAATAGGAGAATAGGAGGACAGGCCAGCGTGAGTATGAATTTAACACCATATTAGAAAAATAGAAAGCAAAAAGGGGTGGTGGAGGACATGGCTTGTGTGATAAACCATTTGCCTAGTTAGGGAAAGGCCTTGAGTTCAGATGCCAGTATCACACTTCCCTCAAAAACAAAACAAAAAAAAGATACAATATGTTTGAATTCATTTTCCTGCAGTCCCTTGCATGTTTTCCTTAAATTTGACACTCCAAAGAACAGCTACTTTAAAGGCTGTCTGTATAAACAAGAAAGAAAAGAAAGTACCCACTCAATACCCCTAAAATCCTCCACAGAAGCGTGTATAATCTAGATTCCCAATAGACTGCAGTCTATCCATTTAGGTCTTCCTCATGCTTTATCACACAAAAGAACCTTTAGCTCTTTCATGCTTTGGGGTTTGTTTATCATATTTTAACAATGCTGTTTATATCACCAATTAATCCCCAATACTCAGCATGTGAATAATAGGTTACATTGAGATGAGGATAAATTTTTTGAGGTTCAGTGAATAGAAAAATTTACAGCACACATACAGGAAAGGGAATAATAGAATGAATCATTGCTATAGCATTGATGTTTTAATTGGAGATAGAGATTTTGGTTTGTGTAGGATTCAATACCATATAAAAATCTAAGCTTGGTCAGTGGAACATAAAGGCAAAAATAAAATCCTATAATAATATACAGAAGGGAAACTGTAGTCTTAATTTTTATTTGTATTGAATTCAAGATGTTGAAGATTTGTAACTGATACAGTTGTATGTCAAGTCCTGTTTCCTTCTTTTTTTTTTTCTTTTTTCTTTGTCGGTCGTGGATCTTGAACTCTGGGCCTGAGCATTGTTCCTGAGCTCTTCAGCTCAAGGTTAGTGCTCTACCACTTGAGCTATAGTGCCACTACAGTTTCATGCTAAAAATAACAAAAATATTTTAATTAAATATGTAAAAAAAGTTCATTAGGAATGATTTTCCTTAGTGTCTTACACAGTGTGTCCTGGAAAGTATATCCTGAGGCAAAGATCAGGAAAACATGGTGATTGCTGTTTTTTAACAAAAGGAGAGAGGACAGTTGGATCTGAGAATCTATATGATTTTTGAGATATAGATGAATTTAGAGGATCTGAAAAGGGATGTATGTCTCACATACACATACTTGACTGTAGCATTCCATTTACTTTCATAAGATACAATTTAAAATGTCTCAGAATAGTAATACAGTTTCTTTCTATTTCTGTGTGTCAGTGTATTTTCATTACTGATGGTATTTTTCTCAGGAGACATCAACTGAAAATTAATGAATGCCTCAAAATTGATCTCTGTTACTGCTTGCTGATGTATGTGACAATATATGTGACACATATACTGAATTGTATTGCACATTAAAAGATGTAGGAAATGATAAAAAAAATTTTCATTCATTTGGAGACTGTTTTAAAGGCAAGATTTGTTTCTTCTTTCTCCAAAATTAATTAATATGTGGGGTATCATTTCAAAATCAGAATACAGGACATTTAACATTTTTTAACTTGCTTAAACCTTAAATAATAAGAGTATTTGATGTTAGTAGAAGTAAAGTTCTTATTCTATCACTACTATTTATTAGTCAGAATACTTTGGTCAAAATACTTATTTAAGGATTATTTTTTCAGATGGCATGATCTTGTATTTAAAGAACACCATGGACCCCACTCCCAAATTACTCTAGCTGATCTGAAACTTTGGCAAAGTAGCAGGGTATAAAATTAACCCTCAAATATCAGTGGCTTTTCTGTATGCCAGCAATGAGAAGAGCATAGCTGAAATCTGGAAAGCAACTCCTTTTGTAATAGCCCCACAAAAAATAAAATACTTAACTAAAGAAGTGAAGGACCTCTATGATAAAAACTTTAAAAACCAAAAAAAGGAAATTAAAATAGAACTAAGGAAGTGGAAAAACCTCCCAAGCTTCTGGATTGAGGAAATTAATATCATGGAAATGGCAATACTGCCAAAGGCTATCTACAAAATTCAATGCAATACCTATCAATATACCAAACTCATTCATTAAGGAAATAAAAGAAGCAACCCAAAAATCTTATGGAACAATGAAAGACCCTGAATAGCAAAAACAACCCTTAGCAGAAAGAACAGAGCTAGAGGAATATCAATACCAAATTTTAAACTCTACTACAAAGCCATAGTAATCACAACAGCTTGGAATTGGCACAAGAATAGACTGTAGGCCCGATAGAATAAAATTGAAGATCTAGAAATGAGCTCACAGATCAATAGCTACCTAATCTTTGATAAGGGAACTAAAAAAAATAGAATGGAAGAAAGACAGCCACTTCAGTAAATGGTACTGGAAAAATTGGTTAAACACTTGTAGAACATTAAAATTAGATCCGTATATATCACCCCACACCAGAATCAACTCCAAATGGATCAAAGACCTCAGAGTCAAAGCAGACACTCTGAAAACATTACAGGACAGAATAGGAGAAACCCTAGGTCTCCTTGGCACAGGCCGAAATTTTCTTAGTGATAGGAAGAGAACAATTTACAATGATGTTATAAAATCTGGTGAAGAAAAGAGGAAGTAATCATTTCCCTGTTATCAGAAATATACTACTTTGGACTAATGCCCAAAAAGCATTTTTGCCACTAATAGTGCTTGAATAGTATCTAACCTCTCACTGATTTCTTGTTTGCATAAGCACTTCGGATTAGCAGACCCTACATATGAGCATGGTAGAAAGAAAGCCTAAAAACTGTTTGAAAGTGAACAAAAAAGAACTGAAGTTTGGGTGTGAGAGTTAAAATATAAATATCTAATGCATGAAGAGGAGGTCTTTCATATAGTAGTGTGTTGGGATGCTGGTATTGGGATAGTTGTGGGGGGATGGCAGGGGCAACACTGATCATGATACATTAGCACTCATAAATGGATTAGTTGAACTGAAATCCCTTTCTACAACTATTGAAAGATAATTAAAAATTTTTAATAGAGAGTAGCAGTCCTGTTTTTATGCTTTTAAAACTTCCTTGACAATTTCTTTCAAATCTATCTTATTCAATAAAAGCTTAAAATATGAGAGTAACAACTGTTCTTAGGTACTGGAATTTTAAATGGAAACATACTTCAAAGAGTATATTTCAGAAAAAAAGTATACAATGTTTTTCCCTCCTATGAGCCTTTTGTTTCTGTCATTAGAAGATAGCCAAACAGATAAAGACACAGAGCCCTGAGGTAATAATCCGTGTTGCCACAGGACTGCTGAGAAAAGATGCCAGTACAGTGCCTATATTAACATGAAACCATTTTATATGAATTAATAGATACTTGTATGAAAAAATGAAAATTAGTATGCAATCCCCTTTTCATTTTTTCTCAATGACAAGTGAATAACAATGGCACTATATCACTTAACACATGTAAGGGTTTGTTTTTATCTTCTGTGAAAAAGAAAATTTTGATTCCTTAATTTCCTTTAGGTTTTCTTCAACTTCATTGCTGTTTCTTATCAAGATGATGATGATAATAACTATGATATTTTGGCAATAACAATGGTGACTTTTATAACAAATCAAACTTTTCTTGAATGGTATGTGTAAGGCACCAGAATAATCACTCTGAAAATATAATTCTTCCCTCTTATAACTTGTTTTATTACACTTAACAACATAGAAAATGTTGTGTAAGTGAACTAGTTCCTCGTCTCATGTGAGCTTAGCACAACTGAGAACTAAAAATTTCTCTATCTTCCATTGGAAGCATTACATATGCAAGAGAAAGATGCCTATAAATACAGATGTATTTTATGTTTCAAGGTTCTTCACTAGGCACTGGTATAGCAGGAACTCTTGCAAATACTGTAAGCTCATTTATTGCTTGATTTCCTTTTATTGGTCTATTCACATGCTGTTCCTTGTTATAAGGCACCTTCAACATCCTTGTGGCACAATATCTGCACCAAGAAACCAATAAACATGGAAGTGCCTTATATTAAATTGCAATTATATATTACTACTTTCTTAATGCTAGAGAATGATGAGCTTTCCACAAATTACATTTCATTAATTAATATACTGAATGAATTATGATGAGTGTTTAAAAATTATCATTGCTTGGATTTTGAACACACTTATGAAGTTACTTGAAATTTGTGTTAATGAAAGAGTGGGAGTGGATTTTCTGGTCAGGCAGAAGTAAAATAATTAGTACCACAACTATTTATAGTCATTTATCTGACTTGGTTTTGGGTTGAGGTTGTCTCTGCCTGGCAATGACATTTGGTGGCGGGGATAAAAATGTTACAGAAACCAATAGAAATTTGGCCATTGTTCTTGGAGTAATGTACTATTTGTAGCAACTTCTGGCCTGAGAAAGAACATTCTTGGTGCTCTCAGCCCCAGATGACCAGAATTCTGCAGTCCATACTTAATTAGTATTTTACTTCCATTCATCATCACAGTACTTTTCTTAGCAAAAATTAACAGAGCACATATTGGTTGAGCTCTGTGTGATGTGGCCACAGAAGTCAATCAACCATCATTACTATCAAGGTGTTTGTACAGTATGTATGGAGAGGTTTCTAAATTTCTACATTATAATATGTCACCTAGCCAAGTTAGGGAGAGAAGCTTAGAGAGAGGAAACATTTCACTTCCTTCAGTGATTTCACTTTGGACTTCTTCCCTTAGCATTTATTCACCTCTCTAATCATGGGGAATATAGTTGTTAGTGTTTCAGCCTGGGTTTGTTTTGTGTGATGTGAACATAGTTGAATGAGGTAGAGATGCCAGCTGGCAGGACCGTTTCTGTTCAGTCAGGAACAGTAGAGGGGATACTGGCATCAGCTTGGCTTTGAAGACTTCTCTGACAATCTGGCTCCCTATGGAGTGGGAGTCTTTCTTAGCATATGGGCATTGTGTCACAGGGCAGAACACCAGGGGGCTTGTCAGTAAAATTGTCCTCACAGTTGGGTAGACTCTCCTGACATGTGTTGCTAAGCCTTTTTTTCCCTATGTTCTTTCTATTTTCCAGAAAAAGACAGTGCTCTAGTCATTCCCTTTGGAGCTATCATGAAGGACAATACTGCAAGTCTAGCTTGCACTTCACAAACATGGAATACCTTCTAAAAGGAGGCAAACTTTCCTTGTTACTGTGGTTTGAGTCATCCTTATTGCTTGCTTACTTGTGTTTCATTCTTCTTTCTTTCTGCTCTCTACTCCCTCCCTTTTTCCTTTACTCCTTCCCACACTCCCTCCCACACTCCCTCCCACACTCCCTCCCTTTCTTCCTTCCTTTTCTCCTTCCTTCCTCCCTTCTTTCTTTCCTTCCTTCCTTCCTTCCTTCCTTCCTTCCTTCCTTCCTCCCTCCCTCCCTCCCTTCTTTCCTTCCTTCCTTCCTTCCTTCCTTCCTTCCTTCCTTCCTTCCTTCCTTCCTTCCTTCCTTCCTTCCTTCCTTCCTTCCTTCCCTTGGAATTGAACTAAAGGCGCTAGGCATGTGCCCTACCACTTGAGCCATACTCTGAGCCTTTTGGCTTGTTTTGACTTCTCAGAGACTGATTCACTTCTGCTGAACTGGCATCCAGTTCTCCCACTGTGATCCTCCTATTTCATCTTGGTGAAATAACCCTGACTACATGGATACTCTGTAGTGATCCATCCTGATGCTTCTGAGTGTGTGGTGGATTTTCAGTTTATATATTGTGCCTTGAACTTGGAGCCTCATGCTCTCATTTGGGTATTTTACTCAAGGTTGGCATGCTACTACTTGAGCCACATCTTTACTGCGAGCTTTTTTCTGGTTAACTGGAGAAAAGAGTCTCATGGACTTTTCTGCTTAGGTTGGCTTTGAATGAGGATCCTCAGATCTCAGCCTCCTGAGTAGTTATGAATGTAGGTATGACCCACAAGTGCCCAGTTATGTGCAATTTGTAGAGTCCTGATAGAGTTCTTCATGGATTACATGTATTTTTCTTGATGATTATATGCAAACAGCACTGAGGTATAAAATACTTGAGCTTAATTCCTACCTCTGTGCTTTTATCTTATAGATATTCATGTATCTAAAAATTAGAATGATAACATTCAAGATATAATGTGGAGTGTTGAATGATTTGCATGCATGTCTTTCTTCAGGGTTTAGTTTATTTATTGTTTTAAAAAGGGTCTTGCCTGATGTTTGTTGGATAATTGCTGGTGAAAGAAAGAAAATAATTATGTGTGACCTCTCTTTACCCCTTATACACACTATGTATTGTGAAATATAGAAGGAAAAAGAGAATAAGGTTACTATGGAATTCATTAATAGTTGAAAACTTTTTACTATGGACTTTCCGGTCCTTGGCCTTTTTTCATAGACATTTTAATAAACTTAGCTTCAGAAAGCAAAAATTCATGGCAAACCTTCCTACTACTTAAATAAGAAGAATGCATAATTTGATTAGAATTCTCAAAGAAGAACAGACAGAGCACTAAGGAATTATACATTGTATTATAGTATATCTTTGGACCAACTAAATCATTTTTACATTTAAGTCCAAACCAATTATCACCACTTGTTCTGGGTGATTATCTTTAAGATAATTATTTGTCTGTCTGAAGGTAAGGACTGTGTCTCATTCCTCTTTTTTTTTTTTTTTTTTTTTTGGTTGTGGGGCCTGAATTCTGGGCCTTGGGGCTGTCCCTCAGCTGTTCAGCTCAAGGTTAGCACTCTACTACTTGAGCCACAGGGCCACTTCCAGCTTTTTTCTGCTTATGTCGTGTTGAGGAATTGAACTCAGGGTCTCATGCATGCAAGGCAAGCACTCTACCACTCAGCCACCTTCCCAGTCCCTTTCTCATTCATCTTTAAATATTCTTATTGCACAGAAGAGGATTTCACCACACAGTGGCTACTAAATAGATGTGTGTGTTATCAATAAATATGCTTGAAAATAATTGTTAAGGTTGTAAATGCGACCAACTAAAACGACTGCAAGATGCTATGCAGTTTTCTCATATTTGGCAATTGTATAAATATTATTTAAGATTGGTAGTGTAGAAATGCACTATGTATATGGTGTTCTGGTTAGGTGATATAATTATTTTAAACAGCTCTTTTTAAAATAAGATTTTTATTGTGAAAATAATGTACAGAGGGGTTACAATCACATGAACAAGGTAATGAGTACATTTCTTATCAAGCATTGTTGTCTTCTCCTTTGGTTTTCTCCTACCATCACTTCCCTCACACTTCCACAACTGCATTCCCCTGCCCCGCCCTCAAGCCTAAATTCTAAAGTTTGTTTTTCGATATAGTGTCTCATATATCTCATTGTTGGAATGGGTCCACCTGTACCCCTATTTAAACAATTTGTTTTTTCTCTTCTGCTCCCAAATTATACCATGGGATTATAGCGTGGGGGAGGGACACACAAAGCAACAAAAAAATCACGTGGTACCTTATAAATATGTTAGACATAATTATGTTGGGCTTCATTTCGCTCAACATCATCTTATCTGACCTTTTCTGCTTGTCTCAGACATATACTAGTTATTGCAAATAAGGGAAACCATGGAACTGATGTTTCTTTGGACCTGGCTTACTTCACTTAATATAATTTTTTCCAAGTCTTTCCATTTCCTAACAAATGGGGCAATGTCATTCTTTCTGATGGAGGCATAGAATTCCATTGTGTATATATACCACATTTTCTTTTTTTCTTATTTCTTTTTTTTTGTCAGTCATGGGCTTTGAACTCTGGGCTTGGGCACTGTCCCTGCACTCTTCAACTCAAGGTGAGCACTCTACCCCTTGAGCCACAGGGCCACTTCTGGTTTTCTAGTGGTTTATTGGAGATAAGAGTCTCATGGACTTTCCTGCCTGGGCTGGTTTCAAGCTGCGATCCTCAGCCTCCTGAGAAGCAAGGATTACAGGTGTGAGCCACCCATGCCCAGCAATATACCACATTTTCTTGATCCATTCATCTACTGAGGGGCATCTGGGTTGGTACCATACCTTAGCTAAGGTAAATAAATTGTGCTGGTATCTTTAGTATGGTCTTGTTTGTGATCATGTGGGTAAATGCCCCAAAGTGGGATTGCTGGGTCATAGGGGAGCTCTATGTGGAGTCTTTTGAGGAACCTCCATACTAAACTTTCCAAAGTGGTTGAACAAGTTTACACTCCCACTAACAATGCAGTAGGGTTCCTTTCTGGCCACATCCCCTCCAGCATCTATTGTTATTAGAGTTCTTCATTACAGCCATTCTAACTGGGGTAAGATGGAATCTCAATGTTGTTTTAATTTGCATTTCTTTTATGGCTAGAGAAGTTGGCATTTCTACATGTGTCTATTGGCCATTCTTACTTCCTTTTCAGAGAAGTTTCTCTTTATGTCTTTAGCCCACTTATTTATTGGGCAGTTGTTTTTTTGAGGATTTGTTGTTGGGGGATTTAATTTTTTGAGTTCCAGGTATACTTTAGATATGAGACCCTTGTTCTTAAACAGCTTCTTCTGTTATTAAATTCAAATTTTTTATTTTTGTAATCTTTCTGATTTCCATCATTGTTTTGATTTGCATTTCTTTTATGGCCAAAGATGTTAAGCATTTTTTACGTATCCATTGGGCATTTTTACTTTTACTGAAGAGTCTGTTTTGCTCATTTGTCCATTTATTAATTTGGTTGTTGAGTCTCTGAAGGTTTAGTTTCTTGAGTTCTTTGTGTGTTTTAGATAGTAGGCTAAAGATCTTCTCCCATTCTATAGACTGTCTTTGAAGATTATAACTCTGTCCTTTGCCTTGCAGAAACTTTCTAGGTTGATGCAGTTCCATTTATCTCTTTGATTTGCTGAATTCCTGCTTATGCCCAAAAGTTACCACAGAAGAAAAAAAAGTTACATCAGATGCTCCTGTGGACATGGAGGAAAGGGAACCCTAACACACTGTTGGTGGGAATGTAAACTGGTATCACCACTTTGGAAAGCAATTTGGAGATTCCCTAAAATGTAAACATAGAAGTAACCTGTCATCTAGTGATACCACTCTTGGACATTTATCAAAAGATTATCAGTCACAATATAGTAAAGCCACTAGCACAACCCCATTTATTACTTCACTATTTACCATAGCCAAGGTATAGAAATAGCCTAGATGCCCTTGAATGGATCAAGAAAATGTGATATAAATTCACCATAAAATTTGACTCATCTGTTAGTAAAAATACCACAATATGTTGGGTGCTGGTGGCTCACGCCTGCAATCCTAGCTACTCAGGAGGCTGAGATCTGCGGATCATGGTTCAAAGCGAACCCTGGCTAGAAAGTCCATAAGACTCTTATCTCCAATAAATCACTAGCAAACCGGAAGTGGTGCTGTAGCTCAAGCGGTAGAGCACTCGCTGTGTGCTGAAGAGTGCAGGGACAGGGACCAAACTCAGAGTTCAAGCCCCAAGGCCCCAAGACCGACAAAATAAAAACCAAAAAAAAAAGTCATTTGCAAAGTAATGGATGGACTTGAAAAAAATTGTGTTAAGTAAAGTCAGTCAGTCCCAGAGAGAAAAAGAATACTAGTTTTCTCTTGTGTATGGGAGTCATATTTAAAATTTAAATATACATGAATCATATCCTGGGTTATATGTATATGTACACAAATATATTCACCAAGGTACGGTTAGAACATTTAACTCTAAATCTAAAAAAAAAAAAAAAAAGAATACCAAGAAGCTAGTATTTGAGATTTAGGTGGGGGGTGGTAGGTTAAAGGGCCGATAGCCAAATAAAGAGAATAAGGGGGATGCAGTCATAAATAATATACAATATATAACCCATCGAACCAGAAAAATTGAGGAGATAGATAGGATTGGGATGGATGGAAGAAGGTGAATTGGGAGACATTGATCAAGATTCATTTTACTCATAAACTGATACATTGAGTTGTAGCCCTTTTGTGCATCTATGTAAAGATAATAGAAATACAATGAAAAGAAAAAATATATTTTACCACATCAGTTTTACTTGCTGATAAAGTTTTCAACTGTCTCTAATGTGCACAACTCAAGCTTCCCCAAAATAATGACATTATCAAGGCTAGTAAGTTTTTCACTGTTTCTTAAATCATGGGGGTTTTCTGGAAGTAAGTTTTTTTTTAAAAAAAAAACCAACCTTAAATATTATCATAGTTCATCCCATTGTTTTTGAGGTGCATTGAATTAGTTCTGTGCATTGCATTCACACAGAACAGAAAGGGAACCTGAGGAGCTGATCGATAACTACTATTAAATTCAAACTGTGCTCTGGCAAGTTTCCCATCACATTTGGAATCTACAAGAATGAGTTGAGATACTTGTAATGAATGTGAGACAAAATTGGTTGCTTACTCAGTGGCAGCCTGCCCAATAACCATTCTTATTTCCACCTCCAAAATGTACTGTCAGACCTATAGCCATCTCCATTGAGAAGTCAAGATGGTGCTAAGCCAGTCAAAATTGCATTTGGCTATTTCAGATAACGTGTTACCTACTTCTTGCATTCTTACTTTCATTTCTAAGACACAACCTTTTTAAGTTCTGAAGTAAATTTAGGCACTATCACATTTTAAAGACAATTAGTTAATTCTAGTTTTACAAACGATCAAAAGAAACCTTGGTAGCATATGCTTAACAAATAAATTCTTAACTCTGGAAACTTGTTACAAGTGAAGAGGCCAGGCATAATGATCCATGATGGTAGTCCTAGCTAGGAGGCAAGGATAGAAGATTATGAATTTAAGGCAAGCCTGCAATATATAGAAAATTCCAGGTTAGACTGGGCTATGTAGTGAGCCCTTGTCTCAAAACAAAACAAAGAAAACAATATATATGTATACACACACACATAGTTTTATGTAAAGTTTTTGATTAGTGATTTTTTTCATTAAATTACTGTACTGTTAGGTTTCTGGATATCAATCAACTCTGTTTACATTTTACTCAGTCAAACTGCATAAGTGTTTATGCACTGAAACCTGAACATCAGCTATGAAAAGTCTTTATGCTTCAAGTTTTGTAGCCTGTCAAAATGTCAAAAGATTTGGCATCAAAACCTCATTTAAAAAGGATGCCTTAAGGGACTAATAGGATGTTCAGGAAGCCATTGGAAAATCCCAAGCCAGCTCAAAGAGGCTTTGCAATTTGCCTAAGAGACATTTTCCAATTCATGAAGATGCTCTTCATGTGGAACTGCTTACTCCCCAACCCTGCCTTGGGCCACTGGAAATCACTGCTTGGCTGGCAAAGCATGGGGCCCTCACTTGTTAGAGCTCATTGTTTCTTTCTTTCTTCTTCTTCTTATTTTTTGGCCAGAACTATTTTGGAGAATCAAGTGTGTCATCACTTTTCCACACAATCTGAAACAGAAATATCCTTAATTTTAATAGGTGAGTTCTACACCCACGTTCATATTCTGCAAACCAATCAAATGTCATGTATAAAACTGAGTCAGAAATGATTCCAACCCTCAAGGAGTTTAGTAATGGGTACTTAGAAAATATATTTTTTTCATAAAGCCATAAAAACTAGTGTGCAGTAGGTTGAAGTGAGCTTTCACGACATCTTTTGAGGGGACAGTACCAAGATCTGAACTCAGGTTAGCTTTCTGGGCAGCTGTTCTACCACTTGAGCCATGCATCCAGCCAGTTTTTGCCAATTGTTTGTGGAGATGGATTCTCTCTGACTTTTCTGCCTGCACTGGCTTCTAACATTGTTAGGTATGAACCACCAGTGCTTGCCTCAAACGTAGGTTATTCTTGCATGAAATAGTTTTCCCATCCTCTTGGGGGAGCGATATTTCATGTATGTGTGCATATCTGACTCACCTGGTGGTCCTCACTCTGACCATCTGGGAATTTGCTGATGTACGGATTACAGCTAACGAGGTCAGTAATGTTTTACATATCATGACTAGCTGGAACGTGTATTCACATGCATGATGAATAACAGGCTGATATTTTTTTGTTCACTGTTGTTTTTTTTTATGTGTGTACTGGAATTTAGATAGGAGACAAGGAAAGTACATGATTCATGCTTTTGGTGTACCTTTTTTGTTGGTTGATTTATTCCTATCACATTCTTGACACAATCCTTGGCATATAGTATGAAATAAACATTTGCAAGTTGGTTACTTCTAAACAAAGAACCAAAAAGGTTGGGGCCACCCACGTAACCACTGTGTTTACAAAGGGTAATATCTTGACATGGACTGCTGCAGAGAAAACAAAAGCCAAATGCCATGCAGGCATTCTAACACTTTCTCTGACCTATATCCCAGCTTATTCTATTACTCTTCTTAGAACCATTGCTGTGGATAATAGCAGTGTTAGGAGCCGCTGAGTGTGTTTAACTTTGAAATGCAGTTTATTAGCAAGTCTTTTGGGCATACATTTGATTAGGCAAATCCTTTCCCAAGATCTAGTTACTTATTTTTATTAATCCATTTCCAAGCCATGTATAATTCTTCTTTCTTGGAATTCCTAACTGCAACTCCGGATACATTTTTAAATGTGCTGTCATTATGCAGTGTAAGTAGTGTTTTGCATCTGTAATTTGTTATGTTGATCAATGTAGGCTACATTTTGCAAACATAATAGTGCAGTTTAATTTGTTTAAATATCATTAATACCAATAATTCATAATGTGCCATGCTTAGAAATGGAATATTATAGTGAGAATATGGTAGTTAATGGGATGAAACCTGGAGAGCTAAGAGCTGCTGGTGAATTCTCACATTCATAAATATTTAATGAGTCAAAGAGGGTTAGATAAGTAAGTGATTATGTAACTAAATGACTCCCTCCTCCTAACGCTTTATATAGTCATAGATCCACAATTAAGAATCAGATAAAAGCCATTCTCACCCAGTGCATGTCATGTTTTGCTATTGTCGCTAACCCCTTTCCACTCTGGTATACAGATCCTCCTGTTGTTTCCATGTGTTTCCTGCTATGACACTTTCACTCCAGATGTTTCACCTAGCTAGCCCTATCATTCCAGAAGCCATGGAACCTATATCCCTGGCTCGCTTTTTTCCCTTCTCCTGGCTTCACATTGTTGTGTATAGGGAGAGAAGTAATAGCACCATGCCCCCCACTACTATGTGCCCGACAGTTTGTAATCAAATTTACTCTCTAGCTCTTCCTAAATTTTTCAGTTGAGATGATTGAGCAAAAATAACTTTTTGAAAAGGTAAACTATTCAGGTACTGCATGCTTGATCATAGAAAGTCTAGTCTCTTCATTAGTATTTATGAGAAAGTACATCCAAGTTGAGAATACAGATCTGTGTTTTTTTAAAATAGAAGCTAATAGGCTTTAATAGAAATTAATCAGTTAGTAGGAGAATAAACTGAGTTTTTAAAAATGTTTTTATTTGCATAACCAATTTTATTATTGTTGTGTTAATAATGAATAAATATGGCATTGTCATAAGTATTTTGATCAAAGGAGCATTAGTGCAGAGAGAGTTGTTGTACAGACTTGAAGATTTAAGGGGCGACAATGATCATGATGCATTGTAGTTATAAATTGACATGTTGTTGAAATAAAACCCTTTTGTACAACTACTTAAGGATAATGTAACAATTTTTCAATTTTACTTTATTTTAAAGATGCTGTATAGAGGGATTACAGTTACATGAGTAAGGCAATTAATACATTCCTTGTTGAGCATTTTTACACCTTCCCTTGTTATTCTCCCACTATCGCTTTCCTCCCTCACCTCCCTCATTCCCCCTCCGGCCATTCCCCACTGTCCGAAGTTGTAAAGTTCATTTCCAAAATACTGTCTTGTGGCTATCATTGTCCCAATGGGCCACTCTGAGTCCTTGTTTCAGCATTTTGTTATTCCCCTTCCCCTCCCCAAATTAGACAAAATGTATACACAAGATGCAGTGTACCAGATTCAAGTACAGTGACAAAAGGGGTTATACCATACAGGGAAGAACATACAGAGGAAATAAAAAAAATCATATAATACATTAAAAACAACAACAACAAGAAAGACCTCTTGTGCCCACATTTTGTGTTCATTTCACCTAGCATCACCTTAAATGATCATGTGTACATAGCTTTTGAGCTTTTCTTTTCATGTGAAAAATTATCCTAGATGTATACTAATTATTTCAAATGAGGGAAAACATGGGACCTATGTTTCTTTAGCTCTGGCTTAATTCATTTAATATGATTTTTTCCAAGTCTTTCCATTTCCTAACAAATGGGACACTGTCATTCTTTCTGATGAAAGCATATAATTCCATTGTATATATACATTACCCCAGTTAGACTGGCTATAATCAAGAACTCTAAGAACAACAGGTGCTGGAAGGGAGGTGGCCAAAAGGAAATCTTACTTCATTGTTGGTGGGAGTGTAAACTTGTTCAACCACTTTGGAAAATAGTATGGAGGTTCCTCAAAAGACTCCACATAGAGCTCCCCTATGACCCAGTGGGATTCACTTCTGGGATTCACTTCTGGGCATTTACCCAAATGATCACAAACAAGGACATACTAAAGCTTCCTGCACAACTATGTTTATCATAGCATTATTCACTATAGCTAAGATATGGAACCAACCCATATGACCCTTAGTAGATGAATGGATCAAAAAGGATGTGATATCTATCTATCTATCTATCTATCTATCTATCTATCTATCTATCTATCTATCTATCTATCTATCTATCTATCTATCTACCTATCTATCTACCTATCTATCTACAATAGAATAATATAGCATTTTTTAAATTAACAAGTTTGAAAATTGACCAATGCATTTGAATGAAAACATCACCAAATAAGAATATCCCAGATAATTTTGTACTTCTTATCCAATTTGTAACAAAACACTGAGAATACAACATTTTACTGTCCTTGTAGAAATATATGTAATTTGGGGAAGGTGGGGAAAGATATGAATTGCTAGAATTATTGAATAAAGATTAATTGAACCCATGTACTTTGGCTGAAGAATGATTGCATCAGGAAGCACAGACAAACTAGTTTAACACTGAAATCAGTGGTTGAAAGTAGATTATTTAAAACAACAACAACAGAATTCCAATTCTTTACAGAATAATCTGATTTGAATGGACTTGATCCACATCTAGAAAATTGTAGATACTGGTCTATGTTTTTAATCTGTGTGGGGATTATGTAAAAACTTTTGTTAAAATAAATTTTCATCCATATGCTGCATTGTTCTGAGGAAACAAATTTAAGAAAGAAAGTATTTTATTCATCCTCTAGCTTAACTAAATCTGTAATCATAATAAAATGTTGAGCTCAGTTACTTTGTTCTTACCTCAACTGAACTTTGTTAACGATTGTTAGTATTGCTGCCTCCAAGTTGAAGCTTCCTTTTAATTCTATCAATATAATTTTATTTTGAAGAAGTAGTTGTTCCCCAGTCATATTCTGTGACTTTGAGTGGCACTAACTCCGTTTTGGATCCACAAGCAAACATTACACTTCTTCAGGGGTAATTGCAGAATTGAATGAATCGCTGTGGCTAGAGCTGTCGAGGCAGAGATACAACTTGGACTCTATTAGAACTGCAGGGAGTCTTCTGACAAGTATTTATGGGAAAAAAAGAAAAGTTCTCTTAGGCTTGAACTTGGCAAGATGAAGCTACCTCTTGTGAGCAAGCCATTTTACTAAGACCAGTGGAACTGGCATAGAGACAAAGAAAACACAATTGAGAGATGGATAGGGTGAAAGTGATTTCTAGAGTCATTTTGTGCTTCCTTGAACAATTGATCTGCACACCATGGGCTTTTCAGCCATGAAATCAATAAATATCTATTCTTCTTCAGCCAGTTGTGCTTGAATTTCTTTCATTTGTAGAAGAAGCAGTCTTAACACAAACTAAGTGCTTACTTGTATTTTTCACTTCAATTATATCAAATTTATGTTCAATTGTGTTGCTTACAAATGTTTATCTGTTGTGCTTCATTGTATACCTTGTAAGTTCCATCAGAGCTTTTTTGGAAAGTAGAATGGTAAAGGGAAAGGATCCAGAGAGACCAAAATTTCACTGTATACTCCTGTTATGTTTGTATTGTGAAACACTGAATATGTCATCTCAATTCTCGGAGCTCTTGTCTCCTCATCTGTTACAGGTGGCAAGGAATTGCTTTATAGGATTGTTATGAGGCTTAATTAGGACAACATGTCGTGTGACAAGTGAAGAATAATAGCTAGTGGAATATTGTGAATTGAATACAAAACATTTCAATGCCTTTATCTAGAGATCTGCTCAGGTACATTCTTGATTTGTCCATGAATAGTAGCAACTAACCAATTAATGAAATAAAGCGATTCACTATCATCCTTGTTAAAATGGACATCCTTTTCCTGATCTATTGCTAAAATCCCCTTATGCTAAAATGTCCATCTTCCCAGTGCATCCAAACCAACAAGCCCCTGAAGTGTCCCCTTGTATGGCAATCACTAGAGATGTTAAAAGGACAAATTCCCAGATACCACTGTAGACTCTCTGAGTCTGAGTGCTTAAGCACTTCTGATACACATTGATATGTCGATAGTTAGGATAAAGAGTACAATGATGTAGGAGAAAGCATGCTTTCTAATATAGTGCATTCCAGACTCATCTTTCTACTTATATATTTTCCATCTACACAAAAACCTAGTCACGGGCTGGGAAGGTGGCTCAGTGGTAGAGCGCTTGCCTTGCATGCCTGAGGCCCTGGGTTCGATTCTTCGGTACCACATAAGCAAAAAGAAAAAAAAAACTAGTCACTTTTCTTCAGCATACCATTCTCTGATTATTAAATTTTCATGTACATAATTTTTTTTCCTTAAAAAGTCTTTTCCTTCACCTTTTAACAAATCCCCATTTCTCATTAGTAGACAGAAGCTACATTAAATCATTCAGAATTATCTGGCTTTTCACACAAACAGTTCTTATCCTTTCTAAGTGAGTTGTTGTTTTTATGAATTATTCATTCTACAGGACTGTCAACTGTTTCCCTTGTTGCACTTTCTCCACTAGAGTATAAGCAACCCAAATGTGATCACTATTATTAAATGTCTATAGAGTAAATTAATGAAAGAATGAATGATTCATAGTGACTGGTATTAGGCATTCAATGATAGAACAAAAAGAGGTTTACAATAGAGCAGGAACATTAGCTCATTTGCTTAAAAGTTATTTAGAAACATATGTCCTATGGGGGCTAACAGAACAATATTTGACCCAGAGGTAAAGGTATAATCCCACTTAAGATCTCAGACAGAAAATAAGAGTTGAGCTTTGAATGAGATAAAAACAATAATCACTATATGCAAGCAAATATGCTCAAGAAAAATGGTATTATAAAGAATTTAGAATCTTCCTATGAATTTCTGAAGGAAAAGCGTGGCTGCTATGCACCTGGTTTTTGAGAGACCATAGGCAATTTCATAACATAAAAAAATAAAATAGAAATTTTAAGCTTTCCAAGAGAAATAAATTAAAAATATTTTAATTCTTTCTTTGAATGTTTATTTTTATTGTAAAAGCAATGTACAGAGGGGTTGCAGTTACATAAGTCATGTAATGCGGGCATTTCTTTTTGAACAGCTTCACCTCTTCCCTTGTTTCCTCCCAGTTTTCCCTCCCAACTTCCTTCCCCACGAATTGTACAGTTCATTTTCAGCAGTGTCTAGTGAGTATCACTGCTGAATTAGTTCAACCATTGTCCACCATTTCTGTGCTTCTCCTTCCCCTCTCCAAATCAGATAAACTTACATACAAGACAAAAGTACAGAAATCTATAATAGTGACAAAAGCAGAAAAACAGAAAAATAAATACATAAACAAATCACAAAACATAAAATAAAAATCAGTTTCCATTTCTTAGAGTACATTCAGAAAGCATCATTTTATATGATCATATGCACATAGTTATTGAGCCTTTATATGTTCAGGCCACACTATAGACACCAGCATAACCATGTTCATTGCAGCATTATTTACCATGGTCAAGAGATGGGATCAACCTAGCTGTCCCAACATGGTATACATACCCAATAGAATTCTATGTTTCCATTGTAAACAATGATATTGCCCTATTAATAAAGAAATGGAAAGTCTTGGGGAAAAATTTATTAGGTGAAGCCAGACCCAAAGAAACATAAGTTGCATGTATTCCCTCATTTGTAGTAATTAGAATGTACCTACAAATAGACACAATACATAGTAAAAGACAAAATATTACACTTCAACGTGATAAATTAAACAGGACCCTAAACATGGGTGGATATGCTTAGGAGAAGATCGCGAAGGCTCAAAAACTATGTACATATGATCATATAAAAGTATGTTTGTTGAAACAAAATTAATTTTATTACCTATATTTTTATAAAAAGTTTACCATTCAACATGTCAGTTTATATGTACAATGCATCTTGATCAATATCACCCCTTTAAATAACTTCCTACTTATCCTGTCATGGTTGAAATGAGACAAGATATCAGAAACAGAGAAATTTATAGTGTGACATCTAACTACACAGAAGCATGCAAAAAATCTTACTGCATATTTGAAATTTGATTGACAAGAAGATGATAATACATTAATATCTGAAGGGAAATGAAGTATCTTTTTAGTAGTGATTGGGAAAAATTAAGTGGAAAAGAGTTTTGAGGATTTTTTTCTTTTTTCATTTCTTTCCAAGTATTGGCTGTTAATTGAAAACCAGTTGCCATTTGTAGCATTACATGCTCCTGTGTCACACTTGGGAGATTTAGAGTTAAAACTTTGCAAGTCTAAAGGAAACAATCAGTTTCCTATAATTGCTCCAGCAATTCTCTACAGAGATGTGTCTGCCTCTTGTATGCTTTGCAATACTTAATTATTGACTAAATTATAAGTCAAGGAGCTCTGGAAATACACCCAGTATAAGCCAGGTTTACAATTGGGACATCTGAACATTGCTTCATAGAGTGTGTTCTATACAAAATTTAAGGACATTTTTATATATTTGTCTTCCAAAAAAACCTCTGTGCTAAAATAAGATTGAAAGGTATGGTATTAACTAATTTTAGTTAATTTGCATATGATTAAATAAAGCTTCATTCTATGTACTATATTTCTTATAGATCCATCTATAGATGCACATTTGAATGATTTAATAACTTGGCTATTTTGAATAGTGCCATGATAAACATGGGTGTGCTGGGATCTTTAGAGTAAACAGACTTTGACTATTTTACATATAAACATCACATAGCTGGACCATATGGATGTTCTCTAATATTTTGAACAACCTCCATACTGATTTCCATAGTCACTGGACTAGTTTACATTTCCAACAATAGCATGTACGTATTGGCTGGAGAGAGAGTAAGAAATGTGTTAACAAGTATTTGCATATATACATATATTGTGGTGTTGGGGATCAAATCCAGAGCCTTGCACATACTACAGGTGGATTTTTTTAATGGGTCATTTCATGGATTTATAGCCTTTACTTTTGACTATGAAGATGCTTTTTTGTTGTTGCTGTTGTTGTTGGTCATGAGGCTTGAACTCTAGGCCTGGGCGCTGTTCCTCAGCTCTTCAGCTCAAGGTGAGCACTCTACCACTTGAGCCACAGTGCCAGTTCTGGCTTTTTCTGGTTATATGGTGCTGAGGAATCAGACCCAGGGCATCATGCATGCAAGGCAAGCACTGTACTACTGTGTCACCTTCCCAGCCCTGAAGAGGCTTTAAAATGATCTATTCAACCATTTTATGAATTGCATAAAGACAATTCTGAACATGGCTAAATAACTTTCCAAGTCCACAATGTTTCTCAGTAATTAGGTCTGTGATCCCTATTGTAACCTCTGAGAATGTGGTACTCGCACACAACTGAAACTGAATTTATAATTAATGACAGTATGAATGGTACTTTATATTATTTTATTTTAATTTTGGCTGTTGGTCATGGGGCTTGAACTCTGGGCCTGGGCACTGAACCTCAGTTCTTCAGCTCAAGGCTAGAGCTCCTCTACTTGAGCTACAGTACCACTTCCAATTTTCTGGTGGTTTATTGGAAATAAAAAATCTCATGGACTTTCCTGCCCTGGCTGGCTTTGAACTGTGATCCTTAGCTCTCAGCCTCCTTGGTAGCTAGAATTACAGGTATGAGCCACCAGCACCTGGCTTGAATTATACTTCTTGAATATAGAAAATTATTTCTACAGTTAAAGCATGATGAAGCTTCTAGACATCCTGACTATTGGGTTTTATCTGAATCATGATTCTGTTTATCACTAGGCTCTTTTGTATCTACCAAGATAGGGAGATGACCTATCAGAGGCATGCTGTTATGGGAAAAATTGGGAGACCGAAAAGGTCATTGGTAAGGAGTGTGTGTAAGTCCATTTTGTGGGGCTGTAACAGAATAATAGGTTTTTGTGATTTATTTTAAAATACAAATATCTATTCCACAGTTTAGGAAGCTGTAGTGATCAAGATCAAGATGATGTAGGAACTGTTTTCTAGTAAAGGCTGCCTCCTCCAGATGGAAGAAAGGCTGAGTTCTCACAGGCAGAAGATAGAAGAGCAATAGGCCAAAGTTTGCATGAAGCCTCTTTTGTAGGATCACTTCTAAAAGATCCAATTTCCAGCATCGTCATATAAGCAATAACTGAATTTTTGATGGGGCATAGGTAAATGGTAGTAGGATGGCTTCTGATTGAATATAGACCTCATCCTTGGAGCCAGGAGGTAGAAACATGATGGCAGGAGGCTAGAAAGAGTAAATAGAAAATAACAAAACATGTATTCATTTGGGCTAGTATCAATGTTTGAACTCACAGCCTTGCCACTCACTCGGACTGGCACCTTACAAGATAAACTATGACTGTAACCTGGCTTCTTGTTATTTTTGGAGTGGACTGCCACAGAATTTTTACCTTGGCTAACTTTGAACAGCAATGCTCTGAATCTCAGCATCCTGAGTAGCTAGTCTTATCATTACAAGTCTTTTTGGAAGCATGAATAAACTAAAGTATACAGAACCAAGAGTCGGACACATTTTTAAATGACTGTGACAGCATTTGATCCTACGAGGAATTTGGCAAGAGTTGAGTAACTGAAATTAGGATAGAGAGGAATGTGGGCATCATTGACCCTTTAATTTCAGTATATAACCAGAGTAAAGAGTTTTCATATCTATACTAATGGACAATATGTGGTTTCGATTTGTCTGTCTCCTTCACCTTCCTATTGTTAAGTGGTATCTTTAAAAGTCACTACCATTTGTTTGTACAACCAGAAAATAAAGTACAATCACAGTGATCTGATTTATTCTATTGGAGGCAGGAAGTATAGATATTCTATTCCAAGACAGTGACATCTGACCTTGTTAAGTTATACATCCTTCTTTCCTCTGAAGTATAGCAATTGACAGCACAGTATTTATATTGCCTGGACACTGAGGTAAGTAAAATAAGCTCACCAGAGCATGATGTTTTCTGCAATTAATGATGACAGTTGGGATTAGTATTGAACTCAGTATAGGTTCCCTTGCCTCATTCCTATCTTCAACAAAGGATGAATATGGCTCAAGTAAGCAGTGAGTAGGTACAGAGGTAGACACCCAGACAAGCAACTATTAAGCACTTCAAATCCAGTGAACAGCAATCTCAATGAAATTTCTATGAAAGCTATGTTCATATCTTATTTTCTATACCGCATTTTTACACAATAAAATTGTGTGATAATTCATGTAATTATACCAATAATTATCTAATAATTGCCATAATTAACCCAGGATTCCCTTGAGGGGAAAGACAACTGACCAGTTACACCTGCATCAGCTAATTTCAGGTGCAATCATTTTTGCATGCAATTTTTTTACACCTATAATTAATTGGCAGGACTCAAGTTAAATGTAAGACAAAAGCATCTATGTTACCATTGTTCATGATATTCAGGAGCTTTATACCGCTACCTAGTGGTGCAACACTAATTAATTATTGTTTGAAATTTTTAGCACAGTGTCTTTCTGGAATGACATGGAGACTTTGGTTGAATTGTGTTTTCCTGCTCTCAGAATATCAAATAGAACTTTCTTAGAAGAAAAATGAGCCAAGTCTACAGCTCATAACCAAACAGAAATGATTAGTCTTCTATAATATATACAAAGATAGTGTATTGACAGAGCAAAGTGGACTTGAAGAATAGTTGTAATTTTAATTTTGGAGTTGACTATTAAAGAAGCAAAAAATTCTGATTTCCTTAGTTAATGTTCTTGTGTAATACTGAGAACATGGGTGTTCAATAAATGCTGAATGAATGAACAAATGAATAAGATTGCAACTATTTTAGGATAATTTCATTTGGGATTTTTTAAATTTTAAATTTCTTTTTTTAAGAATGCTAAAAATTTATTTCACCAATGTTCCTTATTTTGTGTTGTTATTTTGAAGCAAGCTATAGCCCAGGCTGGCTTGAACTTATGATCCTCCTGCTTCAGCTTCCCTAGTGCTAGATTTGCAGGTACAAACCACTATTCCTTGCTTCTGTCTTAAACATGTAAAGTGTGTACTATGAGTAAACTGAGCTAAAATATTTCTTAGATAGGCAGAGGAGCTGCTATCAGTAGAGTTATTGTGACTCTGTAAGAGGCCAGATCAGCACCATACATGGGGAGCAACAGCATTAAACAGTTCTAGGCAGGCAACATGCCAGGTAGAGACCACTGTCCAGGTCTTCAGGAGCTCAGGTCATTATTATTTCACTGACTTGTATTTTGTTCTTCCATACTTACTTGTTCCACTGTTTTGTAATCAGGGCAAACTGAGAAGTTCAACTAGTCAATTAACTTCCTCAAACTAAAACCTTTTATTCTTGGGTAAATAAAACTAATTGTCACCTAAAATTATTTTTTCTTTTTTATTGTGAATATACTGTACAGGGATACAATTACATGAGCAAGGTAATGAGTACATTACTTATTAAGCATTGTTGCCTCTTCCTTTGTTTCCACTTCCCATCCCTTACCATCCCCTCCCCCAAAGTTGTAAAGTTTGTTTTTCATTTATTTCTTTATTTATTTTTGTTTTTTAAAAAATTTTTATTCTGAAAATACCATACAGAGGGGTTGCATGAACAAGGTAATGAGAACATTACTTCTCAAGCATTGTTGCCTCCTCCTTTTTTTCCCCTTCCCATCCCTTCCCATGTCTTCCCCCCCTTCCCCTCTGCTCCCTCCCCCAGCTTTTTTGTTGCAAAGGGTCCATCTGTATCCTTGTTTAGACAATTGTTTTGTTCCCTTCCCTTCCCCAAATTATACCAACATCAAATACAGTGAAAACAGGGGTTATACCATGGGGGAGGGACATACAAAGTAACAAAGAAATTATCTCATAAATATGTTAGAAACAATAGCAAGCAAGAAAATTTTAAGATAACAAAGACTAAGTCAGCTGAAGAAACAACAGGGGTTGGGGCTAAGGAACGCTACTACATGTAGGCACAAGACTAGTGGGTGAGTTGTTGGCTTAGCTGTGGGCAGTGCTAGCCTAGTGGGCCTTCTCTAGGAAGGCTCTGCAGCACAAGACACTGCTGCTACACAGCTCGAAGTCAGTGTAGTTTCCATAATAGGGATGTTCAATAATGAGCTGTTTAAAAGTATCACATAGTACATTATAAGTATGTTAAAAACAATAGCAAGCAAGAAAAACATACTGTGTCCCTGTCTTTGGGTTCATTTTACTTAACATCATCTTATATGGTCAGATGTACATAGCTTTAAAATATCTTTTTTTTGGCGGGGGGTGTTGTGGGGCTTGAACTTGGGCCAGGGTGCTGTCCCTCAGCTCTTCAGCTCAAGGAGAGAGCTCTACTTCTTGAGTCACAGCGCCCCCGATAATGTCATTCTTTTGTTTCTTTGGTATGTTCTTCCCCCAAAGTATAATTCCTGTTTTCTCTGTATCTGATTCACATGTCCTGCATCTTGTATATACATTTTTATAATTTGGGGAGGGGAAGGGATATAACAAAATACTGAAATAAGGATACAGGTTGACCCATTGTAACAGTAAGATTTACAAGACACTATGTTGAAAAAGAACTTTACAATTGGGGGTGGGGTGGGGAGGAGTTGGGGAGGTGGGGAGGGAAGGGATCATAGGGGACAAACAAAGGTGGAGGTAATAATGCTTGATAGGAAATGTGCTCATTACCTTTCTCATGTAACTGTAACCCCTCTATACAGTACTTTTACAATAAAAATATATATAGAAAAAGTAATGAGTTGTTTTTGTGGATCATAGCTCCCAAGTAGTTTGATTTTAGTTTGTAGTTTTTAACTTGATTACTTTTTCTATTTAAATCTCTCAGATTGTTTTCATCCATACACAGTATGTAATCGAATGTAGCGAAGTCTTCTTTAGTAACCTGTCTTGCCTTATGGGCTGTGCTAATGTCATGATTTTTTAGGTCTAGGGCACAGCCCACGTTCCAGTCAGAAATAGCATCTCTGTCAATCACCTAGTTATCTGAAACATCTTGGTCAGCTACAAGTTTTCTGAAAACTGCTTCTGCAATGGGTGACTGGCAAATGTTACTCAGACACAGGAATAGCACAGACTTGGAACCGCGTTCTGCCATCTTCCTGGATGGTCACTGGCACCTCTTGTTTTAATTTCTTAAGTCTTGTACAAAGAGGTTTCTGTTCAATCATGTCATTTTGTGAGTATAACACATTCTGATCAATATCAGGACCATTTTGGATATGTACCTTACAATACAGCTGACCAAATCCATTGTGCTAGTTCTTCTGCATATTAAATGCCAGTATGGGATGTTTTTCTAAACATATAAAGCTATTATAGTCTCAGTTCTTAATAGAGAAATCTTGAATTTTTGTATTACTAAATACTAATTACTATTGAAAAAACTGGCAGAGATCTAATTATAGAACAAAACATAGATTAAACGAAAAAAAGAATTATTTTAGATTATTTTGCTTCATGTCTTTGCTAACTTACTAATTTCCTATAAAACACACCGGATTTTTAGTTTATTTGATGAGTTCACAGCCCTTGAGGGGGAAATTAATGGCTTTGAAATAAGACTTCTTTATTTGTGTAAAAAATTAAATGGTTTTCTATTAGCCACTAAAATGCTTGCTCATGGGACAAACATTTGTTGTGTCCCTCAGAGTGTGTTTTAAAATACAGAAGAAAAGCCAGGTACCAGTAGGACAGGCCTGCAATCCTAGCTACTCAGGAGGCTGAGAGCTGATGATCATGGTTCAAAGCCAGCCGGGACAGAAAAGTCCCAATGAGACTCTCATCTCCAATTAACTACTCAAAAACCAGAAGTGGTACTGTGGCTCAAATGATAGAATGCTAGCCTTGAGCAAAAGAGGCTCAGAGACAGCTCCCAGGCCCGGAAGTCAAGCCCCACATTCGACAAAAACAAAAAACAAAAAACAAAAAATCAAAAAAAACCAAATAGGGTTACAGGTAGACACATTGCAACAATGAGATGTAGAAGATGTTATGTCGAAAATGAACTTTTCAACTTTGGCACGGGGTGGGGGGGGGGGGAAGAAGGGGGAGGGGACCGCGAGGGGGGATGGAAAGGGATGGGAAGGGGAAACAAAGGAGGAGGCAACAATGCTTGATAAGAAATGCACTCATATATGGGAAGGGAAGGGAAGGGAAAACAAAGAGGAGGCAACAATGCTTGATAAGAAATGTATTCATTATCTTGCCCATGTAATTGTAACTCCTCTGTACGGTATTCTCACAATAAAAAAAAAAATTTAAAAAAAAGAAATGCACTCATTACCTTGCCCATGTAATTGTAACCCCTCTGTAAGGTATTTTCACACACACAAAAAAAAATTTTGTAAAAAAAAAAAAAAACAAGAGCAGGACAAAGTTGGCCTTCTTGCATTTCATTATTCTTTCTTGTCTATTTACAGAGCTTTACGACCCCACTGTGGATTTTTAAATAAGTAATATTTGGAATTTTATAATTAAAATTAAGAATACATGTTAGATAATTTATGACATACAGAAAAATATATACTTACATGGACAAGTAATGTGTGCATTTATATGTAAAGTCATATATATATTGTTCTATATATAATAGATCATATATGCAATTTATAACGTGATCCATATAAAATGTGCAATTACTCAGGAAGGCACAATGAAATAACATATTTCTTAGCAATGTATCTTAAATGTGTTGGAGAAGACAAAATAGATGTCTTTTTCTCTTCAGTCACCAAAATGTCTTTAGGTGCAAATGACAATTTTTTCATAAATTAATTTCTTCTTAAAGAGTTAATCCCTGAATTTCCTCTATATTAGGAAGATTCCTCTTCTCATACTATTCAGAATCTCAAACAATAGGAAACAAGTAGAATAAAATAAAATCTGGTATTCTTGCACTGGTTATATCAACCAAAGACACTTTCCTTTTGGTCATATGAAAGACAGCTTTCTAGTTTGTATAGTTTTATTATTAGGTTTAGACCTACCTAAATCCAACAAGTTCATCAGTCCTCCTCCATAAATCTATCTTTCCCTCCCTCCATTGACCCCCCTAAGATGTAAATAGTCCACAGCCAAAGCCCTAGGAACATTTTACCTGTCATTATTATTGCTTTATTGTTTGGACTTGTTTGTTTGCAATCTTTCATTTTTATAAAGAAATCGTTTAGTAACATAGTCCATTTTATTCCAAAACAATTTGTAAATGTTACATAAATAACTCCTCACAAAAGAAAGCTCTGTGTTTTAAATACAACACTACATTTGTTTTGATGTAGTCACAGCCTATGAGCCTTCACCTATGTGACCTGTCTTTGTAGCTTATTGGGAATTAAGTGAGTTATATACGATTGAACAGACCGTAAAGAACTAGCCCTTTGCTTTTGCCTCTCTGGTTTGTCTGTTTGATTGATTCCCTTTCTTCTCATGTAGGAGCATAATAAGAATAAATTAAATAATTTGATTATATTTTCAGTTTTCTCTTTAAAAATCACTCTAAAATCTAAAAGAAAATCAAACATTTTAACTTTGCCTGAGCACACATGTGAGTGTATTCATGTGTTGGTATGCACACACAATTAATGCTACTAGAAAAGAAGATTATTTTGTTCTAATTTTGGTTATAGGGTGTTTGAATCACTGATTGTTTTCCTAGTCCTTCAATTTCCTAGTCCTTCAAAAGTCCTTTTGTCTTTCATCCAAGTTTCTTCCTTTCTTTCTGACTTTTGCACTATTGAGCATAAATCATTACCTCTTTTTCTGTCCTTTTACCTGTTTATGGGGGGTATAAAAGGATTAATAAAAACAGGGTTTTAACAGCAGTGTGTCTATTTTTAGAGCTCTTGGTGGCTATTATGTTGTGTGAAGCAATCCCTTTTATGTCACTAGGAGCATAAGAGCATTTTATGGTCAACTGGAAGCTACAATCAAGAAAAAATATTGTTGATGATATTCTTAGGCATTACATATTTTTATCTCACCTTGTTTATGGAGGAGAAGACAATAGAGATGTTCTTAGGAGGGACTGGAGTTTGAGTTGTGTCTATATTGCTCAGTTTGGCTTTTCTGTTTTGTCAACTCTAAAATGTGTATTTTTCTTAATTTATTTTTATATCAATCCACTAAGTTAAAAATAAATGCTTAAATTATGAGAAGATTTAATACATCTCATGTTAAAGCTATAGACTATCAATATATAGTTTTCCTTCTCCCCAGTTTTAATATGTATAGAAACTGATACATAGATCAATGAATAGCAAATATGTCTTTAGCATGATTAGATGAAGTTCCAAAACATGAAGCTGAAAGCATATTTATTATGATTATACCAAATAGTTTTTGTATAAATGACATATAATAATATATCTATGAACTTAATATAGCATGCTTAACATAGAATATCATATAGATAGATATAGATATAGATAATTAGTAGAAAAAATATTAAGCATATTCACTTAATACACCCTCTCAGGACTGAAATTAGATTTGATATCTTCTTTAGTTATTTATTGATAGATTCTTGTTTTCTCTATTGTTTTATAAGGCATATTTCAAATATTCTTTAAGTTTTTTTTTAACTTAAGTGTATTTAATGTCTTGAAACATTTGGATGTGGTGGTTCTTCCTTATAATCTCAGAACTTTGGATACAAGTTAGGAGGATGTTAAGTCTGAGGTCTGCCTGAGCAACATACAGAGCTCAGGACCAGCTAGGACTGAAATTAGATTTGATATCTTCTTTAGTTATCTATTGATCGATTCTTGTTTTCTCTATTGTTTTATAAGGCATATTTCAAATATTCTTTAAGTTTTTTTAACTTAAGTGTATTTAATGTCTTGAAACATTTGAATGTGGTGGTTCTTCCTTATAATCTCAGAACTTTGGATACAAAGTTAGGAGGATGTCAAGTCTGAGGTCTGCCTGAGCAACATACAGAGCTCAGGACCAGCTAGGGATGTACATAATACCAAAGGATACAGAACTCAGTGACAGAGTACTTGCCTACCATATACATGATCCTGATTTTGATACCCTGCATTGAAAACAAATTTTGAATGCAAGTAAAATTAAGAATGAGTTCCAATAATTGAAATTGATAACAAATTTATTCATGTTTTCCTTATGGTCAATATTTTAGATCTAAATTTTTCTAAATCAGTATTCACTTTAAACACACACATCTATATCAATTCTCTCAACTCACATTCATATACTAGACTGAAAATTCATTATCAATGGGAGTAGAAATGAACTGTATGCTGGAACATACATGAAGTTGTTCATATCACCTTAGAAGCTGACTTAATTACCATTTGTATTAGCTCTCAATGACATTTATAATCAAGATATGAATAAATCAGCTTGCATGAAAATGGATTGGAGCGTCAATCCCTGTATCTTTAAGTGTAATAACCCATGCAACTTGAGGCTTAATGTATCTTCTCACATCTTCTTATCTGGTAGTCCAATTCTCATATTCGTTGTATAGTACACCTTGCTCAGTTCCTAACCTACAAACAAGTAATTATTTATGAAATGAACAATTATTTAATAGATCCTAGTTGTCTTTTCCCAAAACAAAGCTAAAAACAAGGTAGTATAAGTTCTTAAAAAATGATATTCTAGTAAAGAAATAGATTGCAAGGAAATCCATGCACACACACACATATGTACATGTGCATAGTATACACACATATACACACAAATATACAGAATTGCAGAAAATGATAGGTAATGTGAAGATCAGGGCTGTGATCATGTGTAATATGAGGATTGTAAGTTATGTGAAAATCTGGCATTAGTTATAAAAAATGAATAATATTTTGATATGTGGAAATGGAGTTGACCCACTGGGAAAATTTTTTCAATCAATTTTGGCCTATTAGTTTTAACATAACAGCTGTATTTTTCAGTATAAACAGACTAAAGTAATTTGAACAAAAATGAGGAAATGAGTGAAAGCTGGATCTAGAGGTGAAAACAATCGAAATACTGTGGTATATATACACAACGGAATTCTATGCCTCCATCAAAAAGAATGACATTGCCCCATTTGTTAGGAAATGGAAAGACTTGGAAAAAATTATATTAAGTGAATTAAGCCAGGCCCAAAGAAAAATAGGTCCCATGGTTTCCCTTATTTGCAATTACTAGTATATATCTGAGTCAAGCAGAAAAGATCAGATAAGATGATGTTAAACAAAATGTACCTCAAGATAAGGACACAAGTGGTTTTTTCTTTCTTGTTATTGTTTCTAACATATTTATAAGGTACCATGTGATTTTTTTGTTGCTTTGTATGTCCCTCCCCCAAGGCATAACTGTATTTGATGTTGGTATAATTTGGGAGCGGGAGGGAAAAAACAAATTGCTTAAATAGGGATGCATATTGACCCATTGCAACAATGAGATGTACAAGATGCTATGTTGAAAAGTGAACTTTACAATTTAGGCAGGTGGGGGGAGGGGATGTCGTTGTGGAGGTGGAAGGGAAGGGATGGTAGGGGGAAAACAAAGGAGGAGGCAATAATGCTTGATAAGAAATATACTCATTACCTTGCCAATGTAACTGTAACCCCTCTGTACAGTATTTTCACAATAAAAATCTTATTTAAAAAAATAGAAATACTGAAGAGAGTTTGAGGAAGAACAACAGATGCTTGATCTTATTTAGAAATTATATGCTTTAGGCAAAGATTAAGTTGTTATGACTGTAAGATTAAAGAAATAAAAACAGAACAACAGAAAAAAAAAAAAACAAGAGAAGCCGGGCACTGGTGGCTCATGCCCGTAATCCCAGCTACCACCCCATTTGTTAGGAAATGGAAAGACTTGGAAAACTTATATTAAGTGAAGTAAGCCAAGCCCAAAGAAACATAGGTCCCATAGTTTCCCTTATTTCCAATAACTAGTATAGATCTAGGATAATTTTACCAGACAAGCAGAAAAAGTAAAAAAACTACATACATATGACCATATAAGATGATGATTTCACTTAGCATTAAGTGAAATGAACCCCAAGATAGGGGCACAAGAGGTTATCTTTGTCCCTGTTGTTTTTAATGTACTAGGCGATTTTTTTTGTTTCTTTATATGTTCTTCCCCCATGGCATAACTCCTGTTTTCACTGTATTTGACTCTGGTGTCCTGCATCTTGTGTATACATTTTTCTAATTTGGGGAGGGGAAGGGAAATAACAAAATTCTGAAACAAGGATATAGGTTTACCCATTGTAACAGTGAGATGGACAAGACACTATGTTGAAAACGGATTTTACAACTTCCGGGGGGAGGAGGAAAGAGGAGTTGGAGAGGTGGGGAGGGATGGTAAGGAAAAGACAAAGGAGGGGGTAACAATGCTTGATAGGAAATTTACTCATTACCTTACTCATGTAACTGTAACCCCTCGGTATAATATCTTTTAAAAACTACAACAACAACAGAAGAAAAGCTGGACACCAGTGGCTCATGCCAGTAATCTTAGCTACTCAGGAGAGATCGCAGTTCAAAGCCAGCCTGGGCAGCAGTGTTGGTGTGACACTCAGAAAACCGGAAATGGTGCTGTGGCTCAAGTGGTAGAGTGCTAGCCTTGAGATGAAAAGCTGAGGGACAGCGCCCAGGCCCAGAGTTCAAACCCCATGACAGGAAAAAAACAAAAACAAAAAACAGAGGGTAAAGAACACCAGTAATTTCAATTTAGTTTTTCATGGTACACTTCAATTCATGTTCATGTCTAGTATGATTATTAATAGTTTTAGAAAGTTCTTTGTTATGATCCTGAGGAATGGTAAAAGGTACTTTTCATTACTTTATTACCCCACAGAAATTTAGCTACACATATAGAAGAAATTTCTTATTATTACTGAGAGAACTTTCTGCCTTGTTAGTATTAATCACGCAATAATTATTTTCCCTGTACAAATTTTAAGTAGCATTGCATGAACTGAAAGCAGATTGTTGTGGCAAACCTTAAATTACGAAGATGTCTTCCTAAAACCATAAGCTTTCGGCAAACCAAAAAGCCTGGGTATCGACATGAAAGCAACAATGAACCACACAAAACATTCTAGTTTCCATGGCCAGGGATCTAAATTGCAGTCCAATCATGGCCATCATCAAATTTGTCAAGGCAGTTCATGAGTTATTTCCATAGATGCAACACTAATGTTCAATAAAATAATCATTTGAACATTGTCCACTGTTCATTTACCACTTAACCCTGAGTTAATTATGTCTACCATATATCATAAAGCAGACATTTCTCTAAAGTCAGGAATTTTCCCAAGTGTCTTATTAAGCACTTTTAATGTTCCATGCTTCAATCTAAAGCCAATGATATTCTCTTACATTAGCCCACATAATTTGTAACTGGTAAATGACCAATTTTAATAATAGCTCTTGAAATACTGATAGCAGATTTGACCACCTGCTCAGTTTTGTAAAGTTCTGGAAGTTTACTAAGGTCTGACTGCAAGCACCACTCTTTACAGACTTTCATGATGATGATGATGATGATGGTTTCAATCAAAGTTAATTAGATTTCTCAAGATAACAGATGCAGGTTGTTTAACTAACCTTCCTGATTTAGTTTGTTCAAAAATACTATTTTGTTCATTAATGATTTAATCTATTATATGAAAAAATGAATTAAAACTGAGGGTGGGTTTTGGATTTGGACTACAATTTTTGGATATACCTAAGTATTCATAATTTATTTTTCTTTGGGAACACATTCTTTTTTTCCTTTCATCTTTCAACAAATAATTTTAAAGCCTTAGACTAGGCCCAAGTTAAGTACTGACAATACAGGGCTAGGGGAAAAAAAAACATGATAGCAGATCTCATGTCAGGGAATACACTGTCCAAATTTAGAGATGGCCATGATTAAACCATTAGTCAGGTGAGTTCAACATTAGTTATAATAAAGTCATGGAGAGAAGAAAAATACAACTAGAAAACTATCAGTTAGTGGCAATTCTAACTGCAAAGTAACAATTAGAATAACCGAGATAGGATCTACAGTTCAGGAATTACTCTGGTGTATTTGTGCTATAACTTCAAAAATAGCAATTATTATGTCTTTTTGCCATGACTGACCAACTGTGACTATGGTACCTCCTATGGAGTGTGAGTTAAGCTTCAAGGATTTGTTTTATTTCCTTAGGCCCTTGATCTTAGCTATCAACTTTCAGAGCCAAAGGACAGATAAAGATATC
Organism: Dipodomys merriami; assembly: GCF_024711535.1. Classification (NCBI taxonomy): domain Eukaryota; kingdom Metazoa; phylum Chordata; class Mammalia; order Rodentia; family Heteromyidae; genus Dipodomys; species Dipodomys merriami. Next base: position 74,707,235 of record NW_027202270.1, on the reverse strand, counting down.
ACTCAGTTTTTCTCAGATGTTTGTGCTTTCTGTCTCCACAAAATTAGAAGTTTGATATCCACTTAGAGTGATAGTTTACTTGAGAAATGAGAGGAAGCATTCAAATTCTAACTAAAAATGTTGCTACTAATTTGAATAACCAGGAAAAGGATTTTTTTCTCTCTTTTATTTTTCAATTTTATGTTGTAATAGCAGCTCAACTAATGCATATGTAATTTTCTTTCCCTTTTGCTCATCATGCACTGCTAACATGGACTTCTACAAAGGCTCAGGTTGGTGCTGCAATCTGCTTTGGTCTTTACTGTTTTCATTTAGTGAAAAAAGAAGCTTTGATGTTTTCCTTCACAAAGTCAGCTTTTTTTTTTTTTCACTTTGTAAGTCCTGATCAAAACATTGTTCACACATGGAAGAAAAAAAAAACTTCATCCTAAAGGAGATTTAGTTTCTTAGATTCAGCTATTGGACGAATTCCTTTTCTTTAGTGGAATGACTATTTTACAAACCTCCAAAATGATTTATATCGGCTTAAATTTGCCACCTTGGTTTTATTTTATGATATGAAGGAAATAATGCTCTTTCAGAATCAACAGAGGTTACCAGTCTCCAAAAATGTTTGATATCAAAATCTGCTTTAATCTTTTCAAATGTATTAGAAGTATTGTGCATGGTCAGTGTAGCTCTATTCAGTGTTTAATAATTCCATGATACTATCAAGATACTGATTCTAGAATCATGAATGCCTCTGCTACATTGCTCACAAAGTTAGTAATCTCGGCCTATTTCTGTCCTGCTCTTGTCCTTATTTCCTCATAGTTTAACAGACACTACAAGACTACATGAATAGCTCTTATAAATCTCAAGTTCTTTAATTGTTGGAATAAATCCTCATGCTATTTCTATCCACACAAATGCTCATTTTAAGTATTATTGGTCATATAATGAAAAAAATGTCAGTAATGTTTTTAGAGACTACACATATAGTATACTGGAATATAATATAGAATGCCTTAAAGTACCCATAGCTTAGTCTATCTGAAGTAAGTTTGTCAGTCATAGGAAAATCCAGATTTTTCTCATGTGAAGAGAAAATGAAATGATTAAATAGTTTTGATCCCATATATGGGGAAGGTATAAAACATACAATTCCAGACTTGACTTTCTATTGATTGATGGTTAGGAAGTGGATTTTGGGGTCCAAGAATTTTATATCATACTCTCTGTTATGTCTAAGCTTCGTTTAATATGTTCAGGTTGGCTTTTTTTTTACCAGTCATTTAGTGTGTAAAAACATTGTGTGATGTTCTTGGTGTGGCTCTCATTTCACACATATGTAGAAAGTGAGTTTATTACAATTAAATAATAATTTCATACTTTATACTTAACATTCGAGATTGCTGCAGTGACTGGTCAAGATGAATACCGCAGAAACTTTTTTTCTCTGAACGGGAACATTAACCTTTTGCTATACATTCCACACTGAGTGATGGGCAATTTGATGGATTCTCTTAGCTTACCAACCCCAAATGTTTCATTTTGATCACTTAAAATAATTTTCTTAAGACTGATGATGACTGATGGACTTCTCCTCATTCCTCGTATATATTTTCCAGAATAAATTCTTTAACTTATGGACTACTTTATCTTATTTTTTAATTTAACCCTGCACTAAAAAGGTTGTCATTTGAAATTCTATCTCAAATGTTAAAAAAAGTAGGCACTGCATGTAAAAAGTGATTAATGTCTCATATAAAATGAGATAGTAAATAAAGCAATATGGCTTTTCAAGCAATGTGATCTTGTCACAAGTACTCGGATCTGCAGTAAAAGCACAAAAGCAACTAACGGCAATGTTTACATGTGGAAGCATGTGACTCAATAAAACTCTATTTAATGAAATAGGCAATGGCAACAAAAAAAGATCTCTCAAAAGTCTTTCCTGTACAAGAGTAAAAACAACACAACTTACCAAACTCAGGTTCCTTAAAGCTCCTTTTTTTGTTTTTTTTTTTTTAAATATATTTTTATTGTCCTTGTAGAGTTGATATACAGAGGGTTATAGTTGCATGGATCAGGTAATGAGTAATGAGTACAATTCTTTTTGAACCATGTCTCCCCTTCCATCACTCTCTCCCAGTTTTCCTCTCCCGTCCCCCCCTACTAGCTATCCAATTCATTTTCCACAGTGTCTAAGTATCACTACTGAATTTGTTCATCTTGGCTCCACCTTTTCTACACCTTCCCTTACTCTCCCAAATACAAACAAACTGACAAATAAGACAAAAGGAAAAGAAAACAAAAACAGGAACAATGGCAACTAAAAAATGTCTCTTGTTTATTCTCTTAGAGTTCAATTCATAGGAGTGGTTGAGAAAGGCTCAAGAGCTATGTGCAGATTATCATACAGAATAATTTTCTATGAAATGAACTCAAAGCTCTATTTTTGACAGTATTAGGTTTGGACTAAGTTTTGAACAAACTAGGGTTTGGTAAACAAGTGCTCAGCCATTTGAGCTACCTCCTTGTCCTCTTTTTGTTTTACTTCTTTTTTTTTTACCTCAAGTTAGGTCTCTACTTTTTTGTATGGGTCTCATCTTGAGACATCTTTCTCTCTGACTTCTACATAGCTGGGATTACAGACAAACACTATCAGGTCTGGCTTGTTTTCTGAGATACACCTTTGGCCAGTGGTAGTCTCAAACCATTATCTTCCCATCTCTACCTCACTTATACCTAGGATTACAAGCATATACCATTAATCAAAGATGTGTACCAACTATGGGCCATGTATACAGGTAAAACCACTCCATCTAAAGAACAACGGAGAGCTATGCTATATTTTAACTTGCCCTGTTCTTATGTCTTCAGTCCCAGTTCTAAGGTGACCTTTAACAAAGCAGCTCACAATTGTGGTTAAACATGAATAAGTACAAGAACAGAGGTAGCAGCCAAGCTGCAGTCTAGAAGCCCACTGGAGAGGGCTGAACAGTATGGCTTCCTTCAAAGTCTTATCCCTGAAGCATTGTCATTATTTGAACTTTCTAAAGATTCCACTCACAAAGTAGATTTAACACTTATTTGGGTCACCAATGCGACATCAGTCTAAAATATTAAGAGGCAATAGTTTAACATGTAGCTTCCCGAGATTGTAACAGTTATGGTTAGAGATAACAAAAACGTGAAAGCATAAGTTAGAGAATAAAATATCTGCAGGGATTTTGAAAACAGCAAGCATACACATAGGACTGTTCTCTTGCTCAGGAAAGATCTAATAGTACCCTAAGCCATTACCAGAGGGCAATTTTAAGGTTTTGTGCAATAAATAAATAGGTAGATAGATGAAGACAATAAAATAAAATAACAAAATAAAATGCAGATTGCCTGGATTAAGCATGTTAAATAATAATTTTATGTCACAGAATTAGCTTTAAAAAGTTATTGAACAAATGACTGCAGCTATCAGCATGCTTAAAAAATTTGCAACAATGAGATGTACAAGTCGTTATGTCGAAAGCGAACTTTACAACTTTGGTGGGGGGGGGCACGGGGGCGGGGGAAGCAGGGAGGATTGGGCGGGGGCGGGGGGGGGGGAGGATGGGAGGGGATGGGAAGGGGAAACAAAGGAGGAGGCTACAATGCTTGATAAGAAATGTACTCGTTATCTTGCCCATGTGATTGTAACGCCTCTGTACAGTATTTTCACTATATATATATATATATATATATATATATATATATATATGATTTTCAGAGTAAGTATATTATGTTATTTTTAAATATTTAGGTTTCCTCTAAAAGTTGAGGTGTGCATGGCCCATACACAAGAAGAAAAGATAGTGGACTTACTTTGACAAAGATTTAAAGTCAACCATTTTAAATGTGTTCAAAGATCTGTGGGAAACCACATGTAGGGATTTAAGCTATGAGAATATGCCAAGCCAAATAGAGAATTACAGCACCTAGAAAAAATGACATTCCACATATAAAAAGTACAAAAAAATTGAATGAAAAAATTCACTATAAGGGCTGGACAGCAGATATGAACAGTTAGAAAAAAGAAACAGTAACTGAAAAATGACAGCATAAGAAAAAAATGACATTCCACATATAAAAAGTACAAAAAATTGAATGAAAAAATTCACTATAAGGGCTCGACAGCAGATATGAACAGTTAGAAAAAAGAAACAGTAACTGAAAACATAAATGTTAAGATTATATAATGTGAGGAACAGAAAAAATTAAAGAAAAATCAATAAAGCTTCGGAAATGAGTGGCATTCAAACATGCACATAATAGAAATCTCAGAAGAAAAGAGAGAAATAAGAGGGAGATTGGGAAAGGGTGAGAAGAACAAGAAATTGGTGAAAATGGATTTGAAGAAATAATGAACTAAAATTTGGTGACAAACATTAGACACCAAAAAATTCAACAAACTCAGAAGTTGTATTTTGACATATCATAACAAAGCATGTCAAAACCAAACAGACAAAATCATGTTAGAAGCTAAAGAGCAGTGACTTAATGTAGACAAATAATCATCAATGTCATGGTTAGCTTTCAAGTGCTCTTAGGATACCACAGAGGCCAGAAAACATCCAAATGGCAGACAGAGAGTAAAGCATGACTTTTTTCCAGCAAAAACATTTTTCAAAAATGTAAGGGAAAATTTTTAAATCATTAATAAAAGAAAATAAACAACTCATTGATAGTTGACCAGTTATTCACTAAATACTAAAAGAAGTCCTTTAGCTCACCTGGAAAGTTACCAGACAGCAATTGAAACCTCTATGAAGAAAATAAAGAATTTTACCAATAAAAATAAAGCTAAAGATAGATACATCGGTACAGAAATCTTCATCCAACAAGAGAATATACATTCTTCTCAACTGCATGTTCTTAGAAGACACCTGATATGATAGTCTTAGTAAATTTACATGATTTTAAATCATAGAAAGTATGTGAGAGAAGCAGAATTGTCAAAACAAATTGTGAGAAAACAACTTGTAAAAGAAATGCTCTATCTTTGAGGATTTAGGCTTACTGATTTCACAACTGCAGCAATTGAGACTATGGGAGTGACCTGAGGATTGTATAGCTCAACACAGTAGAACTAAGAGCATAGACATGGATATATGAGTTGAGAATCATTTGATACTTGATATGAATGTTATATTAGCTTCTTATTGCTGCTGTTATACAAATTTAGTGGCTTAAAACAACATAAATTTATTATTATTATAGATTTAGAATATAGAAGTGAAATTCCAAAATAATTTTTACTGAGTTAAAGTCAAGTGTTGGAAATAAAAATAATAAGATAGAAAAGGCCAAATATTATATGTTTAGTTTACATGAAATGTACAAAACAGATACTGCCTCCAGGTCTGAAAGCAAATGAGTGATGGATTGACAGAAGCATAGTAAGAGGAGAATGTGAAGTGACTGTTAATGGGTATGGATTTATTTTGGGGGAGGAGCACCACTCTGTTATAAACAATGGTATTAATTTCCTAGATTTGTCAATTTATTGTAGAAGAGTGACTTTAATGACATATAAATTGTATCTGATATTTTTTATCAAAAAGGGAATGGCTGGCAAGCCTAATTTGGTCTGTGAGGTATTTTTCCAATGTTTACATAAGATAAAATGAGCCATGTCTTCTTTATTTATCCACTGTAAAGCAAATTCTAGGTCTTAGCTATGTAGAGAGCATCAGTAAATGTCTGCTAAATTGATAGATGAGTAATTGAGTACTACATGAGATCACACTCATCTATTAAAAGAGCATATTCTGTAACTGTGGTAATCAGACTAATTTATCTTTAATGAAGAGTAATTTTCACGGTATTCATACACATTTTTTTTCTTCCTACTCCTCATCACTTATATTCTACCTGTATAGCGTAAGTGATCCCTAAATATTTAATGGTTTGTTTTTAATTAAGTCTTTCACCATAGCAGATATTTTTCTCTTTAGGGACAGTCATTATACACTCAAGAGAAATGCCAAAAAGTAACATGGCTGTAGATTGTAACTAGCCCCTTGTTTCTTTATGAGAATCAAACACACTGTTTTTTAGAGATGACTGAGGTTGCTTGGGTGTTTCTTCTCAGTAGTTATCAGGTGTTGTGCAGGATCCTTTGGTTACTTCTCTCTCAATTTTTGAGTGTTCAGCGTAGTATTCAAAGTTTATTAGACTAGACTCCATGGGAGCCCAGATGTATTTTTGATGAAAAACATGAAGTAGTTGGAATAGATCATATTCCAAGTTCCAAATTCCATCACATCTGTCGCAATCTCACATAAACATTACTTTTATAAAGAATTCTTTCAAAGTGTCTAAAACTCATATATCATTGACATGTTTCTCTTGAAAATGATAGCTATTAAAGCCATGCCATGAAGAAAAAACTGGACCCCCTGAGTGCCATAAGTGAGCTGTCAGAAAATCAATGATGGAACTTGATACAAAAACCCTTTTTCACCGTTCCTTCAGACTGGTTTGTCCACTAGACCACAGATAATCATTCACAGAATATAAAAGATCACTTGACCCATCACTGAAATAAAGCCACCCCCCAAAGAGGCCTGGATTATCAATTTTATAGAACTCAACTGAGGAATCCAATAAAAAAGGACAGGAATCCAATATACACAAACTACTTGATGTTGCTCATCGCCTAAATTGCTCTGTAGATGTCACTTCATCAATCCAAAGCAGTGTGTTTCTTGCTAAACAGGAAACATTTTAAACATATATTCCCATCCCATAGGAGAGGCCAGCGTAGATTTAAAACCACTACCTCTATATCCTGGAGTTGTGTTCTCATGCAGTTATCATGATTGGAGCTAATACTAGGTACTATGTGCAACACAAGAAATGTACAAGGTGTGGGTAATAACTTCTAAGACAGCATGTTGTCACTGTGAGCCTGACCCATCTTACCAGCAGCATGTGTTTTAAGTTAAGCCTGGTGAGTCATGGCCACGTGGACTCTGACTATTATCTATCTTCAATCCTTTCAGAAATTTCTATTTTTTGAAATCTTATTTTTTATAAAGATGCTTTACAGAGGGTTTAAAATTACATCAGTAAGGTGATGCATACATTCTTGTAGAGCATTGTTACCCACTCCTTTGTTTTTTTCCTACTATCCCTTCCCTCCCCCATTTCCCACATTCCCCAAACTTCCAAAGTTGTAAAGTTCATTTCCAACATTGTGTCTTGTGAGTATCATTGTTGCAATGTCCTTATTTCAGAATTTCATTAATCAAAGGCACTAGAAAATTGTATAGGGAACTAGAGTAATACATTTCAGATACCATCATCTAAATTCAAAGAAGTCAATTCATAAATGAGAGAATTTATAAGAATAACTGCAAATTCATTTTGATTTTAATTTTTCAGAGCCATTCAAATCTAGAGATTAGATTATAGTTAAGAAGAAATGGATTTGACTTGTTTCATAATGCCAAAACCGTTATAAAATTAATAGAGGGACACAACTCTGCCTGCCTGCCTGCCTGCATTCGTTCGTTCGTTCGTTCGTTCGTTCGTTCCTTCCTTCCTTCCTTCCTTCCTTCCTTCCTTCCTTCCTTCCTTCCTTCTTTCTTTCTTCCTTCCTTCTTTCCCATGCTGTCCTGTGGCTTGAATTGTGGGCCAGGATGCTGTAATACAGTTTGTATAAATAAGACTTTATCTATATCCTTGAGACACAACTTCTTTCTTAGATTTTGTTTTAAAATTTTCTATGAAAATATGTTTTATTTTATTGTAAAGATACTGTACAAAGGGGTTACAGTTAGTTACATGAGTAAGGTAATGAGTACAGTTCTTGTCGAACATTGTCACCCCCTCCTTTGCCTCCTTTGTTTGTTTTCTACTGTCCACCCTCCCTCAGGAAACTGTAAAGATCATTTCCAACATAGTATCTTGTGAGTCTCGTTGTTGCAATGAGTCATCCTGTGTCCTTGTTTCAGAATTTTGTTATTCCCCTCTCCCCCACCCCCAAATTAGATAAATGTAGATACAGGATGCAGGGTACCAGTGACAAGAGGGGAAAAACATACAAAAGAAACAAAAAAAAGTCACATAGTACATTAAAAACCACAACCATAAAGAAAAACTCTTGTGTCCATGTTGCTTAGCATCATCTTATATGGTCATATATACATAGCTTTTGAGGTTTTTTTTTTCTCATCTGATAAGATTATCCTAGACATATACTAGTTATTGCAAATAAGGGAAACCATGGGACCTGTATTTATTTGGATCTGGCTTACTTCACTTAAAATGATTTTTTCCAAGTCTTTCCATTTCCTACAAATGGGGCAGTGTCGTTCTTTTCTGATGGAAGCATATATTTCATATATATATATATATATATATATATATATATATACATATATATATATGCTTATATACACCAGCACAACTATGTTTATCACAGCATTATTCACCATAGCTAAAATATGGAAACAACACAGATGCCCTTTAGTAGATGAATGAATCAAGAAAATATGATATGTGTGTGTGTGTGTGTGTGTGTGTGTGTGTGTGTGTGTGTGTGTGTGTGTGTGCATACTGGAATTCTATCCTTCTTGGATTTTTGAAAGTTAAGGGAGGAAAAGTGGGTAGGGGAAAAATAAAGGAGGGTATAACAATGCTCCATAGGAAATAGACTCATTACCTTGCTCATGTAACTTTACCCCTCTGTAGAGTATCTTAACAATAAACAATATATATTAAAAAAATAAAAAGAGATTCATGGACTTTGCTGCCCTGAAATTTGAAATTTGATCCTCAGATGTCAGCCTCCTCAGTAGCTAGCTGGGATTACAGGCATGAACCACTAGTGCCTGACTCAAAAGAATCTTTTTTTTAAGTCATGGGGCTTGAACTCTGGGCCTGGGTGCTGTCCCTCAGCTCTTCAGCTTAAGGCGAGTGCTCTACCACTTAGGCCACAGCCCCACTTCCGGTTTTCTGATGTTTAATTGGAGGTAAGAGTCTCATGCACTTTCCTTCACTGGACTGGCTTTGAACCATGATCCTCAGATCTCAGCCTCCTGAGTAGTTAGGATTACAGACATGAGCCACTGGTGCCTGGCTCAAAAGAATCTTTTTTTACATTGATTCATTCAATAGTTATTTCAATATATAAATATGGAGCATGAAACAAATTGAAAAACTTTTCTTTCCTTCTTTCATTTTTTTTTTTTTCCTTTTCTTTTTGGTGGGGCAGGTTTTCTGTTGCTTTTCTTTTTTAGAACATTTGATTCTCCAGAAATCTTAGTTTTCCATTAAATCTGTTGATTGTATAGACAAACGTGGGCTTATATTTCAGCTTCTTATCAAAGTCAAATCTGTTGAAATTTGCCTACTTTATATAAAAGTGTTAGTCATATTGTTTCATATTTTAAACCTTCTTTATTTGTTAAATAAACTGTTAATATTAAGACTTGTAAGCTTCTTCCACCATATGATCAGATATCTTTTCATCAACCAAATAAATTTTCTAAAATGGAGGCCAAATATAAGCACAGAGATTTTCTCCTATTTTTAATTTTATGTAAAGCTATAGAACTGTATCAGTTTTGTACCTCCATTACTGTCCCCCTCTGTGGAAAACTATTTGCAACAAAATGCTCTGTATTTTATAAAGCAGCATCTTTCAATTAATTCTTAATAAGAGTTTCAGACTAGTAGAATTAGGGTAGAAATCAGAGCCAAGATCCCAATTTATCCCCAGTGAGTGAATGGCAGGATTCCATCATCCAATCAATCTTGCCTTTCAGTACTGAAAAGGTCAGGCAATGCCATGCTTGTTATAAAACACCACTCCTGATTCACTTTAACTTTGGTCCAGATGGATCAAGTGCATTATGGCAAAACTCACCAAGAGTTCCTATTTTTAAAGCCATTTTTTGCTCCTATATTTTAATATCTTAGGGCCCAATGTAGCTGGAGAACTAATTATATATATGGTTATATATAATATATAATAAATATGTAATATAGCATATAATATAATATGATATATATTATATGTAATATAGCATATATGTCATATAATATAATATGACATATAATATAATATGACATATATGCTATATTACATATTTACTATGTATCATATATATTATTCACCGAAGAACTATGCTCTGTGCATAGGTATGTATCTTCATATATGTGGACCCATGTAGCTTTTTGTAACAAGTATCATCCATGCAAAAGAAACCTGTCTATAACCTGTCTATAAGAGAATTTTATAGTTATTTTCATTTTCATTTTTTCTCCCTCAAATGGTATCAGCATTTTTTCTTGGCTGATACAGTGATCCCCTCATCTTCTTCAGGCTGTTATGAGGCAAGTATCTTTTATAAATGAGATATATTTGTAATAGAATTTTCAGACTAGAATTTTACTTTTGTACATCTTTTTTAAATTGGTTTGTGTAGAAAGAAGCAAGTCCGTTTTTCGATTTCACTTCTATTTCTATTTCACTTTCTCATAGCCTGCTAAATAATATGATATGCAAAAACTTCAATGTATCTCCAAGTACAAAAGTTTTCTTTATAGTGGGGATTGGATAGGATTGATAGATTGTAGTATGGTGGGCCCAGGGCCCTCATGGCTTGATAAGAACAATGTGTGAAAGTGTTTCTTACAAATGATGAGCTTTCTTTTCAGTGGTGATATTAGAATTCAGACCAAACCAGGCTTTTGACTTGACATGGAGAATAGTGTTAAGATAAAGAGATAAAGATAAAAAAGGTAAAGATGAGATTGCATGGCGTGACATCATATTCATCAAAGATGAGCCAACATAAAATGAGATGGTAAATATGTCATTAAAAAGCTTTTAGAATATACTCAGGAGTTTCTGCTACTTTTCTCTAGGCGGTTCTCCCTGGGACTGAGCACACTTGTGAAATGGATGCCATATTCTATCTTCACAATGCTGTTGGTAAAAAACAGATATTTGAATATATCCTTCAGTTCTAGAATATATTATTAACCTTAAATAATTCCAAAAACTTATGCTAGTGTTCTCACTGTTGCTTGTTTCTTGTTATGTACTGGAAGTCTGCTGGGAGGAGTAGTGAAAATAATAGTTCTGAAGATCATTATCCCAATCCCATAACCCTATATTGAGATCACACCAATTTCTCCTTTCTAAGCCTCCTCACACAATCCTTTTGCTTGCACATTGAAGATAACTTATTTTTCTTTATTTTTAAAATGCCTTGATAAAAATACTGAAAACTTAGTGGTTCATCTTCTCTACAAATAATGTTCTATATCGTTTTCTATTTCTTTACCTCAGTAGCTGTAGTCTCTAGACTATGTGCTGTATACATGTGGCCCTTGTGTATAATATGCAAGAATTGCATTTAGAATTTGGTTTGTCTGCTTGGTTGATTGACAAATCTTCCATTCAGAGGAGTCTATCCAGGGCTACTCATTCTTGTCTATTTGTGTTTGATAGTCATACTGTATAAATATAAGATTTCTCTTGTCAGGAGTGAGCATCTTAGATTATATTTATTTTTCAACATAAATATGTTTCTTATCATCTAAACTATACTGATTATCTAGGCATATTTCATAAGCTTCTTGCACATGTTAGTAAGAACACATGTATCCTAGAGTGTAAGAAAATCATAAAGAACAAAGAGTTGTAATTTTTCTTATGAGGAAACAGTCATGTAGGTATCAGAATAAAGGGCAGAAAGGGAACTCAACAGAACAATAGGCTTTTTTGGGGAGTGAAGCCTGGCTTGGAAGGGCACCTAAATTTCCTTCAGCCTGGCTGAAGGGGAAATGACGCACCCCCCCCCCCACGGCCTCCGTACACTAGGGCTCTTTAAATATTAGGCAAAAAGAGTGAAGGGGGGGAGGACAGATGGAAGCAGGGTGAGATGCAGGCAGGGTGGGTGAGCAATGCTATTTGACTGAGGAGTTACAAGATTTCAACAGTCTGTGTGTTCATTGGGGGCATCAGCCTCAGACATGGCCTTGATCTTAGACTCTTTTCCAAGACCGCTGGTACATTTATTCAGGGGTAAGAGGAGGGGAGATAATTCAGCCTTCCTTCTTTCCTTCCTTCCTTCCTTCCTTCCTTCCTTCCTTCCTTCCTTCCTTCCTTCCTTCCTTCCTTCCTCCCTTCCTCCCTTCCTCCCTTCCTCCCTTCCTCCCTCCCTTCCTCCCTCCCTTTCTTCCTCCCTTTTCCCCTCCCTTTCTCCCTTTCTCCCTTCCCTCCCTCCCTTCATCCCTTCCTCCCTTCCTCCCTTCCTTCCTTGCCTCTTTCTTTCTTTATTTCTGGTGGACCATGCTATTAACCCAGAGTAGCCTAAAGTTTGCTATAGAGCACAGAATATCCTAGAACTCAAAATCTTTTTACTCCAACCATCTGAGTGCTAGGATTAGAGCCATACACAGCATATCCTTTCTCTTTAAGAGAAAGGAAACCTTTATCCTCCTAACTTGCTAATGTTAGTATCTTTGATCCATACTTACTCACTTCCTTCTTTCATCTGTCTATCCATCCACACATCTGTCTTTTCAGTATATTTGCAACCGTATCCCAGTATCTATGGTATAATGCAATTCCTCTTGAAACATACAATCACCTTAATCCACAAAACCCCCACTTATTATTGCAAGAAAATTTTAACATGAAATACACCCTCTTAATAGGTATGGTCAGTATAGAATAGTTAGTCACAGACATGCTTTCATGCAACAAATATTTAGAACTTATATTGTATGACTGAAATTTTATACCAGTTGATTAGCAATTATCAGTCTCCCCAGCACCATTTAATTCTTCACTTCTGTGAGTTTAACAATTTTAGATATCTCCTCTAAGGAGTACTGGACACTTGTTGTCTTTCATATTTCAGCTTATTTTAAAGTTTATTCATGACCTTTGTTTACTTCTGGTACTGAAGGCTTTTCCTCTTTTCTTTTCCAGTGGTACTCTACCACTGGAGTCGCACTTCTTCTAGCCTCTTCCTGGTTACTTGGAGTTGAGTTTCACAGACTTTTCTGCCAGTGCTGGTTTTGAACTGTTTCTCAGATCTTAGCTTCCTGAGTAGCTAAGATTACACATATGAGTCACAAATGTCCAGGTTTCATGGGTTCTTTACTAGTCATTTTTGAAATACTATGAGTTCAGCTCTTCTTGTATTTTCTAGGAAATGGCATTGGTTTTTGAAAAAATATTTCCATTTCCCAGAAAAATACCATTTCTTCTATGAAAGGCGAATAAGTCACCATGGCTGCAGTCTGTTTTATGCTGTGAAGAGTTTTTAAAATCTCTCTTGATTTTGTTCCTTCATGAGGACATGTGTGTATGTACACACACACATACACACACACACACACACACACACACACACACACACACACACACACACACACACAGGATACTGGAGAAGGCAATTGTCCGTTTTTGCTTTATTTATTGTGATTATTTATCTGGGCTCTGCAGTCCAACTTGCCCCGTTTGCAGGTTGCCCAGTTGCCCCATTGTGTTGTATAAGATGTGCCAGACACAGAGGGAGGCTGGCCAGTGCTCAGGTGTGTGGGCTGGTGTTTTCATGTAGAACATCTGCCACTTTATAGTATCTGCAAAACAATCATTTCTATTGCTATCTGTTACTTATACTGCAGTACACTTTAAGACCACATTTTATTTCGAAACTCACTTAAATGGCACAAAATAAGAAATATAATTCTTCTGTAAGTGAGCATATAATATTATAAGTAGCAAGTATAGGTCATCTGAACTGTTTGCAACCTGAAGAGTTTCAGATTTAGACTTTTTCAGATTTGGGAAAATGTACACATACACAAGATATTTTGAGGATTAGACCCAAGTCTAAATATAAAATATGTGATATGTTTCATATATACTTTCTAGACCGAGTCTGAAGAAGTTTCAGGGAATAACTTTACTGTACCTGTGTTTTGACTGTGACCAATCAGAGGAAGTCAGATGTAGCATTTTCTACCATGGTGTCATGATGGTAAAGTTTCAGATTTGGGAACGTTTTTTGAGCTTTCATATTAGGTATTTTCAAGCTATATAGATTAAAATAACTAAAATATACCTTTATTTGCCACCCATGTAATGTAAACTATGTTAGCACAGATAACTATAGTCTTCTGGATTTGAGCCTTGGAGCTCTCCTTATTACTCGTTGGCTGTAATGGGATGACTTGCTATGAAACAGTCTTAAAGAAAGCAAAGGGATGAAAAGAAAGCAGAGAGTTCATGCATGGCTTGGGATATATTTATTCAGTTCCAGTTCTTCCTACAAGGAGAGGGATATCAGTCAGTAAATCAAGTACTTGAAGAAGTCAGCTTTATGGAGGAAAGAGCTGTCTTATTTTGATTTTGTTTTTCTTGTTGGCTTGTTTATTTTGCTTACAGGTTTTAGGGCTCAAGAAGTCCAAACAGCATGGGGCAGGGCTGATAAGATCTGTCTGTGATCCTTCCCATCACAATGGGAGCATGTCTCTGTTTTCTGCTCTGTGTTCTCTCTCTTCCTTCTGAGACTGCTAGGAATCAATCATGAGGCCTTCTGCTGAATGACCTTCTCTAACCTTCTCACTTCCTAACCTGTGTTAATGGAAAACTCTGTAGCCAGATTAAATTTTCACCATTTTAATACCATTAACATAAAACTTGGAGGATGACATTTGTGCATGCATTTAGGGTGGCAAAGAACAAACATATTCAAGCATGGATCAGGCAAGAAAATAATGGTTTCAATGTTGGGACCCTTAAAAGACAGTTCAGAACTCTTCAGATAAAATAAATCCATTTCAGAAGAAGGGCTATCTTGTACAACAAATATTGTATTTATGTATAAGCAATAGTGTGATTTTTTTGACCAACAGCTTCTTTATTAATCAATTTCTTCTCTTATTTATGTATGTAAAAACTGTTTTCTTTTTTATTCTTTAGACATCTTAGATCAGGAAAACTCCTAATGAGAGAAAAGCTAATTCACATTCAGCAGTGCTTGCAAATGAAATTAAAATTTCATTAATCACAACAGTCTCAAATTCATTGAGATTACAGACAGGATTTGGTATGTGAATGCATTTTTAGGCCCCTTGAAATAATGGAACATTCTCCAACTCCCACTACTACCTTAGATGCCACCGAGAGGAGGAGAAAGTATCTCTAATAAATCTGTAATTGGCTTCAGAGTTCAGCAATTTATTTTTCAATAAATGTTAAAAATAAAGTGTATTCAGTATGTGTAAGTTTATTTCTAGAGTTTTCTTATTGTTGGAAGTGCTGCTGTTTGAACTCAATGCTTTATACTTGCTCGGTTATTACTTTATTACTTGAACCAAGCTTCCAGACTCCTTTTGTGCTGGTTAGTTTTTTTAGATGGACCTCCATTTTCCACTCAGACATATGCTCATTCTTAAATTTTTAGTGTCAAAATTAAAAGATGCATATTTAAAAGAGTAGTGATAGATTAATGCAATCAAAATACTTTATATGCATGTGTAAAAATGTCACAGAGAAACCCTTTTCCACAATCAATTTACACTCATTTAAAAATGCAAGTAATAAGGCTGGGCACTATTGGCTCACAGCAGGTCTAGAGGTTGAGATTTGAGGATTAAGTTTCAAAGGCAACCCAGACAGCAAAGTTCATAAGACACTCTCATCTCCAAAAAAACTCCTTTATTTTGACATTAACTTAGATCTTTCTTTCTTTTCTTAATTAATTTTTTATTGTAAAGTACTGTACAGAGGGGTTACAGTTACATGGGTAAGATAATGAGTACAGCATTGTTACCCCCCTTTGTTTTTCCCCTACCATCCCTTCCCACCTGCCTCCCCAATGCCTCCCCCTGACCAAGTTGTAAAGTTTGTTTTCAACATAGTGTCTTGCACATCTCATTGTTAAATGGGTCAGCCTGTATTCTTATTTTGTTATTTCCCTTCCCCTCCCCAAATTAGAAAAATGTATATACAAGATGCAGGGCACCAGAATCAAATACAGTGAAAACAGGGGTTATACCATTGGGGAAGAACATACAAAAGAAACCATAAATGTCACATAGAACATTAAAAACAACAGTGGTAAAAATAAAATAAACTCCCTTTTAAAAAGTCAGACATAGAGTTGTGACTAAAGTGGTAGAGCACTAGCCTTGAACATAAACAAAGCTTAGGGATAGCAGCCAGATTCTGAGTTCAAACCCAGGACTGGTGCACGTGCATGGACGTGCATGTGCACACACACACACACACACACACACACACACACACACACACACACACACACACACACACACATATACACATACACACTCATACACACACTCTAAAACCTCCCAGTAGGGATACTTAAAAAACAAGGCATGTTGAGAGTCTAAGAGCAGTCTGAAGATGTCTTTGCGTTGTAGTATAACTGAAGAATCTAGTAAGTTAAAATGTCTGGAAAATGGAGATCAGCTCGAACTTCAGACTTGACAATCTGTACTACAATTGACATTTACCAAGACCTCTGAGTTTTGGGTACTACAAACAGGATCTTCAGAAAAACCCAAGTCCAAATGATGTGTCCTTGAATAACACACAGCACAAGATGACAAACCTAATGATTTTCCAGCAGATGACAATTTAAATACATCTGTGAATGTTTGCTTTTAAATTCACTATCTTTACACAAATTCCATCCAACCTAATAACAGAGGCTTGCTCTTGCTTCAAACGTACTTGGTTTTGGGACAGATATTTTGGCTTCTTAAAATTGCTGAAAGAAATCACTATATGTAAAGACAAAGATTAGATTGCTAATGGCCATTTTTTCTCTGTAACGAAACAAATATTATCTGATTTAAAGACTTCAATAGACAGTTTGAGGTTGTTTCTCCTTTTCAGAACTCTATCCTTCAATATCCCTATGTGATGTATTCCAAGACCCTCTGTAGATACTAGAGTCTACATATACTCAAGAACCTTGTACATGTAGTATTGTATTTGCATATAAACTGTGCACACCTTCCTGAATTCTTTATGTCACGTCTATATTACTTATAATGCATAATATAATTTAGATTATATGTAAATAGCAGTTATACTAAACTACTTAACAATGACTGGGGAAATCTACACATATTATATACAGATGCAATATTTATGTTTTATAGCACTTTGAATCTGTAGTGTGTTGACTCTCTAGTCTGCAAATATAGAGGGCAGACTATGATGTATTAATATCATCCTCACCATTGAACAAATGATGGGCAATATCTCTTGGAATGTGGTGCTCTTCTCAAACAAACTAAGCAAGCAAATTCTATGTGTCACTGTCATCTTCAAATAATTGTCCAGTCATTGGCATCTTCAAAATTTAGTTCTTTTTAGCTAGAAGTTCCATAGAAATCTTATCTAGTTTAAATAATTGTGATGACTAGAAGATACCTTATATAAACTATAATAGTCTACATAGAATTGCTGTGATATCATCTCTAACTTGTTACTATTAAAGGGCACAGATGTATACCATAAGGTAGGGTACAGGAACATTATACTGACTCTTAGTATTGTATGTAATACATTTTTATGAAAGCAGATGTAAATGTTTGATTGGAAATTTCAAAATGAAAATTCTTTGAATGAGATTGATACCTTCCCATCATTCATACTTGTCATTGTGGAGGAGAGCAAAAGTGAGTTGCTGAGTTAAAAGGGTTAGATTGTGGTAAGTTGAGGGACAATGTAAACCAAGAAGCAAACTGTGAGTTATGGAGGGAGAAAACTGATCATAGATTGAGAAAAAGAAATTAATATCTTTGAATTGAGGCCTAAGAATCAGAGATAAACTTGAATATTTTAACTAAAGAAGTCATGGCATTTTGAAGAGAGTGAAGTCTTTCATGGTTACTAAGCTCACCACTTTATTTCTTCCTCCCCCTCCCCCTGCTTTCTTTTCCCCTTCTTTCTCTTCCTCTTCTTTTGTATCAGTATTGGGTCTTGAAGTCAGAGCTTGGCACTGTGCACTCTACTACTTGAGCCACTTCCAGCTCCACGTCCAGAGTTTTGCTGGTTAACTAGAGATAAGATTCTAATGGATTTTTCTTTCCAAGATGGCTGCAAACTCTGATCAGTTTTCAGCCTCCTGAGTAGTCAAGATTCCTGGCTTGAGCCATTGGCACCTAGCAAAAGAACGCTTTCTTATTATACTTTAATGGGAGAGACCCTTGCACATGAACTATGCTCTCACATATGCCACTGAATTGATTTCTAAATTCTCCACAGTGGCCACAACTCTCAATAAGATGCCCTTAAACCTGGAGACTTTTGCCTGGGTCTTTTCCTGCCAATGAACTCTTAACACAGGTTTATGGTTTATTTCAATGGAAAATTAGCCACTGGTGATTTTTCCCCTCCTTTCTTCTCTTTCTTCCTCTTTCTCCCTTTTCATTTTCCTCTTCTTTCTTTCTTTCCTGTCTGTTTCATTGAACAGTAAGAGTCTAGTATGCAATGATGACATCCACTAAACCCTGGTGAGACCTTATCTCAGGTTCATGCCAGAGCAGTTAGTTTGTAGCTGGGAAAGCATATGAAAGAAGCAGTACTTAATTGAATTGATTAATGGAAATGAACAGAGGCTTATTTAATGAATATTAAAAGACTGACTCAATGAGTGATTTTATGATATGAATCTGGAACTGGAAAAATTATAAACTGCAAGTCTCTGGTGAAGAAGTAATAAATAGAACTCTTTTCTAGGAGAATGAAACCGTATTTCCCTCAGAGGATTTAGATTTTTCAGTGGCATTTTTTAGCATCTATAGCCCTATTAAACCTTGTTATTTTCTTCCTAATTTGTTCCATTTAGAAATGATTTTCATTTAACTTTTCCATGGCTCATTTCTCTCTTGCAGAACATTTTCATATGATTCTGTGATAAAGTCCATGCTGTAACACAGTTCCATTATAAAACCATAATAATATAATAAGTACCAACTAAACAGTAATAGGCAATACCCAGAACATTAAAGACTGACAGGAGAAGACATCAAGCACCTGGGAAGTCAAACGTTATTTTTGAATGCCCTGCAGCATTCTTTCCTTTTGTGGGTATTTCTGACCATCTCAATAAGGTTCCCTGCCTGGTGGAGAGGATTTTGAAGAAACAGTTCACATGATTTGTAAGGGACATTCCTCCCCTTCCTACAAAACCACCAAGCCACATCTTTTCATGACATGATTATCATTCTTTAACCAAAAGCCCATAATGGGAAGAAGGTTTCATTTTTATGGCATCTTCTTGTCCTTCATGTTTTGTGAAATACTGCTTTTTTGTTCCATTGAGTGGGCTTGTTTTCTCTAGATAATTTAATGTGGGTCATTAGCAACTTGAGTATCTTCAAAAATTAGTTTCAATTTAATGACCATCTCCTCATTAAACTCTCCTCAATCTCATACTTTGTGAATTACAACCCCTCCCTGCATGGAAACAAAGCCATTCATGCCTGAGACTTGTAATCTGGGTTTATCAAAATGGACACACAGACAAACACTATCAGAATAAGTCAGATCTCAGTTAAGACCAGGAGCATATATACATGAGGAGAGGATTGTGTTTCTCTGAGCATGTTTAGTGTTATCTAAGGTCTGAGTTGGACGTGTGGTTATGTAGGCTAAGGTGAGGAAAAGAGCAAAGTAGAAGATGAGAGATACATATAGGGTCAAAGTAATGATTTTCTATTTGTCCTGTCCTCCACTAACATGCAATGTAGCTCTAACCACCTCGTTAACCTTGGCCCTGTTCAAATGCATGTAAAAATCATTCTCTAGGAAACTGATACCATTTACTTGGGCTTTGAAGGGTGGGTACAGATTGTTCTGCTAGAACAAACTGCAGAAACAATTCTAAAATTGTATATAGACTGCGGAGATGGCTCAGTAGTACAGTGCTTGCTTAGTATGTGTGACATTTTGCCTTCAATCCCAGTAACACACACACACACACACACACACACACACACACACACACACACACACACACACACACACACACACACCAGATATATCATGAAATTCTATATGACTGGAGAATCTTAAAATATAACGTTGGATAAGAAATGTTCTCAATACCTTGCATATGTAACCCCTCTGTACATCACCTTGACAAAAAAATTAAATTAAAAAAAAGAAGTACTGGCTTTTTGTTTGGTTTTTGACTGTTAAGAAAATAGCTGCATTTTTCCCATTCATACCTGTTCCCCATCTTCTAGCATCTTGTCAGGATGGTTAGAATACAACCAACAAACTAATATATGACTAGGCAGTCACATATTACCAAAGATACATACAACTGATTTTTTTTATTTTCCATGTGACCTTGGGGCTTTATATGGAGCAAACATGGAAGGATAAGCCCTATTTAGTCTTAATAGCTTTAAAATAACAATGGGTCCACTCTGCACATAAGAGTGCAGAGTGCGTGGATGAAATGGGAAAAAACATTTAAAAATTTTAATCTACTCCTTGTTTGCATATAAGATACCTTGTTGTATCTCAAAAGAAACCAAAGAAGCTTTCTTATAATTAAGCTATAGCCTTACATATTAAAGCATTGATAGGAAGAACTCATAAATTCAGTGAAAGTATCATATCCCTGATGCATTCCTCAAATTTTAGCTCAGCTTCCTAGCATCTGTTCAGTTGAGCATATACATTTTAATTTTTTGTAGTTTCTTCTTTTTCCTCCACTATCCTATGAATTTTTCTGGATAGACTTTTCTCAGTTATAAATTATCACTTCCTTATTCTAGGAACTGCTTGTGACCCTTTCATTTCGTTCTTGTCATCATTCTCAGCATGAAATGCAATTCTTTTATAAGTTAATTTCTTACTTTCTTACATCGAGTTCCACTAGTGTTTTCCCAACTCTGATTTTTGCCCTATATATTCTTTACCTTGTGGTTTCTCTTCCCCTTGTGAAGTCTATGTGTGAGAATTGAATAGAATCCTTGGGTTAAAAATAGTTTCTGACATTACTGGTGATTCCTAGGCAGTAGTCTAGCAAATCACCTTTTCCTATTTGATTTCCAGCTAACATGCTGACAGAGCTTCAGTCGTCTTTTCTAATTATCCCATTACCTTGCATTTAGTGGAGACTCACAAGCAATGTTTCAGTTTGCATAACTCTTCCATCATTTACAATTTTGTAGAATTAGGAATGTAGGAAAACACAAGGACTGCTACTTAAGGCTTACTTAAAAGGAACAACATTAACTAACTATATTGGTGAAAGATTGAGCCATGTTTTTCAGTACGCTTGCACTTGAGCCATCTTTGTAAGATCCAGAGCATTAGCTCACTCAGAGGCAGTTTTCTTTTCCTTACTTCTATTACACAGAAGCTATGCTTCATACTGAGAAGTGATGACGATTAAGTACAGCCTCAAAGAGAGAGGCAAACCCAATTGGCTGCCCACTGGGATACAATTTCAGGAAAAGGTTACCACAAACAAATGCATAGGAAGTAACTTAAGAATTTATTTAATGCCCTCATTTTTTATATTATACTACTGTAAATATTCATAGTCAGTAACTATGTAGACCACTAATGGCTTAGAAGCATTCATCTTGTGTGCGTGTGTGTGTGTGTATGTGTGTGTATGTGTGTATGTGTGTGTATGTGTGTGTTAGCCATATTGTGAAAACATCTTACAAATAGCACCATTCATATGAACCCACAGTGCCCAAGAGGCTGAATGATTATCTGTTAACATCATTTGGGGGCATAAAATGAATTATAATATTGCTTTTCTTAGACATTCAAAAACTTTATATTCAAAAGTAAATTTTGCATATATATGTATTTGTTTCAATTGACATGTTAAAATACATTAGAGAATACAATACACCATATAATTGAGAGTTGGACCATCTGATAGTATGTGAGTTCTTTTAGGAAATGAAATGATAATGGAATTTCTACTCATGGTGCTAAGAAATGATTATCCTTTGTTCTCTTCTGTGAAGTCATATCATCTTATTTTAGTTGATTCCCCTGTATGCTTCTTTAGGCAAGTCAGTAAATTGAGAGAAGTCAAATACATCTTTCTTTGGGGGAATGAAATCTGGCTATTTGGGTGAGAGAATAATTTCTTGGGTTATGTTCAGCAGGCATTACTGAATGATAGGCTATTTTTCTATAATGTGGATAGTTCCACATAATTTTTTTTTCTTTTCCTATTCTTGACAGGTGCATGAGGCAGTCCCATGTTACACTGAATGCAATCAGTATTCCTGGGTTGTAGAACACTGGTCTCCATGCAAAATCAACAATGAGCTGAGGTCACCACGATGTGGAAGAGGGATACAATCCAGGAAAATCAGGTGTGTGAAAATGGCAGATATGGAAGTAGTGTTGTGGCTCAAGTGGTAGAGCATTATCCTTTAGATGAAGAGCCCAGAGTTCAAGCCCTATGACTGCAAAAACAAAAAAACATATATTTAGGTCAGGTGCCAGTGGCTCACGCCTGTAATCCTAGCTACTCAGGAGGCTGAGATCTGAGGATGGTGGTTCAAAGCCAGCCTGGGCACAATAGTCTGTGAGACTCTTATCTCCAATTAACCACCAGAGAACTGGAAGTGGCACTGTGGCTCAAGTGGTAGAATACTCACCTTGAGCTGAAGAGCTGAGGGATAGTGTCCAGGCTCAGAGTTCAATCCCCATGACTGACAAAAAGAAAAAGGAAAGAAAAGAAAAGAAAATGGCAGATATGCAAAATGGGGCCACATCATTTTGGCACACATAACTACATATATAATATGTACATTCATATACATACACCTATATATACACATATATATGTAAAGAACATCACTTGTCTAAGTTTACTCTGATTTTTATATCATATTCACTGGCTTGTGCTCATCTTCAAAGCATCTAGGAAGACGTGTAACATTCCTACCATGTGCGTAGTATAATTACTCTGTAATGCAGTTATAACTCTTACCGTTTTCTGCATCCCACTGTCATAAAAATGAGCTTTGTGAGCAGGCTGGGATCCCTCCACTCACTGTTTACAAATAAAAATGTTGTGACTGTCTTCTATTCCTCTTTTTTGCACTCTTGTTAGTACAGGATAAACCTATATGAGGATGTCAATATATTGAAAAAGTCAATTTAAACCCCAATTGAGTCTTATAAACCAAAATCTAAAGATACCAATGGATAGGAGCTATACATTGTATTTCTTTTTTTAAAAAACATATCTCAGAAAGAATTAATATGTCCTTGATTATTTACAGTGGGATCTTGTCCAAATATTTTTGTAGAAATAAATGGAGAATTATAACCAAAGTTTAAACAGGGACTGAATTTGATAAGTAGGCCTAGTTAGAAATGATTTTGATAGAGAGAAGAACAAAAGAACAAAGGACAAAGGCAATAAACCTAAAGACTGAATAAAACATAGTGAAAATGTTCCTAGACAATAATTTATATGCAGAATAAGAAGAAAACCAACCCTAGTTATCCATTCAATTGAATAAGCATCTCATCAAATTTAGAAACTCCATTTCCAGGGGAGAGACAATGCTCAAATCATGTAGCTGCTCATTGAACTATGAGTTTGATGATTTTTATCTAGGACATCAGTTGCCAAGACAAAGACATATGATGAGTATTAATACTTGTCATCAATCATACTTCATTTAGTACTGTACTATATACCCATTATTTTCAACATACCAAAGTTACAAAATCCCTGGTAGGTATGTTGAAACAAATAGCTGGTGGCAAAATTATAAAGGTATTTCTCATCACCAATCCAAACAAATGGCTAATAGACAAATTGCATTTCTTTCCTTTCTGTTATTTACTTTTACCCTGGAGATATTTAATCTCAGGCTATTGCAAACTTTGTGCTTTTTCTTTTCAAAGACTCAGTCTTCTGTTTCTTATTCTCAGATGGTTTTAAAAAGTGACTGACTAACAGAGTTTATAAAGAAACATGGAAACAAGCTGATTTGTTACATACTCATCCCATTCAGGATTCTTGGCAGCATTAAAGGAAAATGTCAGGAGAGAGAGAAAGCTTTAAGAGAATAAATAGCTACTGGCAGAATCGCGAATGATTGATTGAAGAAAACACTCTTGAACAAGAGGATCTTTCGGCTATATGTATCAGCTCAAACCTATAAAGCCTGATATAATAAGAACAACAAAACTAACAAACATTATTCTGTCATGGACTAATTTTGCTCCCCAGAAAATCTACATGTCAAAATTCCAACCCTTTGTACCTCAATATGTGACTTGAAACATTAGTAGATAAAGAAGATGAAGAAATAACTAAGGTAAAATTAGGTATTGATATGGTCCCTAGTTTAGTATGGTCTGATACAAGAAGCAGAATTAAGACAAATACTCACAGTAGAAGTTCCAATTTAAGCCGGGCACTGGTGGCTCACACCTGTAATCCTAGCTACTCAGGAGGCTGAGATCTGAGGATCGCGGTTCAAAGCCAGCCCAGGCAGGAAAGACCGTGAGACTCCTATCTCCAATAAACCACCAGAATACTGGAAGTGGCTCTGTAGCTCAAGTGGTAGAGTGCTCGCCTTGAGCTGAAGAGCTGAGGGACAGCGCCCAGACCCAGAGTTCAAGCCCCACAACCGACAAAAAAAAAAAAAAGTTCCAATTTAACACACCAAGCCATCCCCAAGTCAAGGGAACAAGACTTGGGGGGAAAAAAACCTGAAAAGCACCTTCATCTCAGACTTTTAGCATTCAGAATTAGGAAAAATAAATTTTTGCTTTCGTGTTACCCTGTATGTATTATTTTTTTGTCACTGTGACAAACTACCTCTTAGAAAAAGCTTATAGTACCTTATTTTCCTCATAGTTTTACAGATTTCAGTCTATCATGATGAGAGGTGAGAGGACATGGTAAAGCAGTTCAAATGATAGCAAATAGGAAGCAGAAAAGGCTACATTGTCTCTTCTCATTGTCTGTGGCATTCCTTGACAAATACTCCATGTTACTGAAATCTCAGTTACCCTGATGTTACTATTGCAACTTTGCCATGTTATCCCAACTTCACAGGTCACTTTCTAGGGATACCTGCAGGGATCCTCTCATTGTCATGAGTTTCCTGGTCTCCCAGGCCTTCCTTTGAAATCTGGGTGGAGACTTCCATCATCCCATAACTCTTGCGTTCTGCTTACCTGAATGGCGATATTACAGACAATGCTGAGATCTGTTAACAGCGTGAGCACTAGCCATGCTCTATTTACAGTAATCTCTACATACAATAATCTCTAGTTGTCTAGGAAGCTGAACACAATGAAATGAATACTTGGAAAAGAACTACCTAGGTTATGTAACTTCCTAGTTATGTTCCCAGAAGCAATCTCTTCTCAAGAGAAACTCTTTCACATTTTTTTTTTTTTACCCTTTCATACTTGAGCACGGCCATGTGTGAAGTCTAGCCAATTCTTGAGTTGCTCTCAGGATATCTCTTCTATTGTCTTTGTGCAAAGTACATGATTCTTCAATTGTTTTTAACAATAATCATTTCCTTGTTTTCAGCTTGATACATGCTCAATTTCTGGCAAAACTACACATTTTAAAAATCTGCTCTCCTATTTACTTTCCATTCTTCCTGTAAACCTGACTAAAAGTAGCCAGCATTCACAATGCCACAGCATGAATATTGACTGTTGTAAATTTTTCTGCCAAATTAATTCATCTATTGCCTTTTAATTCAGATTCATTCAAAATCTCACGACAGGGAAAACTGTAGACAAATTTGTTACCAGAATGTAACATTGATGGCTTCCAATAGATGATTTCAAATAGAGTTCTCATTTCTACCTGAAAGCTCATTAGTCTAGCCTTCATTTTACATGTTCCTGTCAGCATTCTGATCTTCCAAGCTCCTATCCAACGCCCTCCCCCCAATTAAGCTATGCTTGTAACATTCTAAGACTTTTCTATCTGCTTCTCCAAACTATTCTCAAAATCCACAGTTTTCTAGACCACATGGTCAGGATTAAGTCATAGCAATAGCCCTACTTCTCAGTGCCATAGCTGTAACAAAATACCTGACATGAACAACTTCAATGAGGAAAAATTTATTTTGGTTTATGGCTTAGAGGTGTCAGCCTACCAAGGCAGAGATAGAATGGCAAAACAACTCACATTATGAAAGATAAGAAAATGAGAGGAATAAGAAAGGGTCAGAACAAGATATAGGCCCTAAGGAAGTTTTTCCCGTCTCAACAATCCATTCTCATTTGTTGTTGTTGTACTGGGTTGAACTGAAGTTTTCACCTTGCAAGGCAGAAACAGTCACTTGAGCCATTCCTCCAGTTGATTTTTCTCTGATTATTATTTAAGATAGGTCTGTGTTTTGACCAGGCTGGCCTCTTCAATGATCCTTATATTTATGCTTTCTGCTGTACCTGAGATGATGGGTGATCATCACTGACATTAAGTGAGATGGAGGTCTCAATAACATTTTTCTCAGTCTTTTTATGGTGAAAATACCATGAAGAGGGGTTACAATTACATGGGCAAGATGAGTACATTTCTTATCAAGCATTGTTGCCTCCTCCTTTGTTTTCCCTTCCCATCCCTTCCCATTTTCCACCCCTCCATCCCCGCCCCCTTGAACCATAAGTCTTGTAATGTCTACCTCCTGAGTACCTAGGATTATAGCCATGAGCCAACTGTATGCAGCAGTTCAAATTTTGCACTCATCAGTGGATTAAATAATCCATTTGCTCAGAATCCTCATGATCCATTGTTTCTGGAAGCATCTTCACAGATATATGTAAAGGTAGACTTTACTAATCTCTAGGCATTTCTATCTTAAGCAAGTTGAAAATCAGAATTAAAAGCATCACACTATATATTTCTTATGGCAGCTCTTACAAACTAAAATGTACATGCCATGTAACAAGCATTATTGCTTTACGTGGATGATCACATTTAAAAATGTGAAGTTAATCTACCATAAATCTTGCATTCTAAATTATAATTCACCTAAATATGATTCTGTTATGATGAACAAAACAGTTAACTTGTTCTCTCATATAAAACCTGCATACTAGAGGATACCTTCATGGTTTATCTATGAGTGTAGTCATATTTCAAATCCCATATAATTTGTGATTATTTGCTTTTTATGTTACAGAGTTCATTCTGGGTTCTAGAGATAAATGTCTGAATGTAAAAAGTTTCTGAAGCTGGGTTTGTAATTCAATGTTAAGAATTTTTTTCCTAGTACACACAGGTCCTGGGTTCAATCCTTAGAATCACAGTTTTTTGATTCTCACAGAACTTACAATGTGTAAGGAGAGAAAAATGAACATATAAATTTATATAATGAAATACCTTTGCTGTGAAATGTAAAGAAGAATGTAAAATTGGGCTGGAGTGTTGGGGGTACTGTTTTGAAGGAAGTGGTAAAAAAAATGAAATTTGGGCAGAAGCTTTACTAAAGTAAGAAACCTGAATGAGTGTATAGATCTGTAGAAAGAAAATTGAAATATAGAACTTAAAACCCTTTGTACAACTAGTTAATGACAATTAACACAAAAATAAGAAAGAAGCTGGCCACTGGTGTCTCATCCCTGTAACCCTATCAACTCAGGAGACTGAGATCTAAGGATCACAGTATGAAGCCAACTGAGTAGGAAAAGTTCATGAGACTCATATTTAGTTAACCACAAAGAAAGCCAGAAGTAGATCTATGGCTCAAATGGTAGAGCAGTAGCCTTGATTCTAAAAGCTTGGAAATAACCCCCAGACCCCAAATTCAAGCCCAGTAATGGTTCATGCACATGTGAGCACACACACACACTAGCAATAAGAAGAAAGAAAATGTGTAAAGAAAACATGTAAAGAAAAACATGTAAAGAAAAAAAGTAAGTAAAATATAATTATTCATATTTTACATATTAGGTTAAAAATGTATGCTATAATTCTAATTCCAAAATGAATCCATGAGACTATAAAATGTTTAGGGTAGAAGAGGATGGCATACTTCCATTTACATTGGAAAAGAACCTTATTGCTATACCATAGTTCATGCCATAGTCCATAATGCTTTAGAAACAATGTTCTAGACTTGAGGCCATTGAATAATTCAAGACAAGAACAGTTGTTAGTTATATTACATTCAGTAAAAGTGAAAGTGATGAGGTCAAACTTGGAATATATTTTAAAGGTAGAGAACAGAAGGTTTTTGGATTCAATAATTGTGGGAGATAAACATACATCAATTATTATTGTCAGATTGTATGGCCTAAGCAATGGGAGGACTGTCATTAGTTGAATTGGGAAATACAAGAAAAAGGGTTGACAGGAAAGCTAAAGTTGCCATTTGAGCATTTTAAATTTGAAATATCCCATTAGCGCTTCAACTGAGCCATTTATAGGCTGGGGTTCAGGGAAACAATTGAAAATAGAAATTTGTGTATTATTAGCTTGAAAGTTTGTATTGATACAATTTTGAGCCCTGGTAAACTCCAACTTTCATAGGTTAAGAAGAGTCAAACAAAGATTCTACAAATGAATCTGAGAAAGAGCCAAAGGGGTAAGGGGAAAACAAAGAAAATGAGAAAACAAATAAGAAAGTTTTTCAAGGAAGATATAGTATTCAATTGTTTCAAATGTTCCTGCCTTTACCCAGATAAGAATCCACCATTGAGTTTGGCAACTTGGAGTTTCTTGATGATTTTGATAAGAGATTTTCTTGCAATGGCAATAACAACATGTTAAATTGAGTTCAGGAAGTCACAATGGAAGGGAAGTAATGGAAGACAGTGCTAATAACAAATACAAAAAGTCTTAGAGTAGTTTTATAGTTTGAGTAAAAATGATTACTGATAGAAAAGGGGCAAGGAAATCAATGATACACAAAATGTAGTGAATAACTACATTTTCATTTTGGGAGATTGTCAATTTGGTCTTTTTAAGTCTCTATTCTTACACTAGTCAGAATCTCAAGAAAAGTTCCTTCTTAAATCACAAGTGAAACAGAGAGTTCAATGGCTAGTATTCTGGAAATTCAGTGAAGGAAATCCAGTGTGCTAGACAGAATGTGGACCCAGATGTCTATATCCTAATATCTGCCTGTTGCCTTAAGATAGTTTCCTGAGTTGCCTGGTAGACACAACTTGTTCACAGGACCCTTAAGAATACATGGAAATATGACAAAGAGCAAATTATAACTACAAAAGAGAAGTACAGAGAGATAGCATGCTGATGGATTTACAAGAGGATGAAAGGCCAGTATTCTTTACTATGGGCAAAGTTTAGGAAGGTTTGGAAAAGTTGTGAAGAAAAGGTTTAAAAGAGTCATAAGATCTATGAAGGCTCTAACTACATGCATTATAAAATAGTGATTCTATTTAGAGAAGGAAAGGCTTCCAGATTTGTTAAAATAAAAGGAATAGTTATATTTCCAGGTCTCTGCAGACAAGGGAATTGCTTCACATCTGTAATCTCAGCCACTTGGGAGTGTAGATAAGAGGATCACTGTTTGACAGCATTCTCGCAAAAGGTTAGGAAGACCAAATTCCTGATATTTTTTCCATTGTTTGTTTTTCCTTTTTGAATAAAGGGTTCCATATTGAGCTGTCACTCAATAAGAGCCCACTAGATGAAGAATAGTGTTTTCTATTTTTATATCTTGTATATTTTTTGTAGGTCATGTTTTAAATTTATCTATACCTTTCATAGTCAGTAACTACAGAATAGTACAGTAGCTTTAAGTATACTCTCCACTGTTTTAAGCAATCTGTCTGTCTTCTGGTTTTGCCTAACAGATGTGTGAGTACTGCGAATGTTGAAGGAGAACCAATGAATACTAGTCTGTGCAACCAGAATGAAGCACCCCCAGAAACCCAGTCCTGTTCTCTCCTGTGTTCCAATGACTGTGTCATGTCTGATTGGGGAACATGGACCACATGCCCTCAGGTAATTATTTTCCTTATTCCCCTACTTTTCCAGTGCCGCCTTCATTATTGTTCTCTATACATTCACAGTGCTGCTCTCCCTGAGCCTTTACCTAGTAACATGGGAATATAATATTTTTTTCCTGAGGCCAGCAATAAATAAATACACACATAAATAAATAAGCAAGAAAACATTTTGCATTTGAGACTGAGCAATTTAAAGTACCATTGTTTCTTCCAAATCCTTTTGTATCATGGGAAGTTAAAAAAGGAAAATGAGCCTGTAATGATCATATAAGTATTTGCGAGCACATCCATTGTTAAAGGGATCTTCCTTAGCACAAAAATGACCCTCCTTATAATTTCTTAGATTTTTATCCTGGTGGAATCAATTACACCTTAAGAGCCCAAATCTCTCTGCATTTTTGCTTTTTAGGATATGTTTTTGCCTTTTGCTGGTTTTTCAAAGATTATATGTTCTTTTACAACATTTCTACTTTTAAAGTTGACAGAAGAAAAGAAAATAACTACAATTCTTTACCATTTTTTCTCCTCTTCTTTTATTTTTGTAAAATGGAAATATAACAGGAGTATGGTGAAATAAATATTCTTCTAGTAGCAAACTTCAACTTAATTTTTCCAGAAGGTAAATTATATTATGTAAAACTCCTGTTTGTGTTTAAAGATTGACAGAAGAAGAATGGAGGCTAGGAACATATTATATAGATTCAAGTAATAAGATGTTAAAATAAATACATTAAATTAAACTGATGTAGTAACAGTTGTAGGAAGATTATAGAAATCTTTCTAAGAAAATGGAGACTATATTTGAAATAACAATTTGCTTTTGTAGCTTGTAACTATTAATTGCTTATTAAATGGTATTACAATTCTAAGAGATTTCCCTGTCAATTTATTTTTAATCTGTTGAATTGTTCTGGGGGCAAAAAAAAGCTAATAAAAATAAAACGCGCAGAATGGTTTTACTACTAAGTCACTTACTTTGTGCATAATTTGAATATAGAAGTTAATAGTTATTTACCATTTATATTTTGAGCAAAGTAGTTGTAAGAAATAATTTTTAATTCGTGCACTAAAACTCCAATTTAAATACTACTATTAGTATATTATTCAACTGAAGACATTGGGCTTTAAAAAGCTTAAGACGTTTGCAAAAAGTTTTAGATGTGGTAAGTGAGGAACTAAAATGGATCTTACTTGGTCTGAAGAAGTCAGAGCCTTTGATCTTATAGCAATTGCTCACTTATTGTGGAAAAAGAAGATAGGTTTAGTATGAATAGTTCTCTTTGTTTAAAGTGGATTGTTTATTTTAAGGGCAAAACTATATGTCTTAAGTGTCTGAAAAGTGTTTTTATGACTGAGTACATAAACGCACACTTTAGAGAGTATGCTTGCATAGTGTTTGTTAATCAGCCTATGGAAGAATTAGTAACCTGAAGTTTAATTAAACGTAGAGGCCATGATCTTTTCTCCTTTCCTGTTCTAATTTACTCACAGAAGACTCTATTAAGCTCTAATTACTTTGCAATGAAAATGTTGCTCCCTTAAGCCCAGATGTCTGGCCACTGGGATGAAATTTTTATGAACATTTGTAGAAGATTATGATTGCCTGCCAATCTGCATTTGATACTTTGGGATGATTATTTTCTTTGATCTTTGATTTTGGAAGTGTAATAAATTTTTCTATTTTTGGAATGCTTGGAAATTGGAGATAGACAATATATTTTACCCTCCTTTTATATTTCTGGAGGAGGATATAAACAACTTCTTGTCATCATGACAAGAATATTTATGTATTTCTGGGTTACATGTAAGAAGAAGAAGCGGAAGAAGAAAAATGAAGAAGAAGAAGAAGAAGGAGAAGAAGACAACGATGACGACGACAATAACTTTCATTGAGAATCTTTAGGCATCTAACAAAATGTTGAAACCATGACAGGCTAAGCACCATTACAACAGCATGCTAAGATGTTAGAACACTCTTCTGTGGTCCTCAAGTCTGTCTATCAGAGAAGTAATGTTTTCTCTCATATGCTCCGGTGGGCTCCAATATAAATGGTGACCTCAAAATGGAAACAGGAATGGGAATCAGATTTTGTATCTGATTATTCCCCTATATCTAAATATGTTGCATAATTTTATTAGTTTGAAAGTCATGGCATGACATAATGCCCCAATATATTAAGAACTTAATTAGAACTTAACAGTGATGATAATGTTGATGATGTTCTTTGCAAAGCAGGAAACAAAATCATTGTTCTTGAAGTATAATTAGCAATTTAATGCACATTTCCTGAGCAAAGGAAACAATTACTTCACAATCTTTCTGTATTATAAGAGCTGACTTAAGGAATCTGTGTTTACTACTATTTCACCAACTTCTTCTTCATTGTGACCTATGTTAATGCAACCAGTTCACTATATTTGGTTATATTTTCCCCTCCCCAGGAACTTTTGAGAGACAAACACCAAAACAAATCTTAATAATGTTTAAACTTTTGAGTTA
The DNA here is from genome assembly GCF_024711535.1 of Dipodomys merriami. Lineage (NCBI taxonomy): Eukaryota > Metazoa > Chordata > Mammalia > Rodentia > Heteromyidae > Dipodomys > Dipodomys merriami. The sequence continues at coordinate 74,674,734 of NW_027202270.1, read as the reverse complement.
ATATGTATTCTGAGTAATGTAGAATTACTTACTTAATATAGTATTGAAAAAAGAAAAGGAGTAAAGGATCAAGTAGACAAGGAATCAAAGACAGCCAGAAAAATCCTTACATTTTTTATAATCCAACTGAGAAACAAGAGAAAGTTTAACAGTATATTGTATAAGCTACATGAAAAAATTTTTCCCCACCTTCCATAAAATAAGTTATTACTTGATCTCATAGGAATGGAATGTCATGTTCTTTACTGAAAAATGATTTTTGTTTAAGTTAATATCAATACACCAAAAGAAGGCATCAAATAGTACCTTTAAATAACTGTTACTGACCTGAAAGTCTCTGCCAATTCAAAAGGGTAAATAAGACATTAACAACATAGTGAACTTATTAAAATTTGTATAAGTCAGAACCAGAGTAACTAGATCAAATACAACCAGCCACAATTCAAGGAGGAATTTGAGGAAAATGGGGAAAATGTTTTATTTTATGTTTTTGTCTTTTTCATGCTCTCATAATCTATGTACATATTGGTCTCCAACTTACTCAGTTTTGTGCACTGCTTTAATTTAAAAGAACCTTATGGAATTGTCTATACACATTTCTTCCAAACAACTTTATTCTTAGAGGTAAGATCAGGTGTGTATATAAATTCATATATATGAACATATGTATGCATATATATGCATAATTTAATGTGTACACATACATGTAATAGTTCAATATTTATTATATGATTTTCTCCTTTACCTACTTTTGTTCATTTTGATCCTGATCTTATATCTTTCAAAATTGAACTGAGTATTTACAGAATCACATACTCTTCAAGAGATGTTTATAGGGAGAGATGAGGGAGAACCAAGACATTGATTAAGATGCATTCATAAAATGACCTGTTGAACCCCCTTTGTACAACTCCTTAAAGATAATACATAAAATTCAAAAGAAGTGCTATGAATTTCTGGAGCATTTGAAATTGCTCAGTTTGATTTAAAGAGTCTATTTTTATGAATGTGTTTAAAAGGGCTTATAGTTGCCTTTATTTATGCTATCCCAGTTTCCATAGAATAATACATATTTTCTATTGGTGGCTCTCCTTGGATTTTTGGCAAAGGAATTAATTTCTCAAACAATGCTATTGATAGGAGAAAGCAAAGGTCTTGGGATAAATTTTCAAACTCATGTATGTTTTGCAGAAGCAAGACTTTGAAACTCATCTACCAGAAAGGTGCCTTGGGTTTAAAAAAAAACCTGTATGAACTTTAATTGATTCACAACATCAAGCCAGGCGTTCTCTCCCCTCTATAGTGGGAACTGGAGACTCATTGAAGATTTGTCCAAACAAAACCTCATGATCAAACACAGACTCCAATCTTTGTACTGTCACCAACCTCTGGAGAAGGATCACAACAGAAGACTGCAAAGAAACTATACAGGGTTTAAGTGTAATAAACTCTGTATTTGATCAAAGCCTTACTATTGTGCTTGGAGAATATACTTTATTTCTAGATTTACTCTTTTATCTAATTCTTTATGTGCATGATCTGCTAGTGAAAGCCAGTGCAGAACACTGCCCTTATTCCTTCAAGCAAAGAAAACTCTAAAAGAAAAAAGGAAATGCTGGCTAATTCTGTGATGTGATCCATAATTAAGCATTGAAGTTAAGCAAAATCCTCCCTTTTTTTCTCTTACATTGTCCGCCAGTATTATTTGGGGCAAAGTCTCTGAGTTAGTGACATTTTATTACCGATGACTCAATGTGCTCAAGCGCTTTGCTATACTTTCATAAGTCCTGTTACAGTGAAGCAATTTGCCCCAAGGTTTACTGCTAGTGTTCAGCTCCAAGCACTCCTTCTTCTCTACTAACATTCTCATAAGTAGATGGCAGCCTGTGTTTGTCGGGAGGACACATCTAAGGATCAGGACCCTTAGGCTGCCTAGGGCTTTCTTTTTTTTAAAACTCATAGCTGAAAGGCAGAAGACAATGATGGTAATTTTTTATAATCTGAAAAGTAAATTCTGTTTTTTCCCCTGCCAAGCTGATATTATTGTCTTTTCGAAGACAATAGTTCATTACTCCAAGTTCATCAGAAGAGTCTTACCCCATGTGCAATGAGCTGTAATATCACTTAAAGCCAGTGTTATTTCCAGAATAACAAGGCACCGAAAAGAGGGCACCTCATTTCATGCTCAGAAAATTAGAATCTGATAAAAAGCAGTCTCTGGGCTGCTTCGTTTTCTGAAATTTAATATGCTTGTTATCATTCTCTTTTATACAGCTTGATTTCTTTGATTTTTCAATACCATGCATTTAGAGTACAGAATAAGGGTTCTATTGCTCTCAAACTTCTCTTTCCTTCCCCCTAACTCTTCTACCTCTGCCTCTATTTTATAATAAAAGTTCTCCACTTAAAGTAGAAAAAATTACTTGGGCGTAAGTGGCTCACATCTGCAATCCTAGCAATTCAGGAAGCTGAGACCTGAGGATAGTGGTTTGAAGCCAGATTGGGCAAGAAAGTATGCAATGTGCTTATCTCCAATTTACCACCAAAAAGTCTGAAAGTGAAGCTCTAGCCCAAGTGGTAGAGTGCTAGATTTTCACCAAAAAAGCTCAGAGACATCATCCACCCCTTGAGTTCAAGCCCCAAGTCCAGCAAAAATTAAAAGAAAAAGTAAAGTTGTATAACATCAGGCACTGATGGCTCTAGCTACTCAGGAGGCTGAGATTTGAGGATCATGGTTCCAAGCCAGCCTGGGCAGGAAACTCCATGAGATAATTACCTACAATTAACTTGGAAAAAATGCAAGAAGTAGAGCTGTGACTCAAGTGGTAGAGTCCTAGCCTATAGCACAAAGGCTCAGGGAGAGAACCCAGGCCCTGAGTTCAAACCCTAGGGCTGGCACAAAAAATAAAAAATAAAAAAGGATGAAATACATTTCACATTTTTTCTCTTTTGTGATTCCATAGCTGCATATCCAACAAAAAATCTGTTTTGGAAAGATCAAATATATTTGAAGAAAATATTTCATTCTCTGAAAATGTACAGTCATGCTTTCTTTCCATTATTCCCTGATCAACAAACTATAACAACTATTTACCTAGCATTTGCACTGTTAGGTATATAAATAATTTAGCAATACTTACTTTATACAAGATGTGGGCACAGTTATATGCAAGTACTCTTCTATTTTATAGAAAGTACTTGAGAATCCACAGTTACTGGTATCCTTGCTATGGAGGATTATGGGATGGCTCTGTCACAGATCACAGGTGACTATACACCCCACATTTCATATCATTTATTCACAAATATTTGTATCTTTCATTCTAAAAGGTAATGAGGAATCACAACTCAACCTACCCACAGTATTTCTGATAATTTGTAGGTATGTGTTTTTCAGAAAATTATCATCACGGTTCTCCCACACAATACCTCAGTTCATTACCTTATTAGTGGTTCCACTTGATTTTAAGGCCAGTTTACAAAGAACTGTCAAAGAAATAGAAGTTTCACTTCTAGCCACGTTGGAATGTCACTAGATACCTTCTAATTGCACTGTATTTATCTTTCCATCACAAACAACTTTACACAGTCCAAACATATCAAACCACAGTTGTGAGATATTGGATGATAAGCAATGTTGAACTATCTTCAATGACAGAAGAAACCAAAATGAGATGAACCGCAGGACTCAGATCACAGAAGCACTTTCTGATAGCTAGAGATACATTTCAAGCAGTGGTACAAAGAATGGGATCAGACAAGACCATGCTATTTCCAGATATCAGAGCCTGAGAAAAATGAGAAGCTGGAACTTGGATGTCAAAAGGTGGAAGAGTAAGGGAGTAGGCAAAAAAGTCTAGATATCTTCATAAGCTTGACTTTTGGAGTAAATATTAATTTGTATATACATAGAGTGAAAACTTCCTTAGTATAGGCAAACTATTTCTTTTGGAGTGCTTAATGCTATAACCATTCTAACACATACAGACCTAGGACACAGTTGAATTCCACAGGCTTATACAGAGATACCATTTAAAGTCCTCAGACCATCTGATAATAACCTTACAAAGGACAGAGCTCAGAAAGAAGCTGGAATTATCACTGAAGTTCACTCTAGAACTTCCCTAATAAAATTTATATACAAACTTTAGAGGAATCTAGATTATCCACAAGTCAATTCATATCCTTCCAAAACAAATACCAAGACATTAAAATTGGAGTCCAAACCTCAAACTTTAAACAGTGAAACATTCACAATTTCAAGGAATGGTGAGCAACTAGAAGGAAGAATGATAGGGTCTTGGTTCATTCAAATTATATTTTGTTTCCTTTTTGAAGATTAATAATTTCTATCTTGGTCTTTAATCTGGTTATATAGATATTTTCACACTGTAAAATTAATGGAGCTTTATCCTTTCTGTTTCTGATTCCCAATGGCAATATATGTAAAGAAGCAGCTGACTATAATCCATGACCAAGAAGAAAACCAAATACTAAAAAGTGGAAACAATTTTTAATGTGTTCATAAGAGTCTCCATTAAAAATTTTTTGTATATTAAGTTTTCCTTTTATTACTATTACTATTATTTTATTATTATTATTATTATTATTATTATTATTATTATTATTATTATTATTATTATTATTTGGGGCTGTTTTAAATTCATGGCCTCACAGACTTTATTAATTGATACAGAACAAAATGAAAATTATAGTTAACTAGTTACCGACTTCTCTTATATTCCTGAGGTTCACCATGATACTAAGTGACTCATAAACATTGTGAATCTTTTACTGAGATTATTTGTAATATTTTTTGGTATAATGGAACAAAAAGATAAGATCAAAACAGAATTAAGAACAAGACCATCTGAATTATATATTAAATTATATTTACTATTACCTTTTAAGGTGGTAGATTGTCACACAGATGGCAATTAGAGATGTAGATGACTTTTTGTTACCCTCTGTCTTACACAATCAAATATATTTATAAAAGTTCAGAATCATATATTTATAGAAGAAATATTATTCATTTTACCTTTTTATTAGATTATTGCTTCTAAGAATGAGGTACTGTGTGTGTGTGTGTGTGTGTGTGTGTGTGTGTGTGTGTGTGTGTGTGTGTGTGTGTGTGTGTGTGATGGGGCTTGAACTCAGACTGGGTGCTGTCCCTTGGCTCTTCAGCTCAAGGCTAGTGAGTCACACACTCACTTCTGGTTTTCTGGTGGTTTATTGGAAATAAGAGTCTTATGGACTTTCCTGCCTGGAATAGCTTTGAACTGTTATCCTCAGATCTCAGCCTTCTTAGTAGCTAGGATTACAGGCATGAACCACAGGCTGCAAGCTTGAGGTACTCGTTAATTGATATGTTTTACTTATGAAAAATCACTCCAAGAGTTGGAATGGTTTCCTGAATGTTTGTTCATTGTGATAAAATTTTAAGTTCAAGTGCATTCATGTATTTGAGATTATATTTCTACTCCCTTTCATACTATTGGAAGCATCTTTACACAAGCTACAATTTTCAGTTATTCATTATGCTAAGTTTGAGGGTTTTTGTTTTTGTTTTTGGTCGTGGGGCCTGAATGAGCTTGGGTGCCATCCCTTAGCTATTCAGCTCAAGGCTAGCACTCTACCACTTAAGCCACAGTGCCACTTCCGGCTTTTTCTGTTTATGTGGTGCATGAGCGATTCATGCATACAAGGTAAGCACTCTACCACTGAGCCACCTAGCCAGTCGCTACTCAAAACTTATTTTAATCCTACCTACTCAGGAGGCTGAGATCTGATGATCACAGTTCAAAGCCAGCCTGGGCAGGGTACTCCATGAGACTCTTACCTCCAGTTATCCACCAGAAAACTGGAAGTGGAACTCTGGCTCAAGTGGTAGAATGCTAGCCTTGAACTGAAGAGCTCAGAGTTCAAGAACCATGACTGACAAAAAAAAAAAGTTATCATTCTAGTTTAAAAGTTGTTCTAAAATATTTAATATTGAATCTAAATACTAAGTATATTTATAGCTTTTGTGTTTTGATACTTTCAAAGACAAATTATATGTATATAAATTATATATAAAAATTATATATATAATTATATAATCCTTATAAAGCTCAGTATCAGCAGAATATGATGATTCAGGCTGCAATCCCATCAACTGGGAAGCTGAGTCTAGAAGTTTCTGAATTCAAAGCCAGCTTAGGTTACATAGTGAGTTTGAGGCCAGTCTGAAGTGTAGCAGAAGACCTTGACTCAAAAAGCCAAACCACAGGCTGGGAAGTTGGCTCAGTGGTAGAGTGCTTGCTTTGCATGCATGAAGCCCTAGGTTCAATTCCTCAGCACTACATAAACAGAAAAAAAGCCAGAAGTTGTGCTGTGGTTCAACTGGTAGAGCACTAGACGTGAATTGAAGAGCTGAGGGACAGCAACCCAGGTCCAAAGTTCAACACCCACGACCAACCAAAACCAAAACAAAGCCAAACAGCTAGAGAGAAAGCAAGAGATCACATAAAATATCAAATATACTTTGTTTTACAAATAAAACAAAATAAAGTTCTTCTTTATGACTCATAGGATCAGAAAAAGAATTTAATTATTATAAGTCAATAACATTGAGCTAACATTGAGCTGAAGGCTGAGGGATAATGTCCAGGCCAAGAATTCAAGCCCCACAATCAACCAAAAAGAAAGTATTTCTAAAATTATACTTTATTTAGTTCTGTGTTTAAACATCATTTTCTGATTGCTCCTGAAAACCAAAATGTTGCAATCATGGTTGAACATACACAGATCAATATCACAGTGCAAGCTCTGTCTCATTTCAGATTTATCTCACATTTAGTTAAAAGGATTTCAACCAAATTCATCAAAGCACATACACTTAAATTAATGACAGAGTTGTGTTATATTTCCCTAACATTAGTCATATATATATATATATATATGTAAATATATTTACTATAAAGGTGATACACAGAGGGGTTACAGTTCTGTAAGTCAGATAATGAATGCATTATTCAGTGTTACTCCTTCCCAATTTATCCCTCTTAGTTCCCCCCCCCCCACGCCACAAGTTGTATAGCTCATTTTCAACATGGTGTTTCGTGAGTATCATTGCTGCATTTGTTCACCCTTTGTCCTACCCATTCTGTGCTCCCCAAAACAGATAAACTGACAAACAAGACAGAAGATAAAGAAAGCGAAAACAGCAACAAATTAAAACTAACTACTGTTTCCATTTCTTGGAGTTGATTTTCATAAATATCACTTTATATGATCATATGCACATAGCTATTGAGCATTTGTGATCTTCTTCTAAGAGTATCTTCCTTTGGTCTCATTGTCTAGAAACCTGTGTGATTTATCATGTCCCAGGGTATGCATTTTTTTAATCTTTTACAATTAAGTGTGTTTATGTGTAGATTTATAGGCACATTCTAGTTACCTCAAATGAGGGAAACCAGAGATGATATGTTTCTTTGGGTCTGGCTTACTTTACTTAATATAATTTTCCCCCACATCTTTCTATTTGCTTATGAATGGTACAATTTCATTCTTCCTTATGGAAGCATAGAAATCCATTGTGTTTGTACACTCTGTTTCTTGATCCATTTGCCGACTGAGGGGCATTTGAGTAGACTTCATATTTTGGCTATGGTAAATAATGCTGCAATGAACATAGTTATGCTGATTGCTCAATGTGGCCTTGTTTGTGTTCTATTGGATAAATGCTCAGGAGTTCAATTGCTCAGTCATAAGAGAAGTTCTATGTTGAGTCCTTCAAGGAACCTCCATACTACTTTCTGTAGTGATTGAAAATTTTACATTCACACCAACAGTGTAGTAGCATTCCCTTTTGGCCACATACCCAACAGTATCTAAAATTATTAGTTTTCTTGGTAATGGCCATTTGAACTGGAGTGAGAATTTCAATATAGTAATGTAGTTTTGATTTTCATTTTTTAATGGCCAGAGATTTTGAACATTTCTTCATGTGTTCATTCTTATTTCTTCTGAAAAGTCTCTTTAGTCCTTAGCCCATTTATTAATTGGGTTGTCGTTACTTGAAAGATTGGGATGAGAAAGGTAAGTTTTTGAGTTCTATTTATGTTAAATACGATGCCCTTATCTGATTCATAACTAGTAAAAAAAATCTTTTCCCATTCTGTGTGTTTTCTTCCTTCTTCTTCTTCTTCTTCTTTTTTTTTTAATCCATCTTGAGGCTTGACCTCTGCACTGGGTGCTATACGCGAGCTCTTCAGTTTAAGGATAAAGTTGTACTACTTGAGCAACAGCACCACTTCTGGGTTTTGTGGTTTATTGGAGATAAGAGTCTCATGGGCTTTCCTGTCTGGGCTGGCTTTGAACTGAGATCCTCAGATCTCAGCGTCTTTAGTAGCTAGAATTACAGGCGTGAGCCACCAGCATCTAGCTGTTTTTCAAATTGTCAAAAGGAGAAAAATAGCTGTTTTTAGTAAGATAGTATTGTTTTCTTAAATGTTACTTAGAGAATAGAATTGAACTGGAAAGATTTAATTAAATTTTACTTTCCTAAAATTTTAGATAAATTTTAGTTTTAATTCAATTTCAATTAAAAGTGATTTAAAAGTGAACTAAAAGGGCTGGGTAGTGGCTCAGTGGTAGAGCGCTTGCCTTGCATGCCTGAGGCCCTGGGTTCAATTCCTCAGCACCACATAAACAGAAAAAGCTAGAAGTGTCACTGTGTCTCAAGTGGTAGAGTGCTAGCCTTGAACTGAAGAGCAGAGGGACAGTGCTCAGGCCCAGAGTTCACACTCCACGACCAAAAAAAAAAAAAAGTGAACTAAAAGCTAAAACACTTGTAATTCCACTTTCAAAAGAATCCAGTTTTCCAAAATTCAAGGGAAGATCTGTGACATATACACAATTTTGAATTTAGACTATTTACTCCCAATTACATAATAAGTCAAGGCAGGGGATCACAAGTTGGAGACCAGCCTAGGAAACTTGGGCTTATGTAAAAAGAAAAAAATTGAATAGGTTTGGGTTTTATAGCTCAATAATAGAATTCTTTTGTAATTATAAATCTGAGTTCACTTCTCAGTACTAAAAATAAAATATGGCAGTTATATCATCTGAATCTAGAGATAATTCTCACTCTATAACATGGTCCTTTAGTATTTTCTCTTACAGGTTTCCTGAGAAGAGTAAATGTTACAATACATAAACTCCTAAAGATTCAACTTATAGCTACTTTCCCTGCCAACTGCCTCTCCCGTTATCCTTTTCATCCTTGAAGATAAATCTCTAGTCTTCATTACTTTTCTCTCTTTCCTGCTCAACATACACCTCCTGATGTGTATGTATTCATATTTTTATAAAGTACCCATACTTGTCCAGGATATTTTTTTGTTTCGATGCAAGTAGATTTTACACTTGATCAATGACACTCCAATTTACCAGATTTTCTAGAACTAGCCAAAACATTAGGATAACTTCAGAAAATTACAATATAGGGCTGGGAAGGTGGCTCAGTGGTAGAGCACTTGCCTTGCATGCCTGAGGCCCTGGGTTCGATTCCTCAGCACCACATAAACAAAAAGAAAAAAGCTGGAAGTGGCCCTGTGGCTCAAGTGGTAGAGCACTAGCCTTGAGCTGAAGAGCTGAGGGACAGCGCCCAGACCCAGAGTTCAGGCCCCATGACTGGACCCCCCCCCAAAAAAAGAAAGAAAATTACAATATATCCTACACAATATGTCCTTATGGCACTTAAAGACTATCAGGTCAGAAATTTTTAAAGAATAATGTGATTCTCATGTCCTAGAAAAAAATTCTGCAATGACAGAAGGTTCGGTATCACTTCAGACTAGTTAACAGATCCTGCCATGTGTTATAGACTGTTCACTAACTCATAGGATAAAGTGTCTGCTTGCTGGCTGGTGAACATTTACAGTGGCTCATACAGTAAGTTAAAACAGGAGCATTTATTAGACAGTTACAACTATTCAAAACCCACTAGAGATGCATTCACTTTAGTTTAAGGGTTGCACATTTCCCAATAAATGGCTTGTTGTGAATAATGTAAATGTGCATCTTTGAGAATAAATTAAATACATTTCCTGGTATTGTTAATGTGTTAGAGCAGTTGTGCCATAAATAACTTGAATAGCATTTATAGATTACTACAGTCTATCTAGACCAAGCTTGTAAATATCTGTGTAACTCATAATTCCATGATTTGCAACCCTCTAAAGGAAACATTAGAGCTCTTCCTCTTGTTTTTTTTCCTCGCTCTTTGTATGGTATCGACAAACATCTACCTCAAAGAAATGCACTTTAAATCCTTTCAGAAAGCTTTGCTTTTTAATAGAAACTACAGGATCTAGTACAGAATATGATGGAAACAACCAAAAAACAAGTCGAGTAACTATCACTGCACAATGATGAGCTGTCATGGACAGTCTTCCTTTTCTATACAAAGCTATTCTTGGAAAACCAGAAGTTTCCTCCAGCCTTGAGGCCATGTTGGGAATAACAAATTTCCAACAGACTTAACATTCCATTATTCTTTATCCTCTGTATTTTTTGTTCCACCTTGATCTCTTTCATACTGAATCTCCCTCTTTTTTTGCCTTAGTTCACTCATGCAAACAAATATACACCCATACACACTGGCAAAATATATATTTTCTCTTACAGGAATCAGTGGTACATTGTGTCTTTCCAACTGCCATCATTCTCATTAGATACTTGAGAGGCAAAAAGGAGTATTCAACTTTGCAAACAATGTAGAGCAATAGATTTAATGAAACCATTGTTCTAAATAGTCAGGTTTTCTTGGTAAAAAAGCAAACGTTCTTATCAAAAGTGTATTAGAGTTCCATTTGACACCATCTTTGTCAGCATCTGATATCATTAATTTTCTTAATAATATCCATTCAAACTGGATTGAGGTTGAATCTCAGTGTTGTTTGGATTTTTACTTCCTTTATGGCCAAGATATTGAGCCTCGTGTCTATTGGCCACTTTTGCAATTTTTTTGAGAAACTTCTGTGTAGCTCATTAATCTATTTGCCCATTGTTGAATTTTGGAGGGTTTAATTAAGTTCTCTGATTTTTTTGTGGGTCATGGGGCTTGAACTCTGGGCTTGGGCACTGTCCCTGGGCTCTTCAGCTCAAGGCTAGTGCTCTACCACTTGAGCCACAGAGCCACTTCCAGTTTTCAGAGTGGTTTATTGGAGATAAGAGTCTCAAGGACTTTCTTGCCTGGGCCAGTTTTGAACCACAATCATCAGATCTCAGCCTCATGAGTAGCTAAGATTATAGGCATGAGCCACAGGCACCCAGCTTCTGAATATTTTTTAATATATTTTTATTGTAAAAATACTGTAAAGAGGGGTTACAGTTACATGACTACGGTAATGAGTACACTTCTTATTGAGCATTGTTAACTCCTCCTTTGTTTTTCCCCTACCATCCCTTACCTCCCCACCTCCCTAACTCCTTCCCCTCTTCCCTGTCCCTTGGCCCCACCCCGAAATTGTAAAGTTTGTTTTCAACATAGTGTCTTGTATATCTCATTGTTACAATGGGTCAACCTGTATCCTCATTTCAGCATTTTGTTTTATTTCCCTTCCTCCTAAATTAGAAAAATGTATATACAAGATGTGGGACACGAGAATCAAATACAGTGAAAACAGAGGTTATACCATGGGAGAAGAACATACAAACGAAACAAAACAATCACATAGTACATTATAACTTTATTAAAAACAATATCAAGAAAGATAAAACAAACCATTTGTGTCCCTATCTTGGGGTTAATTTTAATTAGCATCATCTTATATGGTCATATATACATAGCTTTTGACCTTTTCTGCTCATCCTAGACATATACTAGAAACACCACAAATCAAAGTTGGACAAATGGGATTGCATGAAACTGCAGAGCTTTTGCATGGCAAAGGACATAGCTAGCATGATCAATAGAAAGCCCACTGATTGGAAGAAGATTTTCATTAGCCATACAATGGACAAGGGTTTCATATCTGAATTTTTTTATATTAGGTCATTGTCTGATCTTTAGCTGGCAAAAATCTTCTTGTATTCTGTCAGCTTTCTTTTTACCTGTTAGTGATGTCTTCTTTCATGCAGAAGCTTTTTAGTTTGATACAGTCTCATTCATCAAGTCTTTCTTGGATTCATTGTACTTTTGGGGTTTTACTCAAAGTTATTTCCAAGGAGTGCTAATGTTTATCCCACTCCTTCCTTTAATAGCAGTTTGGAGGTTCCTCAAAAAATTAAACACAGAACTGCCCTAAATCAGCAGTTCTACTTCTGGGTACTTATCTAAAAGATTATAAACCAGGACACAGTAAAGTCACCAGCACTACCATGTTCTTTTCAACACTATTCACCATAACCAATGTATGGAATCTACCCTCAGTGGACAAATGGATCAAGAAAATGCAGTATATATACACAACTGAATACTCATCCATTAGAAAGAATGATACTTTGCCACCTGTAAAGAAATGAAAAGAACTAGAAAAATATATTTATTATGAGAAGTAAGTCAGGCCCAGAGAGAAAAAAATGAATATCTTCCCTTATATATGGAACCTAGATTTAACTTATAAACTTGTAAGTAAATACATTGTATGGTATTCAAGTGTATACAAATGTATTAACTGAAATATGGTATTTTCAGGGGAGAACTCAGTATAATTCCTTACAAAGGCAAAGTCAGAATTAAACAATATAAACACTGGAAAAGGGGCATATGTAAGGGGTGGATGAATGAAGAGGGGAAGATGGGAAGTATGCAGCTAGGAATTCAATGTACTTCCTACAAAATTAAGAAAAGTGAGTAAGCCAGGCCCAAAGAAACATAGGTCCCACGGTTTCCCTTATTTGCAATAACTAGTATATGTCTGAGTCAAGCAGAAAAGGTCAGATAAGTTGATGTTAGGTGAAATGAACCCCAAGATAAGTATTCAAATGTTCTTTTTTTCTCTCATGCAATTGTTTCTAACATATTTATAAGATGATTTCTATGTTGCTTTGTATGTCCCTCCCCCACGGTATAACCCCTGCTTTCACTGTATTTGATGTTGGTATAATTTGTGGAGAGGAAGGGCTAAAACAAATCGTTTAACTAGGGATACAGGTGGACCCATTGCAACAATGAGAGGTAGAAGTCGTTATGTCAAAAAACGAACTTTACAACTTTGGTGGGGGGTGGGGGGAGGATCGGGTGGGAGGAGGTGGGGGGAAGTGGGGGAAGTATAGGAAGGGATGGGAAGGGGAATCAAAGAGGAGGCAACAATGCTTGATAAGAAATGTACTCGTTATCTTGCCCATGTAATTGTAACTCTTCTGTATGGTATTCTCACAAAAAAAAGAAAAAAGAAAGAAAAGTGAGGGAAGGAGAGAGCAGGGGAAGGATGGTGAAAATGTGGAAAGGGGTGACATTTATCAAGGTGAATTAGTCTTAATCTGCTTTGCTGAATGACACCTGCTTTGCATAGCTACCTCAAGTTAATGCAAAATAAAATAAACAATCAAAAATCTATGTTTTTCTGCCATAGGCACTTTATACACAACTCATTTAATTCTCAATGTAAAACACTCTTGTTACATTTTCTTCTGGTTAGTGAGGACAGTGAATGCTACAAAAGAAAAATAACTAATCAATCAGAATCCTAATTCTTATTTGAAGTTGCAAGAGCAGAATTTGTAATTGAGTCTAATTCAAAAACCAGTATCTGTGTTCTTTCTTTCCTTCTGAACCTAGTTCTCTCATAATTGTAGAACGCTGTTTCAGTCTCATAAAATTTCATCATGTCTGTTTGTAGAGTGTTTCAAAACTTTCTTTTCATTAACTACCAATTTTAGTGGCAGATCGCTCCGATGAATATCTCTTTCTCTTTCCTACATTCACCTTCCTCCTTCACCTTGCTTCGTCTTCTTCTCCATGCTGCCTCTCCTGACCCATATTATGTCTTTTATTTTATTTTATTGTAAAGGTGATGTACCAAGGGGTTACAGTCACATAAGTAATGAGTAATTTCTTTTCGAACAGTGTTACTCCCTTTTTTCCCCCTTTCCCTTCCCCTTACCTCCTCTTTCTCTCCCCCAAGTTGCAAAGTTCATTTCAAACATAATGTCTAGTTAGTAACTGTTGCATTGGTTTACCCTTTATCCTTTCTTTCATCATTTTGTGATTTGCCTTCCCTTCCCTAAATCAGATAAATGTATATACAAGACACAGGGTACCAAAATAAAAAAGTGACAACAGGGGATTAAACTATATGTTCATAGGATCATATGTACATAATTATTGTATTGTAATCCTCTGCAAGAACTATTCTAGACATATACTAATTATTACAAATGAGGAAACATGGAGCCTATGTTTCTTTGGGTCTGGTTTACATCAGTATGTTTTTTTTGCGGGTCTTTCCATTTCCTTACTAATGGGGGATGTCATTCTTTCTGGTGGAAGCATTGAATCAAAGAAAGGGTGGACAAATGGGAATGCATTAAACTGCAGGGCTTCTGTATAGCAAAGGACACAGCTAGCAAGATAAATAAAAAGTCCACAGATTGGAAGATCTTCATTAGCCATAGAACAGACAAGGGCCTCATATCAAAATATACCGAGAGCTCAAAAAATTAAAACTCCCAATAACAAATCCTCAAAGAAACAATCACCCATTAATAAGTGGGCTAAAGAATTAAATAGAGGGCTGGGAAGGTGGCTCAATGGTAGAGCACTTGCCTTGCATGCGGGAGGCCCTGGGTTCGATTCTTCAGCACCACATAAGCAAAAAAAGCCAGAAGTGGTGCTGTGGCTTAAAGTGGTAGAGCGCTAGCCTTGAGCTTAAGAGCTGAGGGACAGCGCCCAGGCCCAGAGTTCAGGCCCCACGACCGGACCCAAAAGATAAAAAATTAAAAATAAAAAAAGAATTAGAGACTTCTCTGGAGAGGAAATAATAATATCCAATAAACACATGATTAAATATTCAACATCTCTAGTCATAAAAGAAATGTAAATCAAAACACTGCAATTCCACCTCACCCTAGTCAGAATGGCCTTTATCAAGAAAGATAATAACAATGATGATGGTGTGGATATGGCCAAAAGAGAACACTACTACACTGTTGGTGGGAATATAAACTGGTTCTGTCACTCAGGAAAACAGTATGGAGGTTGCTCAAAAGGCTAAACCTTAGAGTTCCCCTATGATCTGGCAATCCTACTCCTGGGCATTTATCCAAATGATCACAAACAAAGCCATACTGAAGCTACCAGCACAGCTATGTTCATTGCGGCATTATTTACCATACCCAACATATTGAACCCAACTAGATGCCCTTCAGTAGATGAAAGGATCAAGAAAATGTGACATAGGTACATAGATAGAGAGAAATAGATAGATAGATAGATAGATAGATAGATAGATAGATAGATAGATAGATAGATAGATAGATAGATAGATAGATATAGTGTGTCTTAAGGCACAGTGAACATGTACTGCTGCAGCATCTGAGGGTCTCACAAAGACAATTTGTGTTTGTGGATTGTTCTGTTCTTCAAAATGTTCTCAGTTTTTCTCACTTCCTATGACTGTAAATGATATATAAAAAAATCTATGAGTAAAGTGTCTGAAGACTTGGATTATAGGCATAGATTTATTCTGTATCATTCATTTGCCTATTGTGACAGATGTCATGGACTCCAATCACAGCACTGCAAAATATAATAGTAATAATAATAATAATTGCTACAAAAATAATTTGCATTTCTTACAACAATGACTAGAGTCTCTTTGGTAATGAAATAGGATTCTGTGAATGGCCCTTTCAAAATCACAAAATACTAAGAATACTTTAAATCTTGAACTTTTATAAATTTGGATGTTCAAATATTCAGATTTTTTGCAAGATACTCAAAGGCTTTGGCCACCAGATAGGTTAAAACAGAAATTAAGGACATATTAGTTATTGTTATAATAATAAAATTATTCTTATTGAATTAAGCTTACTGAGTGACTATGTAAGTATAATATTTGATATGTAAAAAGACAATGAGATAAAGAATATCTTGATTCTAACCATACTCTGCCTATTATGTTGTTAATTTGATACTTCACTAAACTCTATGATGCTCCCTTTTCTGATCTATAAATGTGAACATAATAATTATTTTTTGGAACATCAAATAAGATTTTACATGGGATTAAAGATACATAAAGAATAATGATGCTAATATATCAACAATGGTCAGAACTCATATTCACTTTTACCAAATGTTCCTAATTGATCATAGTTTTCTGCAAGTAATTATAGTTTTCTTCCAAAAGCAAGAAAGAGTGAATATTGTTTTTATATAGTGAAAATATAAAATTTCAGTTTTGAAATGGTAGTATCTCTCTATGTAATGAAAGTTCATTATTATGAAAGCTATTTTATAATTTTCAGGATCAAATTACTGTGTATTACTACTTTTTGAACTAAGGCATATTATATCTAATCTACTTTACTTGTGAGTTCCATTTTATCTCAAATGTGTGCTTCATGTTCAGGAAGAAAAGCCAGCTTTCTACTTTGAATTTTAAACCTGTATTTAGAGCTCATGAAGGTTACAAGTCCTTCTTTGATTATTTCAGACCTTAGAGTTGGTAATAAGAAAAAAGAGCATGAAAATGCACTTACCCTTATGGAGTGTCACAGCGCTGGTTGCTAGGGAAGCTTGGCACAAAATGACATGTGATATGTAGGCTCTGCTCATTATTCAACACAGTTCAACTTCTAAAATCTCCACATCTTAACCTGCCTTCTATTTTCATTACTGTATATTCTTGGTAAAACTTTGAAAACCAACTATGAGTAATTTTAAGTAAATTATAGCTTTAAAAATGATATAATTTATATACTAAATTAGATTCATCATATCACACTAATAGTCCTTCATTCTGCATATTTACTATCAGAGACTTAATTATTTGCATTGTTTCATTAGATGCATGGTTGTAACAAGGAAAAAAATGATTTAGAAATTTCAGGCATAAAGTCAGTGGAATATTTTTAGCCTTTAATTTAGTTCATAAGAATAGTTTTTAGCTAGGCTCCAATGGCTCATTTCCTGTAATCTTAGCTACTTAGGAGGTTGAGATCTGGGGATCATGGTTCGAAGCCAGCGTAGGCAGGAAAGTCTGTGAGACTCTTACCACCAAAAATAAAAAAAAAAAAACAAAACAAAACAACAACAACAAAACAACAACTGAAAATGGTGCTGCAGCTCAAAGTGGTAGAACTCTAGCCTTAGGGGAAAAACTCAGGGACACCACCACCCAGGCCCTCAGTTCAAGCCCTACAACCTACAAAAAATAAAGAATAGATTTTATTTTATTTTAAAATCATGTGTTATTCTTTAATGTAAATAGATATCATTGAAAGCACACAACATAGCTATTCTTTTTAAAAGGATGAGAATATTCTGATATTAATCTATCATGCCAACATGTGCACATACATACTTTCATCACAGATGAAATGGGATATAGTAACTAATGTTTATAGAGAACCTATTGTAGGTCAAGCTCTGTTTTACCTGTTTCAAGTATTGTAATTCTTTTTTTATTTTACTGTAAAAATGATGTACAGAAGGGTTATAGCTATATGAATAAGGCAATGAGTCCATTTCTAGTAGAGCAGGGAAGGGGTAACAATGCTAGATATAGAATAGATTTTATAGATACCATATTCCCACTTCCAAGATGTTTACCCTTCCAAAAGACACATCAATTGACTTGTACAATTTTCCAGATGCTTATATCCACATTGAAAGGCATGTGTTAAGTCCATTGTTGTACTGAGTAAACAATTGTGTGGAATGGGTTTGAGATTTAGTACCTGCCCCAGTGTACCACAATCTATCCTCCTGGCTCTCTTTGTGTTGTCACTGCACCTTAACCTCAGTAAGAAAGGGAACTTGGGGTAATCATGTACAACTCTAAAATCACTGTGAGGACTAATACCCATAAACCATTTAGCATCTTGTTTGGCAAATAAAATACCTGTAAAAATAATTTTTAGGGCTGGGAAGGTGGCTCAGTAGTAGAGTGCTTGCCTTGCATGCATGAGGTCCTGGGTTCCATTGCTTAGGACCACATAAGCAGAAAAAGCCAGAAGTGGCACTTTGGCTCAAGTGGTAGTGCACTAGCTTTGGGTTGAAGAGCTGAGGGACAATGCCCAGGCCCAGAGTTCAGGCCCCATGACTGACAAAAACAAAAACAAAAAGAGAATAATTTTTAATAATATATATTTGACCAATATTCAGTGTTTGGTATGTGACAAATGTTCTTTAGATAGCTGAGCTACAATGATGACGGGTCCTTGACCTCAAGGAATCTTACTTTCATAGTCAATGGGGAGAATACAAGTCCATTTATAAAGAGCTAGATAGGTGTTAAAGAGGAAAAGCAAATGCATACATTGACATACGCATTAACTAAAGTATGGTATATGCAGAGAAGTCCAATGGTTTAATTCCTTTGAACAACTAACTTCAGTGTAACCAAATGAATGTCAAAAAGCTGGAACATGTATTTGTATTTAGTGGGTGGAGGGGGGCAGGCAAGGAAATGGGCAGACAAATGGAGAAATGAAGAGTAGGTGAGTGCAGTCAAAGTATTCACTATACATATGGGAAAAATGGAACTCCATAACTTGAGGGGATGGTGGTGTTGGAAGAGATGAAAAAGAATGATAAAAGTGATGACATTAATCAAAGTACATTATATTTATAAACTGACATGTTGGAACCACTTGGTTTAATTACTTAAGTATTTTGGGGGGGCTGGGGAGGGAGGGTGGTCGGTCATGGGGCTTGAACTCTAGGCCTAGGTGCTGTCCCTCAGCTCTTCAGCTTAAGTCTAGTGCTCTACCACTTTAGCCACAGCACCACTTCTGTTTTTCTGATGGTTTATTAGAGATAAGAGTCTCATGGACTTTCTTGCCAGGGCTGGCTTTGAACCATGATCTTTAAATCTTAGCCTCCTTAGTAGCCAAGATTACAGTTGTGAGCCACAAGTGCCTGGCTTAAAGATATTTTGTTTAAAAAATATTTTGTAAAAGAAAAAGTGAGAATATACCGTGATTGGCATACTTCCTAAATCCTGTGAGGGTCAACAAAATTTTCCAGAAATAGAATATTCATCTTTAATCTAACATATGAATAAAGGTTATTTAGGAGTAATGGACCCATGAGGAAGGAATACAGGAAGAAAAGATCCAGTGTGAACAAAAATGCAGAGCAAGGAATGACCATAAAGTATGGACCAGATCAGAAATCTTGTGTGCATTTCTGTGTTGTTACCCATGTATACAGCTACATAGCAGTTTTTCTTAACTAAGGAGGAGAGTTTTGTGACAGGAAATGCTTTGTTATAAAGAAGAGGTAAAAATGGAAATATTCAAGATGTACAATTTGGTCCTTGATTTCTGATTCATGGTGGGATGTGAGAATAGAGGAAGTGCAAACATTAAAATGAAAATGTCACCAAAGAAGGCTTATCTACTTTTTGGGTATTTGGTACACAGCCTATCTCCTGGCAGAGAGTCAAGCTTTTGCTCTGAGGTTCCTGTTCAATATAGCATCTAAAGTTTTTACAGCCCAAGAGATCTAGTGTAATATATTGACTACTTTGACTTAACCATTTGGTCCTTAGTCTGCATTCAATTCAAGGAACAATTACCATCCAAGGACATTCTGCATAGAATAGAAATAGTTATGAATGTGGCCCATTTATTATTTTCACTTATTTTATTCATTGATAATTCTTAAATATTAGTATTACATTGAAACTTATACTTCATATTTATGAAAACATATAATTATATATGAATATAATTCACATATAATGAATTATATGAATATATATTCTAGTGTCATTTATACATTATATATACTATACACATATTCTAGTGTCACATATTCTAATGTCATTTATATATGATATAAGTGACACTAGAGTATACATTTCTATGACAAGGTGTGGCTGATGTGGAGAGCACAGGTCTCAGTCTCAGTTTAATTCTGTCAACAAAAAAAAAAACAAATTTCATTTAAAATTTTAACCAACATTTTTTTCAGTGTAATATTCATGTTTCATATAATTATTTTTATACCTCCTAGTTCCATATATAAATAAATTTTTTTCTGAACCAAAAATATATTGTATCTTTTCATTTTCTCATAAAGTTAATTTAGTATGAATTCCTAAGTTCAAGAATATTCTCTAAGATATCACTGTGTAGAAAATAAATCCAATATAACAGTAATACAGTACCTAACTTCTCTGTAGGCCATTCTATGCTCTCAATGTCCTTAATAAGGTACAATATTTCTAATCTTTTATTTAAAGATTTGGACTACATGGCATTTGATGGCCACATCTTTTTATCTTTCTATTTTTCTAATATTTAAAAAAAATGACTGGCATTTTTTGCAGCATTTTGGCCTGCAGTGGATTATTCTCCTTTATTTCCAAACTCCAATCATAATATAAACAGGTGATTATCTCTGATTCTCTGGATTGGCTATGCTGCACACCATTCATGTGTTCCAAGGTTTCTGAGTAGATAGTAATTGTGTACCAAGCAAACTTCTGGGTGCCATAAAGTACTAGCTCAAAAGACTATGTGAGCATGTCCCCAGCTATTATAAAATCTTTTCTTAAATGTCCTAGCTAAGCAAAAATCTACTGATATTTATATATCTACTATCTTTGTCTTAGCAGTAGGCCAGCCATGTTTTATAAGGAACATTATATCATAGTTTCTGCTCCTACTTCTGTCTGTTCTACTATACTGGGACATCCATAAGGCACTCTTGCTTCTAATTAACTATAAATCCGACAAGCCATGACCCTAGCCCGGGAGCCTCTCTCATGAATTCTGGGATCATCAAAGGCAGGCAGCAAGCCTACTTTATTGTTCTATCTCTAGCTTGTTTCTCTCATACTGTAGTCTGATATATCTTGCTTTTTGGTTTACATGTAAACTGCACTTTCTTATCATTCTTCACTTGCTTCTTTCCCATACCACTGTTCCTATAAAATCCTTTCCACATTCAACTAAACG
Source organism: Dipodomys merriami (assembly GCF_024711535.1). Classification (NCBI taxonomy): domain Eukaryota; kingdom Metazoa; phylum Chordata; class Mammalia; order Rodentia; family Heteromyidae; genus Dipodomys; species Dipodomys merriami. The sequence goes on along the minus strand of NW_027202270.1, from coordinate 74,653,605 downwards.
ATATTATAATAATTGTAACCATAGCATTGTTTGAGGATGCATTGTTTTACCCAGTATTCTCACTTCCACATTGAGCAACAGTTGAAAATCATGAGGAGCAAATTAATTTTCCCTGGTAAGCAAATTCTTGCTTAAGGACCTTGTGGAAAGCTACTGTATTCTTTAAGCTTCAATGTTATCATGTGAGAGAACAAGGATATTAAAAGTAGCTCTAGCTAATTGAGAAGTTCTGTGTGATAATCTATATAGAATGTTTAGTGATAACCTAGGCAAGTGTTTATATGCCAAAATGCATCCTGATTGTATCATGGAATATGATAGAACCTAGAATGTGTTTGTTTCTCCATCAATATTATCCAAACAAAATTTGTAAGATATTATTCTTTTATATACATGTTTATAGGAGTTACAAGACCTCCAAGGTCTTCTATTGGAAGAAACAACTCATCATAGTAAAAACTATTGAATCGAAATTCTTGTCCTTTTTGATCAATTAATTATATTAGTTGATAATATTTTAGACTCTGTCCAGATTTTCTGGGCTGTTGTAATAAATATACCTTTATCATTTGCTATACCTTTACCTGTGTGAAAGGAATTAATAATAAACATGATAATAAAATACATAGTGATGTAGACAGGTAGTTAACAATTTTACAAGCCATAGTCCACAAAGTCTTCTTTAATAGGTGAGTGAGCACTGACCTGAAGAAAGTTAAGGAGCATTTATGCAGGAGGAGGAGCTTTGCAGCCAGATGGAAGAGCAACAACAAAAGTATCAAACAAGAGAATGTCAGAAGCAAATATTCTGTGATTGTCCTTGAGCTGGTGTTTAATCTCATCAACAACTTTGCTGAAGGCAGGGAAGTCTGTTAGATTATCTTTCAATATGTCTGTGCAATGAATTCAACTTACCTTCAAAAACAATGCAGTCAAAGGCAATAGCAGTACTCTGTATATCACCTCTACTATATATATATATATATATATATATATATATATAAAATATATATAATATGTATATAATATATATAAGAGAATGTAGTTCTCCAAGAACACAAAAAATAAATGGTGATGGGAAAGAAAGTCTCAGCAGGTCAAGGTCAAGCTTTGAGCATTCAAAGGTGTAGATGGTGATAGTGTAGGAGCTTGGATGCATTGAATATGACTTGGTTTCATTTCTATTTTAATTTATGAAAATATAAAAAGATCACCAAGCTAAATGGTTTGATTTGGATTATTCTGAGAATAACCAACATTATCTGCAAAATGGAAAGAGCAGAATCTGTTAGGAAGTTATCATTGTAACCTAAATAAGATACTATAGTGACTTTATCAGAGTCAGATTGATGTAAATGGTGAGAGCTAAAATTAAAGCTAAAATGATTTGCACTCAGTCAGGTTGTAACAACAAAGTTGTTGGTGAGGACTTCATTAATTTTGTCCTAAGCCTCTGGATCCTTGGAATGGTAGGAAGAAATTAAAAGTTTATTATTATACCTACTTAAGACTTGATGGTTGTTTCACTTTTCCAGAGTTTTGGATAAAGTGAATTTGAGCTGGGACCTAATAATTTTCATGTATAACAAGTTCCAAGATGATAATGGTGCCATAGCTCTTGGGACAATATTGGAGAAAGACTGCTCAAGTATCCAGGCTATTCACTGCGTCCACAGAAGCCACAGTTCCACATCATTAGGGAAGAGGGATTAAGACATGGAAACTAGCATTCTTTCTGTGCCCAGACTGGCAGAGCCCCTTTTTAGTCCTCTCTTCCAATTTATGATGTAATGTGCATTATCTCACACATAAATGATATCAACAGATTTCGAGTTTTTGCTTCATATTCTGTGAGAAGAAACAAAGATAATTCATGATTTATGATGCAGTTCATAAATGGAAATATCATAAACTGGAATGCTTTTAGGAGCTAGGGGTGTTGCCTAGTGGTAGACAACATTCTTATCCTTCATAAAGACCTGCATTTAGTGCTCACTGAGGAAAGAGAAAGAATGAAAATGCACTTAACGCATTCAGCCTTCTGCACACTGCATCTTAGCAATATTGTTCACAATATAGAGTGTGGGTTGTGGCTCCTTGTGATTTGGAGCTGACTGGGAGCTATGACTTGTTGCCCCTGTCCGGCATTCTCAGAGAGTTTCACTATTAAACCACATATTGCTATCTTGGGAAAAGACCCAAGTTCAAAACTTTAAGTGCAACTTCTACTGAGTTCACATTACTTCTGCAACATCATCAAGTCTATATGGGAGATATCTATACAATAAACATAATAATTTCCTATGTTTGTCTTAGATCGTTCTCTATGCTCTTCATTTTGGTTAAGTCTAAATTATTTATATAGGGCTCAGACAACATCTACCCACACCCATTTCTCAAGAGAGGGATATGCTTAAGAAGTTAATGTGTCTTGCATGTTTACATCTAAGATTCGTTTTTGTGGATTTGATCTTATGTAATTAAAAATAAATGTGAGCTTCTAAGGTAGACAAATAACCCAATAATAGTCTTATCCTGAAATTAATCCTGTTATTTGATGAAGAAACAATTTCTACACTATAAAGAAATACTCATGAGGAAAAAATAGAGCAAATATTTATCCCTTTAAAATGTTACAACTGATTCTAGTAAACACACACACACACACACACAACACACACACACACACACACACACACACACACACACACACACACACACACACACACCTACCTAAGTAATGAGAATACAGTTTTGAAACATTGATTGTTCGATTTAATGGAAGAATACTTTTGTCCATTTTAACAAAAATTTGCTTTACAACTCAACACATCTGTAGCAGAAATAAAAGTTGTATGAAATATTTTCCTAAGTATGTAATACATTTTCTTTAGTATGGTGTATCAGTTTTTAAGTTGTTAATTGTGATTCACTAAATTGAGAACCAAAATAACACAGCTAAAACATGAGCTTGTAATACACTTCTTCCTGCCATCAATAAAATGGAGCTAATCATATATCTATGAAGTCATATCCAGGTTGAAGGGATTCAATTTAACAAAGCTCGAATAGTGACACAGAACAAACATTAAATATATCAACTATAAATATTGTTTTCACCATCCACTCATATAAAAGGGCTTGAAATTAAAAAACAAACAAACATTTGAATACCTAAGAATCATTTCATGTGTCTGAAATATTACCTTCTAATACACACAATTAAAAAAATAAATTTCAGAGGATAATTCAAGAAATATTTTTCTATTGAAAGGAGCATAAAATAGTATTTAAAATAAGTTCTTTTAAATATAATTATAAGTCTGGGACAAACAAGTAATGATTTTTTGAAAATCCAATCTGAAAGGGAAAATCCTCTCTGAGATGCTGTTTTATTTGCTGTTGTGGTGACTTGCATTTAATTTATTCCTGAATATTATTTACTTAAAATGAATGGAAAGCTTACTGTATTCATTTTTAAGAATTCCAAGGGATTCACATAGATAAGAAATTAAGAACTTGATTATTTACACAGAATTTTAAATTCTTTGGTGTTTTTTAATCTGTCACATGGAATACTAAGTCGATAAATAATAGTTGGAGATACAAGTAGAGTTGCAATCAATAGTGTAGCAGTTATGCATCATTTGTAAAAAACAATCTCATACTATAATGGTTCAAATGCAAGCTTGACTTTCAAAGTCATCTTGATATCATTATATCATCTCCCTCAAGTCGGGAAAGAGTGTACAGGATAACCTGTGGATTTTAGGGTAAGAGGTAGAAATGTCATGCATACCCTCCAACTTACTGGCTATTGTCACAAGAGTTATTTTCTGGTCACACCCAACTTCATAGAAGACTGAGAGATGTATAGTTCAGTCATGTGTTCAGAAAGAAAGGAGAAGACAAATCCCAACAAGTAATTTCAGATGATTTCAGACATATCAGTTCATTTTATAAATGCACATGTGATTTAGCTCAATGTTTCTTAAGCTCATTTGACTTTATTTTTCTTTCTTGGCACCAGCTTCTTTAAGGGACCACAGAAAAGAAATATGTAGTTAAATGCTCAAAACACCCATCCAAGATGTAGAAGCCTCCTACTATGCCTGGGGAGCTGTGCAGATTCCTTGTAATTATAATCCCTGAATTTACCACTAAGGCAAACTCACTACTGATTTTTATGATAAAGTGTTTCCTTCTTAGTCTGAAATCTACGTTAGACAAACATTTAAGTTATCTCTTTATCTCTTTTAATCTACTTCCATTCTTTCTCTTCTCATCCCTTCTTGGTAATTGAATGGCTGAAAAAGTAAGCCACTTGTCCTATAAAGAATTTCCCACATCTTTTGTGAATTGTATCACATGATGAGGTTTAACCCTGTCTCTGGGTTTTTAGTAAATTGAAAATTATAAAGGGCTTCATCATCTTTTGGTAAGAATTCCACCAAAAACATTATACTGTATTAGGAAACATAAACTGCACAGTTAACCCTTTCTGTTAATTATTATCATATCTACACACTATTATCAGGAATTACAAAGTAGTAGCACTCTAGTTCTATAATCCTTCCACATTTATTTGTGTAACTATGTATTAGAAAACTTGATTGCTTGTTATTAGCAAAGACAGGAAAATGTTTAGTCCTGTATTTTCCATAGCTTTTTTTGGGCTGTGTTGCAAGACAGGATGATTAGACTCAATTTGGACATTTCTTTTATAATCTTGAAATTAGCCTCTCTAAAAACTATTGCAAGCCGAGCACCGGTGGCTCACGCCTGTAATCCTAGCTACTCAGGAGGCTGAGATCTTAGGACCCCAGTTCAAAGCCAGGCTGGGCAGGAAACTCCGTGAGACTCTTATCTCCAATAAACCACCAGAAAATCAGAAGTGGTGCTGTGGCTCAAGTTGTGCTATGCTCGCCTTGAGCTGAAGAGCTGAGGGAGCCCAGAGTTCAAGTCCCACGACTGACCAAAAAACAAAAAACAAAACAAATTATTGCACTATTTTAGGGGAAATGATTGTGAATGATATCCAAAGCTCTAAGAATATACTGATGCTCATAATACTGTCTAATAATTTTTATGCTACTGCAGGAGATGGTGCTTAGAAATATTTATATTTATTTCCAATATTTTGTGAGATAAAGTATAAAAGTGGATCTATAGTGAGTGATATATCAAGCAAAAATTGAGAACTATAGTCATTTATGTAAGTTTTTCCTTGTATTTTACTTTCTCCAAGCCAAAAATCAAGTTTTTAAAAACATGGGTAATGATAAAATGATAATGATAAAATATACCATAATTACACATTTTATTCTAAGTTAACAAAGAAAATATTATCTGAATAGCAATATGTATACTACCTCTAATTTCAAAGTTTAAAATATTAATCATTTTTACATGAGTTCTCATCATTTGTTACAGTTATATTTTATTTGTGCCTTCAGAGTACATGGCTCTTACAGCAGTTCTGCATTGCAACCCTACATTGACATTTCAGCTATTAGAAGTACTAAACATGGTCTCAGATAACCTTCAAGGAAAGGCAGATGTTCATGGAAAATATTTTCATTGAGTGCTGGCTTAGCATTAGCACCTTATCTATGCTTTTGATAACAGAAAATACTTAGATCATTTTTCTTTGTTTAACATTATTACATTTCTACATCACTGATAGTTTTCTGAACAAAATAGGAAAATATAATTTTATTGCCCATAATAAGCAATTTAGTATTCTTGTTGATATTTTCAAAATATACTTACACTAAGATATATTTCAGTATTGATGTTTTTGTTGTGCTATTTTAATAGATGACTTCAAATGTTTTCTTTGTTTTAATTGGAAGATTTTCTTTTTCTTTTCCTTTTTTTTTCTTTTTTATTGTGAGAATACCATACAAAGAAGATTTTCTTAAACCTTTTTTAAATTAAATTCTTTGCTCTTTTCATGGAAACATATGTATGTGGCATTTCTTTTGCTTCAAATCTCTATATGCAGTCTGAAGTTCTAAATTTATTTTGATTCAATTATTTTCTCTTTTAAAATTTATTTCTCTAAAAAGATTATTTGGAATACCTCTTTTTTTATTGTGAAAATACCGTACAGAGGGGTTACAATTACATGGGAAGATAATGAATATATTTCTTATCAAGCATTGTAGCCTCCTCCTTAGTTTCCTCTTCCCATTCCTTCCCATCCCCCCCCACCCGCCCACCGAAGTTGTAAAGTTCGTTTTTCGACATAAAAACTTCTACATCTCATTGCTGCAATGGGTCCACGTGTATCTCTATTTAAATGATTTATTTTTGCCCTTCCCCTCCACATATTTTACCAACATCAAATACAATGAAAGCGGGGGTTATGCCGTGGGGGAGGGACATACAAAGCAACAAAGAAATCATCTTATAAATATGTTAGAAACAATCACAAGAAAGAAAAAAAAAACATTTGAAAACTTACCTTTGGGTTCATTTCACCTAACATCAACTTATCTGACCTTTTCTGCTTTTCTCAGACATATACTAGTTATTGCAAATAAGAGAAACCGTAGGACCTATGTTTCTTTGGGCCTGGCTTACTTCACTTCATATCATTTTTCCAAGTCTTTCCATTTCCTAACAAATGGGGCAATGCCATTCTTTCTGATGGAGGCATAGAATTCCATTGTGTATTTATCCCACATTTTCTTGATCCATTCATCTACTGAGGGGCATCTGGATTGGTTCCATATCTTAGCTATGGTAAATAATGCTGCAATAAACATAGTTTTGCTGGTAGCTTTAGTATGGTCTTGTTTGTGATCATTTGGGTAAATGCCCAAAAGTGGGATTGCTGGGTCATGGAGGAGCTCTATGTGGAGTCTTTTGAGGAACAACCATACTACTTTCCAAACACAACAAATCAAAGAAAGGTTGAACAAATAGGATTTCATGAAATTGCAGAGCTTCGCATGCCAAAGGACATAGCTAGCAAGATCAATAGAAAGCCCACAGATCAGGAGAAGATCATCACTAGCCATACAATGGACAAGGGTCTCATATCAAAAATATACCTGGAACTCAAAAAATTAAATCCCCCAACAACCAATCCTTAAAGAAACCACTGCCCAATAAATAAGTGGGCTAAAAACTTAAAGAGAAACTTCTCTGAAGAGGAAATAAGAATGGCCAATAAACACATGAAGAAATGCTCAACCTCTCTAGCCATAAAAGAAATGCAAATCAAAACAACATTGAGATACCTCCTCACCCCAGTTAGAATGGCTATAATCAAGAACTCTAATAACAAGAGATGCTGGAAGGGATGTGGACAGAAGGGAACCGTACTGCATTGTTGGTGGGAGTGTAAATTTGTTCAACCACTTTGGCATACCTCTTAATCTCACATTCTTATAATTAATTTCTGAAAAGTGATTCTTCATTTATTCTGATTTGTTTAATGAGCCCTATCACCTAATTCTGATTTCCTAATTTTTGCTTATGTTTATAACTTTGTGTATCTTGCATCATTTCCTAGACAACCTTTAGTGCTTTTGAAAAAAATCATGAAGTGTTTCAAGTGTTTCTTGTCTTCCTGATGTATTTTCTTAAACATGGAATGTCATTCTACCCTTTATTCTATTATGGAATTTGGTTTTAACCTTTTTCTTTGCCTCCTGTCTTGTGAAACTAGTTTTTGTAAACTTTGGAGTATCCAAAAATAAATTAATTTCCTTTGTCAGATTTGTTTCCATCGCTAGCTTGCTTACAGTCCCTTTTCCTTTATTACTTTCTCTTTTTTACTTGGCTTGAAAACTCTTGCCCTCTGTTTCTTTTTAGTAGCAGTAAACTGTGCTTGAAAGGAACTTTGGCTTCTTAACATTAGGAGTTCACTGGATTAATATCACATTGACTCAAATCTCTCCATAACCCTCCACATCCATCTGCTTTTGTGTAAAATCCTTCAGGCCTCAGCTTTTAGTTTCTATTTTATGTATTACATCTTTCAGATGCCCTATTTTTTAATGTTTTGCTTTCTCCCATTAGATGCTGATATCACACAAACCCTGTAGTTTCAGTCATTGCCATTAACACACTGGTTGTTTAAGGTTTATGAAGTTACTTTCTCTTAATTCCACTGGACATATTGTCCATTGTTTTTTACTTTATTCTCCTAGCACATTGTTATATAAGTCATCACCGTGGAATTGCTGGGTGGTTTTAAATGAATGAAGCATGAGAAACAATATTTTCAGTTTAGATTTCTCCCAATGTCTGTCAACCTGTGAAAATCAGGGCTAAATTTTATTTAAATTTTTGAGAAAGCCTTGCAATGTTTCCTTGTGAAATATTTACCTCTATGTATTTGTGTGTTTTTTACTTTTTGTTTAAGCACTAGCTTAGTCTAAACAGTCATTTATTTTAGACATAATTTTACAATAGAATTTCGGCAAAATACTAAGCAGAAATATCTACCAAGATATTTTGTTTTCTTTTATTGACAAATCATTTATTTTCCTCTTCATGAATATAAACATTGAAACTAATTGGTAAGACGGTAATAAATTATTGTAAGTATTTGGCCTGGAATTTGTGTAAAATTATTAAGAATACCTAATTGATACTTTTTGATCATCTGGAGACAATATGATACAATTGTGAAATTATGAATGCGGACACATTATTCAAGTATAAAATAACATCGATGGTAAATGTGCTTCAGTAATCAAAACTTTTCTCTTTTCATTTATTTTTTATTGTTAAAATGTACGGAGGGGTTACAGTTACATGAGTAAGGCAATGAGTACATTACTTGTGGATCATTGTTAGCCCTTCCCTTCCTTGTTATTGTCCCACTATCTCTTCCCTCCCCCACCTCCCACACTCCTCTCCCTACTCCCCTCCTCACTACATGAAGTTGTAAAGTCCAGTAGGTATCTTCCTTTCAATGGATTATCCTGTGTACATATTTGAGCGTTTTGTTATTCCCCTTTCTCTCCCCAGGTTAGACATATGTATATACAAGATACAGGATATCAAAATCGAGTACAGTGACAACAGGGGATATGCCACAGGGGAAAGAACATACAAAGGAAACAACAAAAAAATAATAAAATCACATGGTACATTTAAAATAGTAACAATAAAGACAGAACTCTTGTGTCCATATCTTGGGGTTCATTTCAGTTAGCATCAAGTTATATGGTCAATTGTACATGGTTTTTGAGTATTTCAGTTCATTTGATAAGATTCTCCTATATAGATGCTAATTATTGCAAATAAGGGAAGCCATGAGAACCTAAATTTCTTTGGAACTGAGTAACCTCAATTGATATGATTTTTTCCAAGTCTTTTAACATTAGAAAAATCCATGGTATTTTTTTCTTCATGTTTCAGTGTAACCCAACATTATTACTATGTACATAACCAAGATTCAAAGTACAGATTTCATGCTCAGTATAATATATGAAAAGGTAAAAGAAATATAAATAAATTAAATATTTCAAATACAGAAAGTGATTCAGTGATCATAATTCCAAGATTTTTTGTAAATTCATCTTAAAGGCTGCTTTAGATTTCCTGGGGCTGGAATTGCATGTAATGAATGTGTTTAATGGTTATTTATTGAAAAGCTGATAAATCCTACTTTTGTATGATTTTTATTGTAAAAATACTGTACAGAGGGTTTACATTTACATGAGCAAGGTAATGAGTACATTTCCTATTGAGCATTGTTGCCTCGTTCTTTGTTTTTCCTCTACCATCCCTTCCCTCCCACCTCCATAACTACCTCCCTCCCCCAGAGGGGAGCTCTATGTGGAGTCTTTTGAGGAACCTCCATACTGCTTTCCAAAGTGGTTGAACAAGTTTACACTCCCACCAACAATGCAGTAAGGTTCCCTTCTGTCCACATCCCCTCCAGCATCTGTTGTTATTAGAGTTCCTGATTATAGCCATTCTAACTGGGGTGAGGTGGAATCTCAACGTTGTTTTGATTTGCATTCCTTTAATGACTAGGGAGGTCTTCATGTGTCTATTGGCCATTCTTATTTTCTCTTCAGAAAGTTTCTCTTTAAGTCTTTAGTCCACTTGTTTATCGGGCAGTTGTTTCTTTGAGGATATCAATATTCCATCCTCATTCTTCAATGAAATAGAAGAGGCAATCCAAAAATTCATATGGAACAATAAAAGACCCCGAATAGCAAAAAACGATCCACAGAAAGAACAGTGCTGGAGGAATATCAGTACCAAATTTCAAACTCTACTACAAAGCCACAGTAATTAAAACAGCTTGGTACTGGCACAAGAACTGACCTCAGGACCAATGGAATAGAACTGAAACCTAGAAATGAACCCACAAACCTATAGCTACCTAATCTTCGATAAAGGAACTAAAAAAATAGACTGGAAGAAAGACAGCCTCTTCAGTAAATGGTGCTGGCAAAATTGGTTAATCACTTGTAGAAAACTAAACCTAGTTTCTTATATATCACCCTGAACCAGAATCAACTCCAAATGGATCAAAGACCTCGGAGTCAAAACAGACACCCTGAAAACATTACAGGAAGGAATAGGTGAAACCTTAGGTCTCATTGGCACAGGCTGAAATTTTCTTAATAGAGACTCAGAAGCACAACAAATCAAAGAAACATTGGACAAATGGGATTGCATGAAGCTGCAGAACTTCTGCATTGCAAAGGACATAGTTAGCAAGATCAATAGAAAGCCCACAGATTGGGAGAAGATCTTCACTAGCCATGCAACAGACAAGGGTCTCATATCTAAAATATACTTCAAACTCAAAAAATTAAATTCTCCAACAACAAATCCTCAAAGAAACAACTGCCTAATTAATAAGTGATAAGCAAAATTTATATCAAGATTTCAATGGAAGTGGTGCTGTGGCTCCAGCAGTGCTGGCCTTGAGCTGAAGAGCGCAGGGACAGTCCCAGGCCCAGAGTTCAAGCCCCACTACTGACAAAAAAAAAATTAACAATAATTCAAGAAGTTGCGAGAGAAATGGTAGTCATTATGCCTTGTACCAGAAATAAATTTTAAGGAAAGAAAAAAGGGTAATGAAGATATGGACAATGACACTATACAAATAGGTATAGCATACCTGTCCATAATACATGAAGACACATACATACATTTATAAACAAACCTGTAAAAATCCCTAGGCATAAGTAGAATTGCTTAATAAGAAGGAGAAAAAATTAGTATTACAGGAATGTTTATGAAGGGAATAAGACTTAATTGATGTTCTAAGCAAAACAAAGAATAGGGTTTTTAGGACAATTGAAAGGATATTGTTCCATTAGGAAAGTATGTTGTGGATAGAGCAGTTGGATGAGATGTGATACGTAGATTTATCTGGCTGGAGAGTATTATATGAGCTGAGTCTATCAGAGGGTAATTACCCCATGGAAACTGTGTGTTTCCAGATCTTTGGAATTGACATTTATGCATTAACTTTGCAGAAAGGGCAATGGCATCCAGTGGCTCAAGCCTTAGACTGAAGGTCTTCCCTAACAGAAACATGTTCTTTGTGTGTGGAGGGTGGGGGGGGAGGGGTAGGTACTGGGATTAAACTTAATGCTTCATCTCACTTACTAGGCAAGCACCCTATTACTTTCACTACACTCCTAGACCTCCAAATAAAAAGAACGTTCTAGTATATTGTCTATAGTGACTCGATAGATTTTAATATGTTTCTTCTAGGATTTAAAAACAAATATTTTCTCAGCGGGGATCCAGTAGCTCACACTTGTAATTATAGTTACTCAGGATGCTCAGATTTGAGGATCACAGTTTGAAGTCAGACCAGGCAGCAAAGTCCATGAAACTGATCTCCAGTTAACCACCAGAAAAACTAGAAGTAGAGCTGTATGTAGCTCAAGTGGCCTTACACTAAAAAGCTCAGGGACATTTTTCAAGCCCTAAGTTCAAGCCCCAAGACCAGTTCAAACAAACAAACAAACAAATAAATAAATCTCACTCTTAAAACTCAATATAATTATTGGACTAAACTATATGAGGTCAGAGTGACATTTAAACTCACAAAGTGTATTGATTTTTCACTTTGTGCTGAGTATTTCAGAATGTAAAATGAGTTTAATGGGTGAAAATCATCTCCATGTGCTTTATTATATATGAGATAAAAATGTAGTCTTGGAGATAACAGAGAAATAATTGCAGAAAACAAAATTTCCATGAATCATAGAATGATTTGACTTTCTGAATACTTTGTGACACTCACAGAAGTCTCTTCCCTGTATTTTGTTAAATAGCTACCTACTATACAGAGTTCATAAATCACACATATGTCTATGCATATGTGTGATTTATGAACTCCGCATAGACCCACTCTCTGTGGTCTTTTGTTTTTCAGTCATGTGACCCCCAAACAATGCAGAGAAGAACTCGCCATCTGCTACGGCCTTTGCTGAGCTCAAGGACTTGTGCGGAAGACTCACAGGTGCGGCCCTGCCTACTTAATGAAAACTGCTTCCAGTTCCACTACAATCTAACAGGTAAAGTTGAAAGCCATGGCCTTGCTATTTGTTCTGAACACTGGCAAATGAGTAGATGTTGGTGTGTGTTTCAATTCCTGAGTTTTTGGAGGAAGAGTGACAATGTGTGAACGTGTTATTCAAAAGGATAAGGTCTTATTGACACTTACAGAAAAAAACAAACAAACTCATTCTTGGTATGAAGATTCAGCCAGACCATCTGGAGCCCCTGAAGTATAACATGCTTTAAAAAGGTCTGGCACAGTTTCAGAATAATGCTGCAATAAAGCCAGGATAAACTAAAACAACAAAAAGTAAGTAGTGAAGGGTAATTTACCATTGAGAGATGAAAGTCGTCATAGTGTCATGGAGTTTGGGGCTTTCATGACGCATATTATTTCAAAAATTAAAGTTTTTGGCATTCTGAATAGATCTCAGAAAAAGATGGAGGGGCCTGAGCAGTCAGGAGTGACTGCAAGGTAATGGGAGTCACATCAGCCCAGTCATTCAGCCAGTACTCAGGTTTCCCTGAGTACCAAAACAAAGGACTATTACTCACGTTGACCTGTGACCTGCTACTCCCTGCAACAGCTGACATATAAAACTGTAAGAAAATGTAGAAGCATATTAAGTCTCAGCATTCAATTAAATATTAAGGAACACAGCATTATGCTCATGCAGAGACAAAGCAATCTCCAAACAGAAAAATCAAGTTCATGGCCCTGGCCACATTTGCACTGTTGAGATTTCTCTTGTAGAAAACCTCAAAGGAAGCCAGGCACAGATGGCTCAAGCCCTCTCAGTAGGTTGAGGTCTGAGGATCACGGTTCAAACCCAGTCCACGCCAGAAACGCTGTAAGACTCTGATCTCCCATAAAAAACCCAGAAAACCAGAAATGGTGCTGTGGCTCAGCGGTAGAATTTTCAACTTGAACTGAAAAGCGCAAGGAAGAGCCCAAGCCTAGAGTTTAAGCCCCACAACTGACAAAAAAAGAAAAAGTAAAAAAGAAAAATATAACCTTAGAGGAATTGCTGTTGATATGTCTTGTCCTTATTTCGGATAAATGATGATGATATGGTATATTTGCCCTTTTTCTTTAGAGTCTTGATTTTTATAGTGTATTTTTCAGAAACAGTGAAATTTGCCTAATAGAAAGAACATAAATATATTTATAAAAACATACTAGACATCAATATAATATATATATATATATATATTATACTACATACATATACACACACTAAGCTGGTGATTTATCACATGTGGTACACATCCCCAGACTTTTGAATTTTAGTTATTTTTCAGATAATGGCTTGTATTTTTGTCTGGGTTCAGACTCAAAGCTCAATCCTACTAATGCTTTCCGTGTAGCTGGGAAAAGCATATAATTTAAAGACTAACTTTTACTGTATGTAAGCTTATTGTTGCTATTAAAATCTTGGAACCTTTACCAAATGTGGCAAATATCATTACTATAAGGTAAGCACTGATTTGGTCAAGGAGATTTAAGGTAATAACAAGCATTTTTAATCAAGTGAATTATAAGGTAGTTTATGCTAACTGTCTATTATCTACAGTATAATGTGACTACCCAAGTCTATAAAACTTTCTTATATTGTAGACTAACTTGAAAATATAAAGATTCTTTGGGTCTTTTGTTCCTTTCCAGGACATTTTTCTTGGTTGTACTGTATCAAAAATACCAAATAATTATTTTATATATTCTTTTTAAAAATAAGTTTTTTATTGTAAAAATACTGTACAGAGGGGTTACAGTTACATGAGCAAGGTATTGAGTACATTTCTTATCAAGCATTGTTGCCTCCTTCTTTGTTTTTCCTCTACCATCTCTTCCTTCCCACCTCCACAGCTACATTCCCCATCCCCACCCCTCCTCCCCAGGCTAAATTGTAAAGTTCCTTTTCCAACATAGCATCTTGTACATCTCATTATTATAATGGGTCAACCTGTAACTCTATTGAAGCATTTTGTTTTTCCCTTCCCCTCCCAAATTATACTGACATTAAATACAGGTGAAAACAGGTTTTATACCATGGGGGAGGGACAAACAAAGCAACAAAACAATCACATGGTACCTTATAAATACGTTAGAGACAATAGCAAGAAAGAAAAAACCACTTGTGTCCCTATCTTGGAGTTAATTTCACTTAATATTTTCATTAAATAAATTGTTTAGTTCATTCAGGTTGCTACAACAAATTGCCGTATGCTGAATAGCTTTTAAACAAGAGATATCTATTTTTCATAAATCTGGATCTGGTCAGACCAAGATGATGGTACTGGCACATTCCATGTTTGGTGTGGGCTTCTTACCCATGGTAGCTGTACTCTCACGTGCTCAGTGGACAAACAAGGTCTCTACAGTCTCTTCTACAAAGATACTAACCTTTGTGAGTTCTCACACCCAGTTTCTGTAAGACCTACCTCCTAACATTGTCACCCTGGGTGGGTTAAGATTTCCATATAAGAATGGATGGAGGGGCAAATAAATTCCTATCATCTGGCATCGTTTCTTTGTTGTTCTCTCTCTCAAAATCACCAAGAAAAGTTGGTTCCATATTAGTTTTTGTTTATCATCTTGTTTAGTTCCCCTTCTCTGCTATGCTGGCTAGTGTGACATGATTGCTAACAAACCATTAGTCACTTTACATCTGGAAATCCAATTTGAGGAGGTAACTCACTTCAGTTGCTTAGTTTTTGTTTTTTGTTTGTGAGTACATTTCTTGTCAAACATTGTTACCCCCTCCCTCATTTTTCTGCCACTTTCCCGTTCCCCTAATGCCCCTCCACCAAGTTATAAAGTTCATTTCCAACATATTGTCTTGTGAGTATCATTATTGCATTGATTTGCCCTTTGTCCTTTGTCTCACCATTTTGTTGTTCCCCTTTCCTTCCCTAATTCACATTAATGTATATATAATACACAGGATACCAAAATCAAATACAATGACAACAAGGGATAAACCATAGGGACAAAATGAAAAAAAAAAAAAAAGAAGTAACTTCACATAGTACTTTAAAAGCAAAAACAGCAAAGAAAAAACTTGTGTTTCCATATCTTCGAGTTCATTTTTCTTAGCATCATCTTATATGGTCATATGTACATAGCTTTTGGGCTATGGTGATTCTCTTCTAAGACTACCCTAGACGTATACATATATTATTACAATTTTATGTCTATATTTTTGGAGTTTTTTCCCCTAGTAAAATAATCTCATCCTGCTTTCCAGATCCACTTGGGAAGAGTTTTAGGGATATATATGGACTTCACCAATGTAGATTTGCTCTATTTTGTTCACATGATCATAATTTTGGTGGTGATTCTATGCCTATAGAATGGAGTAGCTGCCAGCTGAGTGAAAATGCATCCTGTGGCCAAGGCGTCAGGACTCGCCTTCTGAGCTGTGTTCGGAGTGATGGCAAGCCAGTCAGTATGGACCAGTGTGAGCAGGTAACTTGCTCATGTTGAGTTATCTTTGTTTCCTTAATATTTGTCTATAACCTTTATGTTGTTAAATACAGATAGCAGACTGATTTGTTCTCCTCTTAGCTTAGGTCCAGTCAAAGTAAAATTATAGTACAGTTGTACTTAGCTAGTTTGGACTTGGTCACAATGAAGGGGGAAAACTTTTTTTTTATAATGGAGAAGTAAGTCCATGAAATATATGTATCAAATGTTATTGTAATACGTTTTAGTATTTATATGCATGTAATACTCCCAAGAACTTATAGGTTGTGCTTGTTTGCCAACATACTGTTTAACCTTAGGAACTTTAACTAGTAGGATATGACCCTTCATCTTGACACATGACATATTGACACACTGTCCCTTTATCATAGACATTTATTGTCTCAACAAGTGATTGCTGGTTAAACAATACAGCGATCTTCTCCATTTCTAGCTATATAAACACCTTCCCTATCAAGTTTCAAACTAGGTTGTTCTGAATTTTTCTAATTATATTGCATCCATCTTTTCCATCACAAAATATATGGAATATAAAGAACAAGCTTTGCACAAATGTGTTGCAGAGAATTTAACATTTCCTTCTCAACAAATAAATGAAAAGCCTATATGGGTTGCTGAATAGAAATGAAGATGCTATCCCATTGTATGAATCATAAAACCTTGGAATAAATTGAAAACAAGGGAGCTGAAAACAAAGATTGCTTCAGAAACTTCTGTAACAAATTGGCAAGATGAAAATTGGTCCTGTTGCTGCTAACGTAGGTGTAGTACACATTTGGAAATTAAAGCAAAAGAACTCTTCCTCATCTTTCCTAACTCCAAATATTCTCTCAACATGCTCTCCAAATAGCTGTCAACCATGGCATCAACTTTAGACGAGACCATTTGAAACTAGATGATATTGTGAAAATAGCAACCCTGGTAGAGAGTGCTATCTGCTGTCAATGATTTATTTTAACATTCTATTTCAGTTAATTAGTTGTCTGGCTCAGGAAAAGTTAACTAATCTCTCTATAACAGTTTATAATCAATATTTAATGTATGTAATGAATGTTTTCTTTTGATATTCACTAGTGGAAAAATATGCTTCTGCTTTCTAAACTGTTTATGTCCAACAAATGTTTTTAAAATGTTAATTTTTAAAATCCCAAGTTATTAACCTAAGTAGAATACCCATGTTTCAAAAATTAATCATAGCTCTCCTGTGGTAATTTCCAATTTATGCACTTGGCAAGCCATCATGATTTAATAATTAATTTAAATTTGGTGTATATGTACTGCTAATATTTAACATGTGTTGAGTGTCAAAATATTCCTAATTAGTCAAACAAACATTGTATGAGTTCTAAATCAAAATTATTTATCATTCTCTTCATATATCTAAGGTGATTTATTTTTACACTAAAAACTAATATATCTTAGTCATTACATAATATTTATATTTTGTCTCTAGAGGTTGACTTTAAATAGACTTTCTTAAATGAAGCATATTGCCATCTTTTCCTGAGAGTAAGACCATAATTGTATTTAAAATCCAGTTGCTCTTTTTAGGAGTTCAGAGAGGGTGTTGGTTTTATTTTGATTCCTATTCCGTTATCTTTTACCCATACTAGCTGTTAATGTCGACGTCTCTGTGTGCTGTTGATTCGTCCCAGGATGCCTAGATTTGATACTGAGATGTCCCTTCAGTTTCTTACTAAGCAACAGGACAGATCTTTCTATGGCATGACTTACAACTTTCCCAGAGCCTGATGGCAGATCCATTCTAGACTTGTAGTTTTATAAAAAAGAATTTGGGCTGGGTGCTAGTGGCTCATGCCTGTAATCTTTACTACTCAGGAGGCTGAGATCTGAGGATCGCAGTTCAAAGCCAGCTCAGGCAGGGAAGTCTCCAATTATGCAATTAACCACCAGAAAACTGGAAGTGGCATTGTGGCTCAAGTGGTAGAGTGCTAGCCTCGAGCTGAGGGACAGCTCCCAGGCCCAGAATTCTAGCCCCACAATGGACAAAAAAAAAAAAAAAAAAAAAGGAATTTGGGTTTATAAGATTTTAGTTGTGAAATAAAAAAAATATATTTTCCATGATCGTCATGGATTTATAACAGACAGGCAATTTGTTCCCCCAGTGAAATGTGGAACGTTTACTAATTGCACTATGAAGGGTATCCTTTCTCATAAAAGCAGTTTCATTGGGTAGTGAAGTTGTATTTTGTTGCTATTTGCAGCGCAATTTGGAGAAGCCCCAGAGAGTGAGCCTTCCCTGCTTGGTAGAATGTGTGGTCAACTGTCAGCTCTCAGGATGGACAACTTGGACAAAGTGTTCACAGACCTGTGGCCAAGGAGGTAATTGGGTCCTCTGTGTTTGTTCTGAACATATAGCTTAGTTTTTAAAATAGTTTTCAATATGTAGTAGTTGGATAAATGGTATAAGCTATGTTGATCAATTGAAGGCAATACAAGGCTGGCCCAAAGAGGAAGAGAGACAGAACTGGATCTCATCTTAGTTTCATAGAGCTAAGCAGATTGTGAACCTGACATGGTAACAGTTGAAGACTCCACAGGGGCTTTTAGACTTTTATAACAATACTCATTAAGAAGATACTAAGTTCTGCTGGTTGTAAATCATGCTGGCCTCAGTGGTTTGATGAGGATGTATTGCATTATTAAAACTAGGTACTCTGTCAGACGAGCCCCCAAAGCACAGAGATTTAACATGACACTACAGACTTATTTCCACCCATGTAAACAGAGAAGTAGTTTCTGCTTCAAATTGTCAATCAAAAGCACACACTGACAGAGGTTCTGCCACTTTAATATAAGGGCCTTTCTCAGAATTGTGACATCATGTGGTTTTGTGGGGATTTTTCCAGACCAGTTGGAAGTGGTATGCATCTCTTCCATAAATACTCTATTAGTCATAATTTAGTTTTTGTCCTCAACTCCATGCAAGAAGGAATATCAGAAACTGTGGTTTATAATGGCCAGCTGCTAATCAGTAACAGTGATACAAAATAGAGGAATCTTTGATGAATGCTGCCATAAGATCTCAGGCCATGTGTAGTGGCAAGGGATATAGAACATGATCAACACTCAGAAAGGCAATGGTAAAAGGAAGCCCTTCTCTTAGTGTAAACAAAATGCTGAGATATGTATCCATGGGAGAGCAGGAGTAACAAAATCACAATGAGAAGCACACAAATAGTTTAGGCTAGAACTCTGGTCCTAAAGAAGGGTACAATTACATGGCAAATATCATACATTTGGAGTTAAAAACCTTGGGAGAAATCTTGACAATGCAATTATATAAGATGAAGGGGAAATTTTTTTAGAGAGGAAAATGATTTTTAAAAAGATGAAAAACAAAATAACTATGAGCTGGAGAAATAGGGAACCAAATGCGAGAAAGGAATAATAAAGACTGGGAGACTAGGAACTGTTTTGCCAACCAAGGGTAGATGGAAGGGGTTTTCTAGAATTTCTGAGACTGAAACCCTTACACTATTCACAAATGAAGATTCTTGGGTGGTGGTCATTCTCTGAATTATTTAGAATTGTATGAGGAACTAAGCAGGAAGCAGCATGGAACAATACCCAATATGTGAACTCAGCTGTAGGATCCCAGGGAGGACAGAGCTGAGAGAAGTGGTCAGGGAATATATTAGGAAACTGAAGTTAGAAAAACTAGACCACTATTTCTTCAAAACCATCACTCACAACGAAAGTGTGACAATCTCAGCTTCCAATAGTATGATGCCATTTTCTATGCAAATGAGCACAAAGTACATTGGAAAAACTATTGGTAGGAACAGGTATTTTCTTTTCTTTTTCTTTTTTATATTTTTATTATTTTTAAATGGTTGTGCAAAGGACTTGCCATTTAAAAAAGCTGTTTATGAATGCAATGCATCTTGTTCAATGCTACCCACTTTCAACACTTTTGCCATTACTCCCTACCCACCCATTCCCTCACTCTTCTTAATTTTGTAGGGAATACATTGTATTCCTGACTGCATATTTCTCTTCTTCTCCTCTTCATTGGTCTACCCCTTTCCCCTTGACTCCACCCCCAACCCTTTTAAGTATCCCATTCCTGGTGTTTTTTTGTTGTTGTTGTTGCACTTTGACTTTTCCTTTCTAAGGAATTACACTATTTGTGTACTCCATTAAAACTATAGTATTTCAGTTAGTACGTTTTATGCACTTGCATACTATTCAACATATTTACTTGTAAATTTATAAGCTAAACCTAGCTTCCACATGTTGGAGAAAACATGCACCCTTTGTCTTTCTGGTCCTGAATTACTTCACTTACCATTTGTAAAGGGCAGGATTTCAATGATCAATCCATAATTCCTTGTCTTCTAAGTCTTCCGCATGACAGCATGGTAGTTTCCAGTTAGGCATTCTCTTTAAAGTTGGACATACCTTGATTCAAATTACAGCTGCTACTATTCACAATAGCAGTAACAGCTCAGATGTCCTACACACACACACACACATATACATACACACTCACGCACGCACACACACACACACACACACACACACACATATATATATATATATAAAATGGAATATAAAAATGATTTGTATCAGGGTGTGTGTGTGCGTGTGTGTGCATGCATGTTTGCCAGTTCTAGGGCTTGAACTGTGGGCCTAGTTGTTGTTCCTGACATGTTTAGTTCAAGATTAGCACCACTTGAGCCACAGCACACCTTCTGGTTTTTGGGTGGGTAATTTCAGATAAGTATATCATAGGTTTTTCTACTGTAATCTTCAGATCTCAGCCTCCTGAGTAGCTAGGATTAGAGGCATGAGCCACCTTAACCCAGGTCATTTTCAGGTAAGCAGAGGTATTTGAAATCCATCATATAAATAATGTCAACTAGGCTCACTAGGACAAAAGTCACATAGTTTATCTTATATGTAGGCATTAGATTTAACTATAAACATTCATAAGTAAATACAGAATTATATGTGTATGTATGTATATGTATGCACAAATATGTATGTATATGTTATGTGATCTGATACCATAGTAAAACTTCTTTACACAATTAATATGTACTTTATAACAAAGAGAACATTAAGAATTTGGAATATGTCTTGTCTGAGGTATATAGGTACTTGGGGCCTATATGTCTATGAGAAAATGGAACAGGTAATTTTGAGACTGATTTAAGAGGCAGTGGGAGATATTAAAAAAGAAAAGCTAACTGAAATGTCTAAGTAAATTGATCTTTCTGTTTCAGCTTCTTTAATTACATATTGGAATTTATATACCTGCTGGAACTAGCCTGCTATAGTTTGGATATTAAGAGTCTGACCAAGGCTATTGTTAAAGGCTTGGTACCTGGGGAGGTAGTGGAACTTTGAAGATATGTAGCCCAGTACAAGATGTTTGGTCCCTGGGGACTTCTTTAAGGAAGCTAATGATTGAGACCCAATCCTCTTTTCTTACTTTCTTTCTTTTCCTGACCATCAGGTGATCAGCTTTGAGCAATCACCATTTTCCAACATAGTGTTCCACCAAGAGGGCCAAATTGTCCTGGACTAAAATCTCTAAAACTGTGAATGAAATACATGCTTGATATTTATAAGTTCATTATCCTCAGGTATTTGTTATAGCAATGGAAACTGGTGAACACAGACAGAGGCTTTGTTCTTAGTTTGAGAACTAGATGATATGGAGTTTATAAAGACACAGAGTAACTGACATATCAGGGATGTTTACTATATCATAAACCCTCTTCTTCCTACCTGCCAGTAATAGGAAGGGCCTCAACATTCCCTAGGAAATTTTAAAGACTCTTGCATAGACTCAATCACCCCATTGAATGCATCCACAGCCCATCCTTTTTACCCTAAGAACACTGAATATCCATGTACTTGTCACAGGCGAAGTGAAGTTTTAATGTGAACATCTATCAAGTGATTTCCTATTGACTCATTGGTCCCTCATCCATTTGTTTATCCATTTTAAAAAATGGATACATATTAGTTAAATTCTATGCCTTAATGGGCAACAGTGGATTTTTTAATGGCAATTTTCCTAATTCTATGCAGTTTAGGGTCTAGTGAAGTTAAACCAAATGTGATAATATTGCATGTGATGAATTAACTTAAGGCTCATGCAGATAAAAAGTGTTATTCACATAACTGGGGCCTGTCATCAGAGAAGTTATTTCCTCCTCTTTACAGAAGTGATCCACCTAATTAAACCCCAGCATAATCACTGCAGTCTTGTCCTCAAGGGTCACTTTTGGGAACTGCTCTAGCCCCAAAATAAAGAGTAACATGAAAAAGAAGAGAAAGGACAGAGTCTGAGTTGTGACCATGGTCCAGGAAGTGCAGAATATTTCCTTTGTGAGCACTCTGTCTGCCCAGCTAGCTCTGTTTGCTCCAATTCACTGAATTTGGGGGCCCACCCTTGATTGCAATATGTCACTTCCCTTACAAGGACCATCTCACAGTCATCCCATTACTACATACTATAATTTTGTCATTCGTGAATTGAATCACTTGTAATGTCTCATCTTTCTAAAGGACCAGAAACCCTGTTTGAATTCATGGGTGAATCTTCCCAATTCTGGTGAAGCACAGTGTGTAACTTATTGGAAGAATTTCAGTTAGCTTTGTCCTTGCCCAAGTGGTTCAGATCTTAAAAAGAAAATCCTAAAAAAGCAACGATTGTAGACTGGATTCTAAGTATAAAAGCAGCTAGCCTCTGTCATCTGCTATTTTTCCTCTCCTTTTGCCTAAATAAATATATAAGTTCTTAGTTCCCATAACTCAAGATGACATCCAATGCAAGGATATGGAAAGTGTGTTTATATTTCTTTTTGTATGCAAGACATAATTCTGCTTACTGTATCAAGTCACTGAAACAAGACAGATAATTTTTGCTACACAACATAGCACCTTTACAAAACCAATCCCAAATCATGTATTTAGTGTTACCAATTCAAATTTAACTTAATTAAATACCAATGTATTTAAAGTTACCAATTTAATTTTTCAAGAGGTTCTATAAACTCATCACACTCTGATTATCTAAGAAAAACAAAGTAAACAAACTGAATTCCTCTGTTGGAGAAATCTAACCAACTAGAGCCCGAGTTTAAATTCAGCTTTCTCAAATCCTTAGAAGAATAAACAAAGGATAAAATAAAGTTTTCACAAGAAACATCATTTTGTGATGCTAAGCACAGAGAAATGGGGAAAGAATATTAACTACAGAGAGAAATCAAGTTGTATGAAACAACCTCACCAGCCTGTTTAGCAGAATGTTTCTTCCTGGAATCAAGTATTAGCATCAGTGTTCTGTGTTGGCCTGTGCTATGATCGTCAGCACAAACACATGCACTCCCACTCAGAAGCTTCCCTGTGGACCTTTGAACCATGACACCAACACTAGTCAGAAGCTGAGTGGTGGCCCAGGCAAAGCTTAATGAACTGCATATAGCTTTCTTGCCAATATTGTATACAGAAGGTGGCCTGCAAGGTGAGTCTTCCCAGAGGCAGAACCAAGTAGGATAGATAGAACTAGAGAATAAACATAAAGAAAAACAAGGATCCTAGGTCGGGCACTGGTGGCTCACGCCTGTAATCCTAGCTACGCAGGAGGCTGATATATGAGAATCACTGTTCAAGGCCTGCACAGGCATGGACATTCCTGAAACTCTTATGTCCAATTAACCACCAGAAAACTGAAAGTGGTGTTATGGTTCAAGTGGTAGAGCACTAGCCTCGAGCTGAAGAGCATTGGGGACAGAGCCCAGGCCCAGAGTTCAAGACCCACGACCAAGGAAAAAAAAGAAATAAAAGGAAAGAAAGAAAAGGAAAGAAAGAAAGAGAGAGAGAGAGAGGAAAGAAAGAAAGAAAGAAAGAAAGAAAGAAAGAAAGAAAGAAAGAAAGAAAGAAAGAAAGAAAGAAAGAAGGAAAGAAAGAAAGAAGGAAAGAAAGAAAGAAGGAAAGAAATAAAGAATGAAAACCAGGATCCTGACTGGGATGGTTGGGATATAAAGCAGATCTGCCTAGCAGTTTGACTATCTCCAAGCAAGGTTTTTGTCTCTTTGTTTCTTGTGGAGATTTAGAGTTCAGTCATTGTTTTAATTTTTTTCTACTTATTTTCTGTCTACTTAATTTCTTTTTTATTTTGGCTTTATTTTGTTTACTTACTTTTTTGTTGTTGTTTTGCTTTTGTTTTTGTTTTCTGCTGGCGTCCTATAACTTACTCATTTGCCCACCTTTCAATTGCAGCTTCAGATTTTTACTTCTGGTTTGTGAAAACACAAGAAAACAGTCCTATCAGCAATCTACTATCTTGATCCATCTGGCTGTAACATTTTTCTGAATAGTTTTTGTGTTTGTTTAATTTTATGAAACTGTGGATTGAACTGAGAACGTCTCCAACTAATAATTTACAACTTGATCTACAGGCCTTGAATCCTTTAGTTTTTAGTTTGTTTCACAGACAGAATCTTCTGCTTTTTTTTGGCTAGCTTTAGACCTCAGTCCTATGCCTTCCAGAGGGCTGAGACAATAAGCCTCTGTGGCATATCTGACTTAGGTTTTGAGATGGAGATCTCCTTAATTTTTGCCTGGACTACCCACATACTGAGGTCCTCTATGACTCCTGAGTAGATAAAACTACAAGCATACATTAGCATGTCTAGCCACATTTTTTAGTACTTTTTGTATACCCTCAAGACAGTGGTAGGAAATTATTGTGTCTATATCAAACCTCACTAACCGTGAACTGCTCTTCTGTTCCAGCCTTCCTGCTCCAATCTTATAGGGTCATGATTCTCTGTTTCTGTATTTAAATTAAGGCTTAATATTCAAGTCAACACCAAAAACAATAAACAAACAGTTGCTATCAAATGCAGAAATTTGTGACACAGATGATTTTTTTTCTTTTTTGTGAAAATACCCTACAGAGGGGTTACAATTACATGGACAAGATAATGAGTACATTTCTTGTCAAGCATTGTTGCCTCCTCTTTTGTTTCCCCTTCCCATCCCTTCCCATCTCCCTCCCTACCCCCTACTACTCTACCCCCCCCACCCCCGGCCAAAGTTGTAAAGTTCATTTTTCAACATAACGACTTTTACATCTCATTGTTGCAATGGGTCCACCTGTATCCCTATTTAAACAATTTGTTTTTCCCTTCCCCTCCACAAATTATACCAACATCAAATTCAGTGAAAATAGCGGTTATACCATGGGGGAGGAACATACAAAGCAACAAAGAAATCATCTTATAAATATGTTAGAAACAATTACATGAAAGGAAAAACATTTGAATACTTATCTTGGGGTTCATTTCACCTAACATCAACTTATCTGACCTTTTCTGATTATCTCAGACATATACTAGTTATTGCAAATAAGGGAAACCATGGGACCTATGTTTTTTGGGCCTGGCTTACTTCACTGAATTATTTTTTTAAGAGACCAAATCCTAGAACTCCTAGAGTTGGAAAGGTTAAAGATTATTACTGGAAAGCATCCATGGCTGTGTCTTCCAAACAGTGCACCCGCCACTATTGTCTGAATGAGCCATTCATTCTCTTTTCCCTGATGATTATGGAATGGGACTGAGAACAAAGGACAAGATAAGGTTTTCATATATTACTGTGCATCAGGGAATTCCGTCAGGTCATAATTAAGTGTCTGAAGTTGTGGACCAACTTCTCTACCAAATTCAAAGTTTCACACAATTATCTTCATGTATATGTTCACTGGGTTGTAGACCAAAACCCAGTAAGCCATACTTCTTTATCAAACTCACAGAACTACATTGATCTGAAGGGAAATTTTGAAATGAGATCCTATTTTATTTTTCCAAGCATCTAGCTTCCCTCTTTAACGTTCACTTGAAGCTTGGCATATACTTTCTAATTGTGTTAAAGATTCCAAGGTCAGAGCAGTTTGAATCCAATTTAATTCTGGTTAGAGAGAGACTGATTCTAAGCTTTCACTAAGGGATCTTTTTAGATAGATTTCAAAAGATCAAAGCTTGTAATAGAAGAGCTTAATATTTGGATTAGTCATGTTCTTTCTCTATTGAATTTTCATCAGTTCAGTGAAATGTAGAACTCCTTAAATTTAGCATACCATGAATTATTCATAGTTATTACTTAACCAATAAGACTAAGAATGTTATTAATTTCAGGCTATGATTTTTTCTGTATTGTATTTTTAATTTAGTGCATAGGTGTTAATATTATTTTTCTATACTGTATAATCCAGCCTGCTTCTTGTGTTTCCCAGATGGTATATAGTAATTTTTCTATCAATTCTATCCCATAATGAAAATATGATATTGTATTAGCTCCAAAGCACAACTTTTTCTTATCCCCAGCTTTTCCTTTCCCCTAGAGATTTCAAGGGCAAGTCAATAACCTTAATTTTGTGATCTGCAGGAAATTTTATCAGAGTAGTACCTTGATTGGACACAGTCTGATGTAACAATTCAAATGTATTTACTGTATCAACTAATTAGTTCCTATGGCAAGAGGGTGAAAGGCGAGGTAGAATAGTATAAAAGAAGACAAGAACACAAAAGATTTCCTTTTAGAGCCTTCTTTCAAATGGCAATTTGTAAATTCAGGGATAATCTTCATCAGAGATGTAGTGGCGGAAGTGGCGCTATAGCTCAAGTGGTAGAGTGCTCGCCTTGAGCTGAAGAGCTGAGGGACAGCGCCCAGGCCCAGAGTTCAAGCCCCACGACTGACAAAAAAACCAGAGATGTAGTGGCCTAATTTTCAACTGTAATTATGGGAAACACAAAGTTACATCACTTAATAGCTATAGTGTCTAGATTTGAACCCAGGGTTGGGTGTCTACAAGGCCTCAGGTGTTTCACTTTGTTTTTCCTTTGCTTTTGACATTCTGAAAAGACCTCTCATGAACATTGCTCTAGGTTAGATACTGAATGACTTTAATAAGAATTCTTATTATTTATAGATACATTTTGGAACAAGCAGATTAGTGGATCTTTCATTGAGAAAAATAAAAGTTGTATTTATACTTTAAGATATCCCTCTGTATTACCTCTTTTACCTCCTAACTTGTACCTCTTGGGAGTATTGTCATTGGGATATTTCTACTATTTATGCATGTTGCAGTGGTGCATCAAGTTTTGTTAACTGTTAATAGAACTAATGCCATTATATAATAGAACTAGCTTAAATGTATACACACTATACCACTGGAAGACCAGAATTCTTTATAACCATGCAGAATTTTAATGACTAAATCTTCCTCCCTTCAAAGACCCTCTCACCTTCTATAATACCATTACCACTCTTTATTTCTGAAACTGTGGTATAAATACACTTCTTCAAGTTACTAGGCTCACTCCTGGCTAAATACTGTCAGTTTTACCCAAAACAGCCTATATGTTCCTTATCTTGCCTAAGTCAGATGTTCTATTAGATGAAGGATGTCCAGGTGCCTGCAGTAATTTTCAGATAACGTATGGAGTTCCTTTACTGAAGAAGCACAATGACTGCAGCTCAGAGTGTAGAATCTTTACTGCATTTCTCATCATGAAAATGCCGAGCTTCAACTCAGGACTACAAATTTTCTCTACCTCACTATGTTGGATATTAACCTTGATCCCAAATCCATGTTCACTAGGGTGCACGTTTAGAATTAATGTTGCCCTTAAATAAAAATTCTAGATTACATTTGTTAAAAGAAGCAAACTGTATAGTTTCAAATAATTTATACATGGCCTGCATAGAGATAAGCATGAAATTAATTGGACATTTTATATGCAATGAGACTTTTGATTGTTCTTGAAAAAGTATTCTTACAAGTATTCAAGAGCAAATAAAGAAGTATCAGAGAAGAAAAGTATTAGTACATTAATCTCAATTAGTTTTTTGCTGAAGACAAATGTGAAGTGCATGAATATAGGGAGCAAATTCACTGTAGAAGTAAGGCCACATGCAATTCTCAAACTTGTTCAAGAGGCTGAGTAATTAAAGCAATAGAATCTAATACCCATGACACAGACTAGATGAATTTTATCAGAAAGCACACTCTTTTGGAATAGGGGAAACCTTTGTTCCAATCTTCCTGTGTGGTTTTTTCAAAACTGACTTAAGTCCTCTGAACTTCTCATGTCTTAAGTAAGGATATTAATAATATGTTATAAACACAGCCTGGACTGAGGATTTTCAAAAGTGATTTGTTTGCCATATGGATGGAATGTCAGATGCATGAGTTATCACTAGGAGTGGGAAGAAGACCAAATAAGGAAGAGGAAAACATTGAACATTATCTTATCCATACATCAGCACATAGTGTCATCACCCTCCATAATGAGGGCCATTTTCACAAGGACAACATTATCGTACAATAACTGGCCTTACCCACAGACTCATAGGTGACTACTGTTATTTCAGAGATTGAACATGACTACCTATTAATAGAGTTTTGCTTATAGTCTTTTGCTTCTTATTCTTTCATCACTTAGTATTTACAACCAATTCACAAATAGCAAATGCCAAAAGCTTTTTTAACAATCCACAAGGAGAAGAGTTGAAAGTGGAAACATTTTATCAATCATATCATTTTTGTATGTGTATCCATAAGGAAATACCACCATTGGCTAGAGTCCAGAGAGTATTGTTAAGTTGTCCAACCCTTTGTAGATGCCAGTTAGCAGATGACCTTTCCTGCCAACGGCAGCAGATGTCCTTAAGAAATTCAGCCTATATTTACACCAATATTCCAGATGAAACAAGCCAGCAATAGTAGTATTCATAATTATGAAAGCTTATGAGCTACAAGTCACTTATATACTATGTGGGAGTTGGTAGGTATATTTTGAAAATTGCTGAGATATTTTATTTAATGAGCTATCTATTTGAGGTTAAATATTGTCTTCAATGTTCTATGATTCTTGCATTTCTGTTTTTCTTTATCCCTTAAAAATACAATTTATAATTTTTGCCTGACCCATTAATCATGTTTTTCAGAATTATCTAAACTACAATTTTCAACTAATTTAATGACAGTGTAGTAGGGATTCAAGACAATCATTATTTAAAGCATCTTTCTGGAAAGGCATGGTACCTGGTTATTAGGAAATGAAAGTATGATCAGACAAGAAATAATAGTATTTGACTCCCTTTTTCTTAGAGACAACTTTTTAGGGGACAGGTCTTTGTATTTGTTTTATTTCTAGTTTGAAAAATTTGACTATTAGTTAACCAGCTTTAGTTTTTAGTTGCTTAACTTTCCCACATGCATTTTATGAGTAGAAGCTAAAAATCAAGTCATATTATCATTGAGTTGAGTGGGAATTTGATTTGGTAGGGAATGTTTTAAGCTTGTGAGCAATAGTTGTGTTTTGTTCTTAGAACTAGAGGTGTAATGTTTTTCTCTGCAAGTCTTGCCATGCAGTTCTTTTTTTGTTCCTTACAAGTAATTATTGCTAATTTTATAACAAGTAAGTTCAATGTCACTATTCTTTATAATGAGGTGTCAGCATTCCCTAAGAAAGGAAAGGGAACAGAATGACTAGAAAATAGCAAACTTTTCCATAATTTAAGTCTTTATTAAGTTGGAAACAGTTTTCAGAGAGTGCCTAGATATAAAGTCAGCTTCTATTGTTTCATGTAGTTGGCATTGACCATTAGGCATATATTCCACATTTACCATTGCAATCAGGTTTCAGTATGTGTCTAGTAACTTATCCTATGCTGTTATTGAAAATCATAAAGCAAAACAAGAAACAAATAAGGCCCAAGGAATATTTTCTATTTTTATTTTGAAAATACAAATGTTACAGTGAATTTCATACTTCTGAGGGCAGGAGTCCAGTCAGAATATAGAAGGTTTGGCAGGTTAAAACTTGGCTGAATCACTGTGCCTTTCATAGTCTTGTGCATCAATAGAATTCTGGGAGGAACAAGTTGTATACCTGATATACCCAATACGGGTATAAAAAAATATGAAGTGCCAGCCGAGGATTTCTGAAGCCCCGAGTTCATATTCCAATACATGCCAATAGAAGCTCTGTATTTCATGTTTCATATTTATTATATTTATTATATTTCATATATATTATTTATTATATTTCATATTTATCATATTTATTCATATTTCATATTTATCACAAACCCAATGGCATAATTAATTTTCTAACAGCAAATATATGTCTGGTATTCACAGATAAATAATATTAGTCAATTCAGATGTGTTTAGTATAACAATAGAGGAAATGGGGGGAGCAAAGACACAGAGAAAGAAGACAGGCAGAGAAAGAAAGGAAATAGAGACAGAGAAAGTCAGAGAAAGATACATACAGAGACATACAAACAGAAAGAGAGAATGTGTTCACAAAGATAGAGATTTAGGTAGAATAACTCATTCTATCTACCATTCCAGTTGAGCTAATTATGTCTCAAATGCTCAGATGAAATATGACCTTATTCTTTCCAGACATTTTTGTTAACTAACTATCTTGCATTGTGGCATGGAATTCCTGTATTTGAACATAAGCTTTTTAAATATTACAGTTCCTTCACACAAGCTAACAACTTTTTCAATGACATTTAAACTCTAGGACAATTGGTTAAGTTAATTGTAGAAGACTTTTAGGATCTCAGAATAATGATGTCCTAGGAAACAGCTGGAAATTTTATCACAATAACTAATTCATAGAAAGTTAGCTTGATCATATTATTAGAGCTTAATAAACAAATATTTTAAAATAAATAAACAAGTATTTATAAAATTAGTCCCTTCTGCAATGTTAGAAGGTTTCTGTCTATGAAGATTAAAATAAAAAGACTGGCATAGATTTGAAGATCTTTTAAAGCATTATGAAAATGCAGGTAATTTGTGTCTCTGTGAATATAAACTGAAATTGCAGAAAACTAAATGTTAGACTGGAATGTGTTCAATGTATTATTATGCAGGCCTAAGACTTCTATGAGTAAGTCAACATTCTTTCCTTCAAGTCCCTTCCAAAGACCAATTCTAACAGAAAAGTTGATGCCTTCTTTATCATTTTAGGGAGAATGACTCGGACTCGATTTATCATTATGCCAACCCAAGGAGAAGGACGGCCATGTCCCACAGAGCTTATCCAGCAGAAAACCTGCCCAGTGACTCCCTGCTATCGATGGGTCCTTGGCAACTGGTCTACATGTAACTTGGAGGTAGGTCATGTAATGACACTTATAAAAATGTTTCTCAGTATGTCCGAAACATTTTCCTGGTCACAGAACCAGGGTCTGGCAATATTTTATATATATATATATATATATATATATATATATATATATATATATATATATATATATGTACATATATAGAGAGATACATATATATATGTGCATATATAGAGAGATACATATATATATACACATACATATATATGTTTGTTTTTGGACTACATGTATACAGACTCATAAATGTGTGGGTGAGTAAGTGCTTATTTTCAGAATGAAGTTATCATTCTGACACTGACATCTCTTTATATTGTGGCTGTCATTAATGGTATAAAAGATTAAGGTTGAATATGAATTGATCCCTATATATATATATATATATATATATATCATATTTGATGCAAACAACTTATCCCTATGAACAACCTTTCATGAAGCATTGATTATCAGAAACCAGACCATAAGACCATCAATTTTCTTTCATATCTTCAAGAATTCTCTGCTATTTTCTTGGCTTGTTGAGAATATCAAAATATTATTTTATTAAGCAAAACTTTGATGTTGGAGAAATGCACAGCTTAGTTTAACTTTTATTTCTTAAAGAAACACTTTTTGGGCTTAGATCAAATTTTGCATATGGGCAGAAAACTAAAAGTGTATAAAAACTATATTTTATCATTATTACATGAACCAAGGTTACTACATATTCCTCAATGATTACTTTTTTATTGGCCCAATATATAAAAGCCTAGCAACATCATAATATATAACTTACTCAGAACTTTTGCTGGATCAGCAAAAATTCTCTCTCCCTAGTATCTTGCTTTAAAACACAGTGTATTGATTTCCTCTTAGTTTTTAATTTAATAATTTATCCTTTTTTCTTCTTTCAAAGCATATTTTAATTAGATAACAATAATTTTTATTGTGCATTAATAAAATCTGCAAAATATTCTCAAAGAGATGTTTAATGCTCCTGTCAGGATGACAATGTCATGAAGCATTGTTATCTTGAAATGCTAACTGTCTGGGTATTTTAATAGCTCCCAGTAGAACCTTAGTGTGTGATACATTCTTTCAATCATCTAAAGAAAGGTAGCCATGTTAAGATTAAGAAATTCAAGAGTAATCTAATAATTTTGAATATCAACATTTTGTTTACCAGTCTATGTACCTTTCCAAAGGCTGTTGCAATGTTTAAATGCTGTTGTATATCACTTATAATTAAGACAATGGAAAGAGTAATTCACCTTATAATTGTGATATCTTTGACCAAGGAGAGAAAATAAGTTCAAAGAATTCAGAGAGTCATTGAAGGGGAAAGGAAAGGAGAAAGACAGGCAGAGTTAAGTGTGGAAAGGAGGGAGGGACAGAGGAGGAATGGAGAGACTGACTCTGCTCCAAGCCCTTCCAGCTGCACATCTGCCACCGTGCCAACCTTGTGCCTTCCTATCGCACAACGATCTTTTAGGTGTCAAGAGACCATTGTTTTAGACAACAGGCAATTCTGACAACTTGCTTTAAAGACCCATTATTAAAAATGCGGGGTGGGGGAAATCTATACAATGTTTCTGTCCCATGTGGAGTTTCTGCAAGAACCACAGGGACAGTGATGGGTTTTGACCATCTTTGTACAGTGGGGGTGGTGAGTGGATGGCTAGGGTATCTGGAAAGACCCAGAGATGCCTAAGAGCAGATGACTGGCTTGCTTCTACCTCCAGAAATATATGAGCTGCTTAAGGTCTTGGTAGGACACTTTTACTTTGGAAGAAACACTGGAGTTAGACCTAATCCAATCAAAGACCTGAGAGAGAGAGAGAGAGAGAGAGAGAGAGAGAGAGAGAGAGAGAGAGAGAGAGAGAGAGAGAGAGAGAGAGAGAGAGAGAGACAGATAGACAGACAGATAGACAGACAGACAGACAGACAGACAGACAGACAGACAGAGACAGAGACACAGAGACAGAGATAGAGAGACAGAGAGACAGACAGAAAGAGACAGAAATTTTTTGTTATTAGGTGGTTGGTTTAGGTGGGGATCTACATAAATAGGGTCAATCAATGTCCTTTCCCAGGAATTTGAAGTGCATATGAACCTGTTCAAAGATAATATAATCAGAAAATCTTAGATGCCATATTTTCTGCCTAGTTTGAGGACACAAATGGCAGTGGTATCATGACAACATCTGAGATATTTTGTCCTGAGTTCCAGATGCCCTCACATTTTTCTGAAACCTCACTTCAAATTCTTTGTGAGGTAGATAGCATAGATTCCACACACTTGTCTTCACTTGTATTTATACATAAGTTGGATTTTTAGCATTTTGGATCTAAATACTCCACACAATGAAAGAATATCTTTCTCTCTAGCTGATTTTTTGATTTCCCATGCTCTAACCTGCCAAATGCAAGTTCAAGGCTCATTTATTGAGGGTAGCAATATGATATTTCAGTGGCTACTGGCCATCACAAAGTATCAAACCCATGTAAGAGACACTTGTACAGGGCATGGTAGATGTGCCCGCTCTTCCTCTACCTTTTATCAAAAGCACAGCCAAGAGAGGCAGTTATGTTCAATAATTTTCCTTATTCAGTGTTTCCTAACTCTTCCTTCCCTAGTTCCTTATTTGTGCACATAGGCTGATAAATCTGATGGAGGAGCTCAAGTTGAGCCATCTAGCAGTACTAATTTTGGGTATAAGTCTGAGAACCCTACCTTGTATTTGTGGGTCAAATTCTAAGTGCTCCTAGAATTTGTTTTTTACCTATATTATGGTCATAGCAATGCCTCTACAAATACCAACATCCATAGAGGCTCAAGTCCTTTATTTCAAATGGCTTAGGATTTGCATATAAACTATGCATAGCCTCTCATATTCTTCAAATCTCTAGCTTACTGAGAATACCTAATATTATGTAAATATGCAAATATTTGTCATATTGCATTTTATTAGGAATATTAATGAGGAAATAAATTTAGAATATATGCAACTTTAAAGTACTTTTGTCTTTTTCTATTATATTTAAAATTATCTTTTAAGTAATGCACAAAAGGATTTCAATTTAACATGTCAGTTTGTGAGCACAATGCATCTTGATCAATGTCACCCTGCCTTTAATTCTATATTAGCTGAAACCACAGCTGCAGAACATGGAATCTCTGAGATATGGAAGCCCAACTATACCAGTTTGCTGAGGTGTTTTGGTGAGGCTTTCAGATAAATCCTAAAGAACTTACCATAGTACCTAACATAAATTAAGAGCTCAGTAAATTTTATGATCTCGATTAAACTACGTTTATGTTCATTCATGCCATCTGCCTGTCCACATCTTTTTGTTTTTTGTCAGTCGTGGGGCTTGAACTCTGGGCCTGAAAATTTTCTTTTTTGGGGGGGGGGGTCCACTTGTGGGGCCTGAACTCTGGGCCTGGGCGCTGTCCCTCAGCTCTTCAGCTCAAGGCTAGCGCTCTACCACATGAGCCACAGCGCCACTCCCGGCTTTTTTCTTTTTGTTTATGTGGTGCTGAGGAATCAAACCCAGGGCCTCAGGCATGCAAGGCAAGCGCTCTACCACTGAGCCACCTTCCCAGCCCCTGTCCACATCTTGTAGAGATGGAAATTCTATATATACAAATCTTCCACTCATGATTTGGGCAATGAGGGTTAGCAAAAATATTCTTGTGGTTTACCTTCTGCTTTCAAAGGTGGGTATATTTTTGGACCACAGTCTATAAAGACTCATAAATGTGCGAGTGAGTAAATTCTTGTTTTAGGAATGGAGTTACATTCTGATGATTTCTCTTTAGATTGTAGGTATCATTAAAGTTATAAGAGATTATGGTTGAATATGAGCTGATCCCAAAATACATACTAGCAGCCTATTGCTGTTTGTCTTGGAGTTTAAGTGATCCCAGGGGTAGGCTTGTTTTATGTCATTTCTTCATACACTGCCTCATAGAGTGCCAAACAAAACTCTCATCAACTGCATTTTCTGTTACCTGTGGTGCCACACATCAAGACTGTCAAACTTCACACAGGCTGCAGTACCTTTAGATTTCCTTCCAAGTACAGAAGTCTGATACATAGTAGCAAACATATCAAGAAAATTCTGCAATGGATTCATTATCTTTATGGTCAGTTATGAAAGAACTCTCCCCTCAAAAGAAATTTAGCTTAACACCTGCTATTTCTATTTTAGAGTACAAACATTAATTTTGAATGAAATCTACTGTGTATTATTTGAAACATCTCATCTCTAAAACATGAGCTTATGTTTAAACTGATGAGGGTTTTTTAAAAAATAATTTCACAATAGCTATAGAAACAGACAAGTTACAATGTATTAATAAATCAAGAATTGCCATCTGCTAAAGACTGATATTTAGGTCCCTTCAAAAGTCATGTGTTGGGCTGGGAAGATGGCTCAGTGGTAAAGCACTTGCCTTTCATGCCTGAGGCCCTGGGTTCGATTCCTCAGCACCACATAAGCAAAAAGAAAAAAGCTGGAAATGGTGCTGTGGCTCAAGTGGTAGAGTGCTAGCCTTGAGCTGAAGAGCTGAAGGACAGCACCCAGGCCCAGAGTTCAGGCCCCACAACCAGACCCCCCCCCAAAAAGTCATGTGTTGAAGCTTGTATGCCAACATGATGGGATTAAGAGGTGATTCCAAAAAGGGTCCTTCCCTCAGGAATAAGATTCCTCTTTCTATAAATGAAGCCTCAGGGAGCCATTTTCTCTGCCTGGCAGCATCCTTAATAGTTTCCTTGTATGTGTAGCAGGTCCTCACAGACATCAAATCAGCTGGTAACTTGACCTTGCACTTCCCAGTCTCCTATGGGACACCTATTTTTTTAATTTATAAATTACATAGCCTGAAGTGCTTTTGTTACAGATAGAATGAATGGACTGATAGATGATCCTTAATAAAACAATCATAAATTCTGTGAAAACATTTTTAAAAGGAAACAGTGATGCTCCCAATTCAAGTGCCTCCACAGGTTCTGTAGACTTTCAATTATTACAACTTGGACTCTTCCCAATCCCATCTTTCCTGTTTGGACAGTAAAACAGGGCACACTACTCCACGGGGGACACATTCCAGAGTCCCCATTGGATGTCTGTAATCATGGGAAGTACCAAACCCAGCATGTAGTATTTTTTCCTATGCATAATATTTGTAATATTTAGTTCATAAATTAGGCACAGTAAGGGATTAACAATAATGACTAGCAATAAATTTGAATATTAGAATATAGCTCAAAAATGCAGATATCACTGGTCTTGTGCTTCAGGGCCATTATTAAGTTAAAAAGCATCTCTTAAACAATATTATCATGCTATTATGACTGTTAATCATTTGCTAGGTGACTTACAGAAGGGGTCTGTATATAGAGCCCAGGTACACTGCCCCAAAAGGGATGAAGGGCAGAAAGAAATGGTGTATTTACTCATTCTATTTAGAATAGAAATAAACAATGTTTCTAAAATGTCCCATTTAATAATATTTAGATCATAGTGAATTGTGGGTAACTTAAACTACAGAAAGTGAATGCAGATGGGGGAAATGGCTATTGCTACCTATAGGAAACTGTTTCATCACCCTACCCAGGAGCTTCCCCTGATGCTGACATTCTACCTTTCTCTGACTGGCGCCAGCCGACTCAGTTTGTACATTATCTGCTCCTTGACCCAGAATATTTTCATGACTGCTTTGTCTGAACATGTCCATTTCTCCTCCTGCCTCTGCATGAGTGACTGTATTTCCAAGGTGTAGGCAACGCAGTCTCTATGACTTATACAGGAGAAGAGATTTTTTAATAAAGGATGAAATCAAGTTTCCCAGTGTAGGATTATCATCCTATCACCTAATAAACCATTATGGCATGAAGCACTTCTGAATGCAGCAACAGAGGGGCAGAACCACAAATATGCAATCCTGCAATTCTAAGAAGTTGCTGCCATTTCAGCTCCTCTCCTCCTCTTTCATTCTCACTTTTTATGAGCAAGTACTGTGACATGATGAGGCCACATAACCTTTCTGGAAGATGTTACCAGTAACCACTAGTTATTTGGCTTTCTTTGTGAAGATGGGGCCACTGAGGTAACAGCCTACCTTATATTTGATTTCTTATTTCTATGCTTTCTGACCCCTCATTTGTGCCAGTCTGAATTGTACTTCCTTAACATAAAAGCTTCTCCTTGGGCTCTGTTCTCTAGGTATCTGTGTGAAAAAAATAAAGCGATTAGCTGAAGTTACCCAAACATCTAATGGACTTCTTTTTAAATTAGGACCACAAGACAAGAATTGAGGTGAAGATATTCATCTCATGAGTGCTTGCCATAGTACAAAACCTTTCATCAGGCAGATGGTTGGGCCAAAAAAACCCCACTAAATCCTTTCAATTCTAAGCATCTGTTTCTGTGAGACACTACAAAAATTTTTCTAATTACCTAGAATATCTGAGTGAGATTGGTATAAAATGTCCTCAAAGAATATTTATTCAGCATGAAGGACATGGTGGGAAAATAAGGTTTCATGGCAATAGAGAAAAATCAGAGTTTCACTAGAAACCCTATCTTAATCCATGTGAGAAAGCATTGAATTCTCTACAAAAGAAAAACAGTGAAAAATAAAAGAAATGTGTGCCTTGTGGCTGTACATGTTCTCTTGGGAGGTGATTATGGATTAGGCTGTTTTATCATGTCGACCTAGATGAATTATGTCCTGTTTTTCTTATTTAGTCAATTCTGGCTAAGCTCCAGTAACAATGGTCATATTCTGAGAACATAATTTCTGTGGATAAATTTGTATTTCTACTTCAGTTTCTCTGTTAACTTTAGAAGCATTGCTCAGTAGTGGTTTATTCTCAACCTTGGAGACAAAGAAGCTAAGGAAAGTGTTCCATGAAAGATGTTAATTATTAGAGTGACTGTGGATGAATCCTTTGTTCTCACAGGGTGGAGACTGTGGGGAAGGAACCCAGGTGCGAAGCTTTATCTGTATGGTCCACAGTTCTTCCCTTTCTCATGGAGCTATCCCTGTAGAGGATACACTATGTGGAGAAATGCCCTTTCAAGATAGCATCCTCAAGCAGTCATGTTCTGTGCCTTGTCCAGGTATGGAATTCTAGTAGTCAGAAGTCATCTTATTTATCTTTTCTATCTGCTTCCTTTTGCTTCTTTCTGGAAAAACTCTATCTCATCAAATCAAGGATTTTAAGTGTAGTCCATTTCAAATTGTGGTTACAATTTTGGAATGTATTATTGCCCCAAAGGAGGTGAAGAAAGTAGAAGGAAAAAGAAGAAAAAAATGCTGTGGATTTGGAAGAGTATGAACTGAGCTAAAATCTGTGTTTTATTACTCCAGGCTCTCACTCAAACCAAGCCTCCAATCCAACATTTTTTCACAATGCTGCATTTCTTGGTTTTATTCGAAACAGTGCATAATTTTTAGCATCTTACGGTAGAATTTTACACTTTTGCTGATTAATTGGAGATAGGGTTTCCAGGTCTTTTCTGCCTGGGTTAATCTTATCAAACCTCACTGAGTACCTAATATTACAAGCATGAGTCACTAGCACCCAGCTGCAAATGATGTCTGTAAACATGATTTCTTTCCCCAGAAAATGGGTTGATTCATTCCATACATAAATGCCAAGAATATTGTGTGAAATGTTCTTTAAGATAAAAGGTGTTTCATTATAGTGACCCCCTTATACCTTTTTATGGAATTTCTATGAATACCCATTTTACAATGCTGTGCTGATCATTCAAAACTGAGTTACTATAAACTTAACATCTCCTTTTTAAACTTTTTTATTGTCACCAGCAGACATAGATTATTCTCTAGTTATGACTACTATGCTTTGAAGCAATATAATAGCAATCCAGTTTTTGGACCCTCTTAATAAACTAAATTAAACTGAAAATGACTTCATCTTCCTTAGTACTTCCTAATTAGAAAATTGGTCAAACTAGAAGGTACAGTATTGAGATCCACTGAGTACACTTCTACTCAGAGTTTCTGTGCATTCCAGTGAAATCTAGCACCACGTAGTTATTCATGTTGTCTCTCCTATCCTGTTCTACACAACTTTGCAGGAGACTGCCATTTAACTGCATGGTCAGAATGGAGCAAGTGTGAATTAACATGCATTGATGGAAGAAGCTTTGAAACCATGGGTCGCCAATCTAGGTCAAGGACTTTTATAATTCAATCTTTTGAGAACCAAGACAGCTGCCCCCAACAGGTGCTAGAAACTCGTCCTTGTACAGGTAACCCAAAGCGCATTTCAATAGTTAAATCTATTGATCAATGCTCATTCTATGTGTAAGTGGAGTATAACAGAACCACTGTTATCATATTTAATTGCAGGGGGTAAATGCTATCAATACATATGGAAAGCCAGTCTTTGGAACAATAATGAACGAACTGTATGGTGCCAACGTTCGGATGGTGTCAATGTTACAGGTACTCCTTTCTAAGACTTATCTGGGCTACTAAAAGAGATCTTGAAATGTGCTGTATTTTATAAGACAAATTAAGCAAGCAATAAAAGAGTATATGAATTTCATGGTCTTCATGGAAAATCTTCATTATTCTTTTACATCTGGAAAGCAATCTTATTTTAAGTCTCTTAAAATACCATAAATAAAATGTATAATAAGGAACCCAATATATCATGTATAGTTCTGAGTTTTTGTCGGTTGTGGGGCTTGAACTCTGGGCTTGGGCATTATCCCTGTGCTCTTCAGCTCAAGGTGAGCACCACTACGCCACTTCCAGTTTTCTAGTGGCTTATTGGAGATAAGAGTCTCATGGACTTTCCTGCCCAGGCTGGCTTTGAACCATGATCCTGAGATCTCAGCCTCCTGAGTAGCTAGGATTACAGGCATGAGCCACTGGAACCTGGCTTCAGTAAAAGTTTTTGAGGACATGTTTCACCATATATTCATGCACTACTATGCTATTGTTTTGTTTTATAAAATGTTTTTGGTTAGGTTTTTAAAAAGAGGTAGCCGAGTAAGAACTGCACCACGCATGTGGTATTCAGGTAAAGGGTAGGTTTATTCAGTAGACCTGCTAGGACCAGGCAAGGTTGGCACTCCACGTGGCTGGGAAAGAGAGAGAGCTGGGAAAGAGAGAGAAAAGAGCTAGAAAAGAGCAGAGAGAACAGAGAGAGCAAGAAAAGAACAGAGAGAGACCTAGGTAGCAGAGAGAGCTAGAATAGAACAGAGAGAGAGAGGTAGCAGAAAGAGCTAGAATAGAGCAGTGAGAGAGAGAGGTAGCAGAGAGAGCTAGAATAGAACAGAGAGAGAGAGCCTGGGCCTGAGCTAGGCCTTATCGAGGGTATGGGTGGGGAAAGGTGTGGCCATGTCAAATTCAGATGTAACCTCAGCAGATGGAGATGTGACCTCTTCCATGTGTCCCAGTTGCCTAGGTAACACAGGTACTGGGTGGAGACTTTGCTGCAAGGAGGGTGGAGTCTGCTAGCCATCCAGGAGAGGACCTTACATTTTCCAAAATTGAAATAAAAGGGTTGACATGACAATCAATAATGATTGAATGTATACATTTACATCTTGCTTTGAATATTTTAGTGAGGTTTTTTATTTCCTACTTAATATCTAAAAATAAGGGGAGAAAGCTCCCTTACTCTTAACAGTGGATACAATTTGATTATAAAAGTGGTCTTCTCAATAATATTAATGATCTTTTATGCCTTTCTGTCAGAGCGTATTAAATTGGTACTACAGATGACAAGCAGTTGTATATAGGTCTGGGAGAAGTGTCTGTAGGAAAGTATTGTCAGGGCCTCATTTTTCTTGTTTATATGTCCTGCATTATTAGTGCTAGTCTATAGTTTCATCCATATAGTTACCTATCTTGAGATACTTTTTCATTTGGTAAGTTGTTAAGACTAAATTGACTTCAAGTCTACCTAACTGGGAGCCCAAAAAGTCTTGTCCTTTTCAGTGTTCTGTGATAACACGCTGGAAAGAATCACACTACAAACTCTGCACTGTGGTCCTCTCTATTGTACCTCATGAGGTCATCTCACAAATAATTTCAGCTCACCAGTATAGTGGGATAAATGATGTTACAGCTTAATGATTAAATTTCAGAAAATGTTTTATAATCTATACAAATTCTAACATTCCTTTTCCAATTACTAAGATCTTCCCCAGGGGTAATGTATTTGGGAGATGACTGTTAACAAAAGTTTCTTTCCACAAATACACTAGTAACAACACACGGTGAGGATGCTGCTACTAAGATCCAAAATATCAGTTTTGCTACCAAATGCTCATTCTGGTTTTATTTTGTGATTTAGTTTTGCTTGTACCACAATTCAGAGTTGATTATTTGTTTCATTGTCAATAATGAGAATTTAGCTGCTTTGTTCCTAGGAAAAGTGTAAGTTTATTCTCTGTGCCATCTTGGAATCAAAGTCTTTCTGATCTAGTCACAAAATAGTAAACTGTTATTGACAAACATAGCCAGGCAAAGGTTAGAGTCTATAAATCAGCCAGTATTATATAAATATACTTTAGACATGCTTTTAGTTTAGACATCAACTTCTTAGTCAAATTGTTTTTAGGCATCTTGCCACATCTCTTTTACTACCTTGAATTGAGAAAGAACAAACCAGTATTTAGATGACTTTTAGATAGCATGCATTATCTCATCACTTTAATTAAACATATCTGCTGAGCAACTATTAGTATT
This sequence comes from Dipodomys merriami, assembly GCF_024711535.1. NCBI lineage: Eukaryota > Metazoa > Chordata > Mammalia > Rodentia > Heteromyidae > Dipodomys > Dipodomys merriami. The sequence goes on along the minus strand of NW_027202270.1, from coordinate 74,611,690 downwards.
TTGTCCAACATTTTATTGCCCTTCCTAGACCTTATGAAGAGAGAGAGAGAGAGAGAGAGAGAGAGAGAGAGAGAGAGAGAGAGAGAGAGAGAGAGAGAGAGAGAGAGAGAGAGAGAGAAGTGCTCTGGCTAGTACATCCATAAAAATCATTATCAAAGTATCTTTTACTGTGGTTCCATGAGGCAATTAGTGGTATAGGAGTAGACTAGTACATAGCTGAGTTGCTCAAGAACTGAAGAAATATACAGATTGTGTCTTTCAGCACATGTGTTTTCTGCTTCTGAATTTAAACAGATTTTCACAATCAACACCAGTTATAATACTAATAATAATAACAATAATTAAAAATAAAATACAATTTGAGATTTCATCAGTTTTGCTGATCCTGTCACCCCTAACCTTTGCTCTAAAGCTTAGCTATATACTAATGAACCTGGGGAGAAAACCCACCATAAACATGGTCTGTTGGAACACGCACTCTCTCATTTTAAACAACACATCCTGGCAAAGACAATAAGATAGAACTAGACCATGTTGTTGACATCGTGATTTAAAATAATAATAATAATGATAGTAATTATAATATTATTGCAAAGTGGTCATTGACATACAGGGGAAATATAACAATTTTTGTTGTTTTAAAATTGGGAGGAATCTACAGTTCACGGTGGGATTTCTTTTGTAGGAGGCTGCTCCCCTCAGGCACGCCCTGCTGCTATTAGGCAGTGCATCCCAGCCTGCAGAAAGCCTTTCTCCTACTGCACACAGGTGAGCCACATTCCAACTCCTCTACAGGTATTGTAATTGCTTTGTTTTACATAGGCAGTCAGATGTGCTCCTGTCTGCTGCAGCCCACCCAGTGGTTCCACGTGCCCATGACACCATCTAGAGGCAATTGTAGGACTAACATTGCTATGAAGGGTTTCTGTGTAGTGCCATGTATGAAGTAGGCTTATTTCTATAGATCTGTTTATAACGAACTCTGCCTCTCAGCTATTCAATTTGTATTGGCTCTATCTACCTATAAGTGTTCTCAATTGATCTATATCTGAATTTTAGCATTTCATATACTAAACTATTTAGAAAGATATAAATGCTGCTCATATTTGATAGGAATTAATAATTTTTAGTGGAGGAAACTAAAGGAATGATGACATTGTCAAAAAAAGAGAAATGTACTCATTATTTGAATTATGAAATGATAGCCCATCTGTATAACACCTTAATAATAACAATAAAACTATTTTTTAAAATTACTTTTTATGCTGGGCATCGGTGGGTCTGTATGAGTAGCTAGGATCTGAGAATCGTGACTCAAAGCCAGCCCTGGAAAGAAAAGTCTGTGAGATTCTTATCTCCAATAAACCACCACCAGGAAACTGGAAGTGGCGCTATGGCTCAAGTGGTGTAGCGTTAGCCTTGAGCTGAAAAGTTGCAGTACAGTGCTCAGGCCCAGAGTTCAGGCCCCATGACCAAAGAAAATTACTTTTTATAATTTATTATATGACAATTATAGTGGAAGTAAATTTTTAGTTGATTTTAAATATGATTATGGTTGCAAAAAAGTAGAAATTTTGTTCCTTTTTAACCCCTATACATCTCATTTAGTACTGCTTAGGAATTAATGGCAAATGTGTAGCATATTGTGCACTTAATAGTACGCCGTGTATATATAGTTTTAAAAGGTTATAGTACAATGTTCAACAAGAAACATACCTTACTCATGTAACTGTAACCCTTCTGTACAGCATCTTTACAATAAAATAAAAAATTAAAAAGGCTATAGTAAGGAAGGAAGTCCCTATTTGTAGTAATATTTGTTGTATTCTCATTCTGAAAATGATTTGATTAAAATAATCCAAGTATTTAATCCTGTTTTGTGTCTCTTCTATTTCAAGTTAGATTTATATTTAAAGGTGAGTTTATATTTTTTTCTTTTTTTTTTTAATTGTGAAAATACCGTACAGAGGGGTTACAATTACATGGGTAAGATAATGAGTACATTTCTTATCAAGCATTGTTGCCTATTTTTAACACAGAAAAGATAATGGGTAAAATAACAGAAATGAATAAAAGAGGAAAAAGGCCATAAGGAGTAGATGCATTTGGACCAATATTGTTTGCAAGTGGAAGTTGTAGCTTTCCAATGATTCTCTAGATGCCCACTTTAATAAAACACAAATTGTACTTTTTCTTGAACTTTTGGTCTATATAACTTACTGATCAGAGGTTTTCTTTCAGGTTGACAATAAAAATATATTTAGAAAAGATAGCTTAAATAGATGTTCATATAATGTATATGTATATCTAGTTAATTAGATATCTGCATTGAACTCCATATTACAGCATCAATTAAAACCACCTGAAAATTATTATGTGAATATATCCTGTACTGAACATGGGTAGCTAATTACAACATTTGCTCTTTTGACCTTTTTGGTTTTGTGAAAGATCAATATCCTTGCTTGTTGTAAGTATCTATTGCACCCTAATCATGTTTAGTTAACTGCTGGCTGGTTGATGAGAATTGGCATAAGTAGTTATAGGAGGTTAGTATCTGTTTGAAAAATGCCAGCTAATCTTAGAGAAGAAGTCATAATACCAAACCCAGGGATTTAGGATCTTAATGCTTTTTCTTTTGTATTCTTCTCTGGTATATGTTTGCTTGAGGAAGGGCAGTCATTTTCAGGTTCACTCTTAGAAAAAGATAGGAATCTGTCTATCACCGCTCATCATAGTGAGCTCTACAAAGACATTCATTACACTTGAAAATGACCAGCAAGTGTCACAGAAAATTTTAAAAGGTCATATTATTACAATGCCAACTAGGGATGTGAGATAGGCTGACACTCAAGCTACAGTCTAAATAACACAGTAATTTAGGAGCTACAATTGGTTGTTGACACCTCTAATCTCAGCACTGAGGAAGCTAAAGCAGAAAGTAATGAGTTCAAAGCCAGCACAAGCAACAAAGCAAGCTCAAGACCAGCCTGAGCTGGTCTGTAACAGCTGTAACAGGCTTCCAATATAAAACAAATTCTTATGCCGATACTCTACCATGAGGAATCCTAATTAGGTGTATCACATATTAATTATTATTAACTAATACCTTGTACATCCAACTGGTAGCACTAGCCATGTGATTCACCACAGATATTACAGCAAGTCATCTATTCATTCACTTAGTTGAAGGAGCAACTTTAGTTATCTCTTCAATGCCTACTACAACAGCTTTCATTATGTTCGTAAGTTTATCTCTCTTGACTAATCTTGTATTTTCTATAGCTCTAATTCTAGTGATGTATTCCCTGCATTAGTCAATATCTTCATTATAACACTTAGTGACCTATAGCAAACTTACACATCATGGGAAGGAAGCTCTTCAGTACAATACTTGTCTAGCACATGAAAGGCCCTGGATTTGATTTCCAGTACAATAATAATAATAACAATAAATTTAATAGATAATATGCTATCATTTCCATGGTCATGTGCCTTTCATGAAGTCTTTTTCCTGCACTTGGCTGCTCTCTAAGGAGTAGAGAGATACTGCCAGATAGTTAGAGGTCAATGGTGGAAAATTGATAGTGATATTCGGATTTCAAAGAACCTCAAATGCCATTTGAGAATATGCAGAAACCTTGCTTTCACTTCCGGGGATGAAAGTGAAGTTGGAATCAGTAGACAGGTCTCAAAAACCATTGAAGAAAGGAAAGAAGATAATTTGATTAAATAGCATTAACAGTTCAAAAAAGGAGAAGACATAGTTGATATACTTTATTCACAAATAATTTTGAGCTCATACTTGAAAGGCATCACAATTACAAATGCATTAGAAAATCCTGGAAGTTATTAAATGCTGACTTTAGTATTCAGAAAGATTAAATATAAATTTCATTTCCATCTTACGGGGAACTCAGTTGCTAAAAACCCTAACTTATCATAATATATAGTGCAAATATTAATCAATTCCATCACTTAAATTGCTCCTTATTCATTTGTTCAACTGTGTAACCATTAAAATATTTCCTGTGTTGCAGGGTGGGGTCTGTGGTTGTGAGGAGGGTTACATAGAGATAATGAGATCAAACGGCTTCCTAGATTACTGCATGAAAGTACCAGGTTCAGAGGACAGAAAAGCTGATGTGAAAAACCTCTCTGGGAAAAATAGACCTGTGAATTCAAAAATACATGATATTTTTAAAGGATGGTCTCTTCAGTTACTTGATCCAGGTATGTTCCAGTTATGAATAAGAAATGCAAATATTCTTGTGGAAGTGAGTCATATTTTACCATTATTCAGTATGGGTAGAATGGAGCAGAGAAAGAACAGAATAATAAAGAAAGAAGACACAGTCGGGTGCTGATGGCCCATGCCTGTAATCCTAGCTACTCAGGAGGCTGAGATCTGAGGATCGCTGTTCAAAGCCAGCCCGGGCAGGAAAGCCTGTGAAACTCTTATTTACAATTAACCACCAAAAAGCTGGAAGTGGCACTATAACTCAAGCTTTGAGCTGAAGGGCTGAGGGACAGCACCTAGGCCCAGAGTTCAAGCCCCACGACAGACAAAAAAAAAAGACAATAATTTGGTTCAAGCTTTCTCTCATTTTTGTATTGTCTGATGCATAGTCCCTTTAACTTGCAAATATTTTCATAGGTCTTTGAGTGCTAGTCTGCCAATCATCAAATAATAGGCACTGAGTTAAGTAACAAAATAACATTCTTGGAAACATTTGTTAATTGTAAATTATTTCTGATGATATGACTGGGTTCATGTATATAATTATAATTAAAGGGAAACCCTGGAATAGAAAGTGAGAAACTTTTAGGAAATCTAAAGAGATCTTGTGTGAGAAACATTACTGAAATTGCTAAGTACCACTTTACTGGCACTGGAGCTTAAACACGCCTGACTAGTGACCAGATGTAATTTCTTAACATCCCAAGATCTCAGTTTCTTCATCAATAAAACTCATTCAGAAACATCTACCCTGCCATACTGTGAGGATAATTGCACTGTCAGGCCTAAGGGCTCAGAAATTAGAGCTTTGCCATAAAGAACAGGAAGGAAAATGTATTGAATGTGCTCTGTATTCTTCTTGGTTCTGTACTGGCTGCTTCTGTTGCATGAATCATCATAGTGCAGCCTTGCAACCTAAAGGATATTATCAGCCGCATTGGAAAGATCAGGGAGCTGAAACTGGCAGTTCCAACTGATTTTTATCAAGTCCCACCATCAACACTGACAGAAAGAGGTTTGCAAAAAGTTGGCTCATCTAAGCCCTTATGTGAATTTTGTGAAGTGGGCAAAAGGGAAAAGCAAGAGTCTACATGTCTGTCAGTCATATTGTTTCCAAAAGTGGAATATAACGGGCAAGGAATGGGAGAGAAGAGAAAAATAAAGCTCACACTAGTATGCTTTAGGGATTTTTCTTCCTTAGCCTTAGCCTTAGAAGAAATATATCTCTAACATGTTTAAATGAAGCAAAAAAACAGAGCCCAGGTGCTAAGCACTCTAGATCTAATTGGGGAAATAATATTTACACACCGCAACCAACTTCTAAGGATGAGTACCATATTTTATTCAACTTTTAATTTCTCTATATGTCTTGGAATGCCAGAGGTGTTTTAAAACATCTCATTAGCTTGATGAATGATCTAGGAGTAGATACAAATTTAACGAATGATGATATGAAAAGCAGACCCTATTTCTGGAAAAGAATTAGGGTGAGGTCCAGGACAATGTATCTTAAAATCTACCTGTGAAGTCCTAAATATTGAGACCAAGCATAGACTGTATGGGTCTCAATAAATCATCAATAATAATCCTGTGTATTAATGTATGTGTCATATCTGTGTATTCAGTTATACACATAAGTACACACTTAGTATGTTTTTAGTCTTGGAGCTCATAATTTTTACTATGTTCTAATGGTGAAGAATAAAATGAGAGCATTATATACAGGAGGGCAGTTTGGCTATTCCAATACATTTTCCTAATGCACATTTTTACCAAAAATATTTATCTTTCAAATTTGTTCTTCAGATACATACACATGACACCATTAAAGAATTTCTTAATCATAACATGATTGCTTGTAACAAAATATAAGCAGAAATGACCCAAATGCTCATTAATAGCATCACATAAAACAAAAATGAGATACAATTGTTGAAGTTATTCCATAAGTTCTATTAAAATTAGATAAATATGCCTTTGTGAACTAAGGTAGAAATATATACAACTTAAATTGCTTCGCAAAAAAAAGTACAAATCAAAATAAATGATGTGCATCAAGTGGGATTTTGAAAGGTGTGTGTGTGTGTGTGTGTGTGTGTGTGTGTATACATATTCAGATGCTTGGATATTCAGATTAAAATGGAGAAACATACACACACACACACACACACACACACACACACACAAGAATAACTAGCAATAGTGCTAGCTTCCAAATAATAAAGTAAAAAAGTAGTAAAACGACATTTTATTTACCTTATATCAGTTATACACATGTTCATATTGCATTCTAATGCATGTCCCTCCCTCTATTAAAAGTACACTTTCACTATCGTTTTTAATAGTTTGAAGTTTTATTTTAAACATTGTACTATTTTAAACATAGTTGGAGTTTAAAGGCAGTGGGTCATCTTAATGCATCAATTTTGTGAGTCCTTGTAGGTAAAGTAATATAAAGGATGATTTTTGTTCAAGCAAGGTATTTGTTTGGTTTTGTTTATGTTTCCAATGTAAAAACTGAAATAGATAATTTAATCATTAGTATTTCAAAGAAGTCAGAATCAAAGCTTTTTTAAAAAAGATAGCTATCTTTTTTACTTGGGAGTTATCACAGTCATATTCTCTGTGAATCTTTTTTGTTTTGATCAAAATTTCCAAGTACTTGACATACACACACACACACACACACACACACACACACACACACACACACACACACAAACCGAAGAACATCATTGCTATGTTTCTTTTGCTGAGTATTATAGATTGTATATATTTCCATGCTAGTTTGTAAAAGGAGGTCTACCTAATTTTAATATATCCATAAGCAGTTTGCACCACATTTTTGTTTTTTCATTTTTGTATTTATGGGTATTTAATTTGTTTCTACTCACTTGCTATAACAAGCAATCTTGTAAACTTTACACGATCATAGGAAAGAAATCATTACTACGTGGGAACTCATTTTGAATGATTTAGGCTTAAAAATGTCTTCTAAGAAGAAAAACTGATAAGTAATAATATAACTGAAAGTCATTGTGATTTTATTCAGTTATTGTTGAGAATTTTTACAATAAAATAAAATTTTTAAAAAGATATTCGCATTATTTTTTGTTTAGTTTTGTTTTATTTTTGTTTTTGTTTTGTTGTAAGTTGTGGGGCTCGAACTCTGGGCCTGGGCACTGTCCCTCAGCTCTTCAGCTCAAGGCTAGCATCACTTCCGGTTGGTGAGTGGTTTATTAGAGATAAAAGTCTCACAGACTTTACTGCCTGGGCCTGGCTTTGAATCCCGATCCTCAGATCTCAGCCTCCTGAATAGCTAGGATGTGCATTGTTTTTCATCCCAAAGAAATTTAAGAATAAGATGCAAGAAAGACACTGGTGATTCATACCTGTAATCCTTGTTACACAGAAGGTCAAGATCTGAGGTTCATGATTCAAAGCCAGCCTAGACAGGAAAGCCTGTGAGACTCTTCAATTAACCACCAAAAATCTGGAAGTGGAGATATAGTGGTTCAAGTGGTCCGATGTCAGCCTTGAACAGGACAAGCTAAGAAACAATGCCAGACCCTTGTATTTCTCTGTGCTGGCACAAAATGGATGCCAGTGATGAAGGAGAAGGAGAGGTGGTGGTGGCGGTGGAGGAGGAGGAAGAAAGAGAGAGAAAGATGCAGATATGTGTATTTTGGACCTGTAGTTAATGAATTCCTGAAATTGTAAACTTAGTTATCCATGAAATAGGGAGAAAAAGCCAAGTGCAATGCCTGTAACCCTCTGAAGGCTTAGATTAAGAACATCATAATTCATGGCCAACCTGGGAAAGAAAGTTCACACCTCTCATCAGAAATCATTGGGTGTGGTAATATACAACTATCATCCCAGTTAGCCAGAAAACAGTAAGCATACTGGACCAGGCAAAAAAAAAAAAATACAACATACCTCAAAATTAAATCAAGCTGGGCACTGGTGGCTTATGCCTGTAATCCAAGGTACTCAGGAACCTGAGTTCTGAGGATCTGCTTCATGAGACATCTCCAATTAAACACTAAAAAGCTGGGAGTGAAGTTATGGCCCAAGTGTTGGAGTGATTCATAGCCTTGAGAAAAAAAAGCTCAGGGATGGTGTCCAATCTCTGATTTCAAGCCCCAGGACTAGCATGTGTGTATGGGGATGGGTGTGTGTGGGGGTGCATGCACACACACACACATGCACACACACACACACATACACACACACACACACACACACACACACACACACACACCACTCATCTGGCAAATGCAAGTTTTTGAATTCAAAACCTAGTATTGATGAAAGAGAGATAGAGAGATAGAGAGAGGAGGGAGGGAGAGGGAGAGGGAGGGGAGGAGGGAGAGAGAATATTCTAAGAGAAACAAAATATGTCTATCATATTTAAGAGAACCATACATATATTCAAATAATACATTACATAAAAAAGTTACAAAATAGAAGAACATACAGAGTATTTGGTGATTCTGTTTTATCTAACTTTGGGAGTTATGAAATTCTAAATAATATATTCATGCATACACATGGTCATAATTTCGCAGTAAATTGGCCAAATGTTTCATTGGTCTGGTTATGTGGGTTTTGTTTATCCAATGTTATTTAGAAAGCAGAGCTAGTAAAACAATCATATTAGTTTTATTTGCACAAAGAATTAAGAGATGCCTAGAATAGCCCTTTTATTTACTTTTCATTGTTTATGTGGACAAAATGCTTTGCAAATGTATGTAGGTTATGTAAAGATTATAAGCAGCTTCTAATAAAATAGCCTGCCAGTTAATTTAATGAAGTAATAATCACCAGTGTTTGGTAGTTGTAAAACAAATATCAAATATTACTAATTATTACAGTCAAAAATCAAATTCATTAATTATATTATAATTGACTATGTGTCAATTATACATACATTTATAACTATGGAAATTTCAGAAGTGAAGTAATTTTTTAAAATTATACTTATATATGTACAACTATAATGTAATGTTTTTGACGGCTCACTTCCTAAATATTAGGGTGATATAAACTGTTTATATCTGTATAAATCCATAAATAATAGTACAAAGTAATACAAGTTTGTTTTTCAACAAACATAGTTTCTAGTGGATAACTCATATTCCTTTGATGTTCAAGAGAGAGCTTTGTTGGTTCCTTATCATGTATGGCAAGTCACAGAGTCTGCCAAAACACTGCTTGGCATGAGAGTTTAGTTAGCTCTGATGCTGTTCATTTCAAGTTCTGAACCGATCATCAGTATGGGGCTGCCAGACAGCATGTTACTTTCTCCAATACTGTAGACTTCTGGACACTAAACTTGCTATGTCAACTCTTTCTTAAACAGATGGCCGAGTAAAAATTTGGGTATATGGCGTTTTCGGTGGTGGTTTTCTTATCATGATTTTCCTAGTATTTACTTCCTACTTTGTTTGGTAAGTACTCACAAGTATACAGTTTTCATGTTATGCTTATATAAGAGACAGGTTGTTTTAAGAGGAAACATACTTTATGTTCATTGGCCATTATGACAGGACCCTTGAGTCTGTAAATCTTTTCCTGAAGTAGAAGGTGTGAATAGTGGAAAGAGGGGACTTATGTCAACAGCATTATCATTTGATATCACATTTTCAATTAGATTATATATAAGAACATAGATGACATAAATCCTTAGTTAGGACTTTTTCATTAACATTTTGATTTATGTTGGTAGTTTCCAACGCCATGTGTGCTGGCATCTCATAGGATGCTTAAAACCTATATCCAGAGATTCTCATGTAGTTACTTTTGGCTATTTTAGTTTTTTAATTATGTCATAAATCTGGATTTATAAAAGCTCCTAGATAATTCTAATGAATCATCCATGAAATCTGAGAACACTATAGATGATTTTAACTCTTAGATTTTGTTCTTAACCTGATCATTCTGATTAGTTTGGCTAAACTAATTAATTAATTCAAGCTACTTCTTAACCACTCTAAATATCAGTGCCAATCTAGGTGATGATGGCTCAGTCCTATAATCCTAGCTACTCAGAAGGCTGAGATCTGAAGACTGTGGTTCAAAGCCAGCCTGGTCAGAAAAATCCATAGGACTCTTTTCTCTAATTAACCACTAAAAGCCAGAAGTGGAACTTTGGCTTGAGTGGCTGAGCACTAGCCTTGAGCAAAGGTCATTAACAACAACCAAGTCCTGAGTTCAAGCCCAAAATGGGCAGAAAAAAAGAAATAACTTTGCCAAGGAGCAAAACAAGGGGTTATAGTCATTGTCATTGACTAGCGATAAAAGAAATGTTAATTGGCTGTCAATTCCAGGAAATCTATTTTTTATGTAACTAGTTCCTAAAACTGTATTATTCTCATGAAATTATAATGAGTTTATTATACACAGTACATTGTAGTTGATGTCCAATTCCTGAAACAAGAAACATACCAATACCCTTGAACATTTTCTAATAGGAAAGAATATTTTGCTGGGAAAGGATGGGAAGGGTAAACAAAGGAGGAGACTACAATCCTTGATAAGAAATGTACTCACTATCTTGCCCATGTAATTGTAACCCCTCTGTACAGTATTTTCACAATAAAAAAATAAATAAATTTTAAAAAAGAATATTTTATTAGTTTCCAAGGGGAAAAAAAACATGTGTGTCAGTCCTGGAGCCCAAACTCACTCCAGTCCTGAGCACTGGAACTGAGCTTCTTTGCTCAAGGCTAGTACTCTACCACTTGAGCCACAGCTTCATTCCTAACTTTTTGGTGGTACATGAGATAAGAATTTCACAAATGTTTCTATCCAAACTGGCTTTGAATCATGATCTTCAGATCATGATTCTCATGAGTAGCTAGGATTAACAGCATCTGGCTCAAAGAAAAAATAGTAAGGATTATTTTTTCATGAGATCAAAGTGTTATTTCATTTTCTTCAAATTATTGTACTTATATTTATCATCTGACATATACTATTTCCTTTAGAATTTTTACCAAATTTTAATCTTGATTCAAATCTAGCCTTTGTATATTTAATCTAAAATTCCGTTTCCAAGGCTACACGGGTTTTTTAATCTCTGCTCTTAGGGAAAGTGAGGAATGAAAATAAAATGACTTTAATTCTTTCTGCCACCTATTGTGAAAAAAATTAAACCCATGTGAAATTGGATTTTTATCCAGCTAACGTTGTTAGAATGTTATACTGAAAAGTTATACTTCAGTTAGTCATTCACTTGATAATGAAATTATTTGGCAAATTTATATGTTTCATTGATAAATTCGGTGAGTAATGCCTAGCTCCATTCTTAATGAATAAATGTGAATTGAAAGCTTAGTGTGAGGTTTAGATTGGTAGGAAGCAATTACCACCACAAAAGACTTAGAAAAAGAGGGAAATTTAAAACTGTGACAAAAGATATGCATTCAGTTAGAAACTGCTCTTGAAGCAATAGGCCAATATAGTACAGATAATTCAGTAGGTAGTTGGCAAAAACTTCTATTGACACATACATTCCCAAATCCAGGTTCTAATTTTCTCCTCTTCCTTAATATGTCTAAGAGATTGAAAATTAACACATAATATACATAAATTTTACCTCTCTTTTCTTTCTTTATTTCCTTAAAGTTATTTTCTATCCTGCTTGATTTCTTCAACAAATATTTAGTAAGTTCTTTTCTGTTTAACTTTAAATGCTTGGATTTTAAGTAGTTATATCACTGAAGTCTGGAAACAAACAATTTACCATAAATTTTTTAGTTATAAACAGTACAATTTCCCTGCCCACACATAAATATTCATGTACCACATTTCTCACATATTCTCATGCTCCTGATAATCCCCCATAAGACTTACATAACAGCCCCTTATTTGAATTTCTTTATCCTCTCTTCTTCAATCTAGAGTCTAAAACATAGAGCTCCAGGTGATCAACCTCTGTCCTACTCACAGATAGTACTATCACTCCCACTGACAGCAAAATCATAGTCACGTTCCATTCTACTTTGCTAGCCAGCTGACTAAAGTCTTTCATGATTAGAGCCCAAGGAGTTCCTCTGATTTCATTTTCCTATAAGGCCCTATGTCCTGGAAAATCTGATATATCTATATCTATATCTATATCTATATCTATATATAGATATAGATATAGATATATTGACTTTAAGGTATTTGTCGTATTTTCCTCTGAGGAAAATAAAATGCCAAAAACAAAAACATTTGACGGACCTAAGTATTTTTCAATTTAGATAAAATAGTCTTTTATTCTGATATTTAGTCAATTACATTTAATTAGACAGTTCCATCAACAATCATATATTAAATATTAATATCTCATTCTAAATCAGCTTCTCCAATTTTATATTTAGAAGAGTTGTACTCAATTACTCCCATTCATCTTTCAGGTTAGTCACAGACATTTCTTCTTGCCCCCTAATCACGATCAAGTCTGCTTTCCCATTTTTCATGATCAGGTGCATCCTTTCCATCCATGCTACATGAGTATTTCTCTAAATCTTTTTGTGCTGCTGTTTGAGAGCTTTCATCCTTAGAACGAGTCATCTACTCATATTTCTTAGGGAAGACCATTATTTTATTTGTTCTGTGTGTGTAGAATAAAAGCTTTGTCCTATTGCAAAAGTTACTCTCTTAATATATAGGAATTTGCATCTGCTTTCTGAGGGAAAACTTGGGGATGACACAAGTTTCTATTAGGGCCCTTTACCCTTCCAGTTTCACAAGACACTGCTGTGTCTGTGCTGTCATCCATCTGTTCATCTAGAAGGAACTGTTCATCGCCAGTCATTGGCACTGGACAATTTCCTCAGGGGAAACTTTAAATACCAACCTTTTCCTTGTCCAAAAAATCTGGAATAACCCATCCATTTCCCCACCCCAACGACATATACTTCATTCTGACTTTCATAGTCCTTTTGTTCCAAAGCTCCAAGGGCTTTCCCAATTTTATTAATTTTGTACAGCACTAAGTTGATAATTATCTATTTAACACATGAGTTACTAGATAAATAAATGAGTAGATGAGCAAATACTATTGTCTGTGAGAAAAAAAGACCTACAATTTGAAAGGAACATATCTAACATTAATGTTAAGCACAAAACAGTTTAGTTTGCCTTCTCTAATCCTTCTAATGGCCTAATGAGATACTGTTATTATCCCTATTAGAGTGAGAAAATAATTAATCCCCAGAGAAATTAAATAACATTTCAGCAGTCAACAATCTCACAGAGACAATTCTAGCTTTGCTTAACCTCAAAATTCAGGCTTCATTTTTTTATGTGTGTGCTGATCCTGGGGCTTGAACTCCAGATCTGGGTGTTGCTCCTGAGCTTTTTCACTTAAGGCTCATACTCTGCCATTTGAGCCACCATTCCACTTGTGGCTTTTTGGTGGTTAATTGAAGATAAGATTCTCACAGACTTTCCTTCCCAGGGTGACTTTGAACTACAATCTCAAATTTCGGCTTCTTAGGCAGCTAGAATGATAACCATGGGTTTTCAGTACCCAGAAATTCAGGCATTTTTGACCATTCTTTCGGTCTGTATGTTTTATTTTCCTTGATTAAACACCAAAACTCTTCAGATAGTGGCAGCATCTCCCTTCTTTCCAAGCTTGAGAATGATGGCCAAACTTCCATAAGCCTGCCCAAACAAAAGTTGCTTGCTTTAATCACATTTTTAATTTCTACTGGCCTAGGGCTTAAACTCCATGGTGCTGAAAAATACTATCAGCAGCTTGACTGTCAAGCTGAGATGAGCTTGCTTTTCTTTTCTGCATGCATTTTTGTCATTCGAAAAAAAAATGCAAATGACAGGGCTGGCAGTGTGGCTCAAGAAAGAAAATGTCCATTTTCCTAAAATGAAAATGACATCAGAAGAGGTCACTTTAAAATTTGTCAGTCAATGATGTCTTACAGCTGGAACTGCAAAATGTTGTGCTCACTCTTGTAGTTGTGGTGGCTGTCAAGAGCACTCTAGTAGGAAGAGTGATGATCTGGACCTCAGCTCAACAGGGGAGAAGTGTGTGATGTATTAGAGATGTCGGCTTGGAAGAGGACGATTGCTGGTGATGGTGGTCTGTGTGCCAGTCATTTGTGAGACCTTAGTTCATGTAAAAGAGGAAGGCAATCATACTTTTTCTGGTTGAGAAGTTGGGGAGAAAACAAAATGAGAATGAAAATTCTTCTTTCTTGAAGAAAAAGTGGAGTTGAGTAAGGGAGAAGAACAGATACCAAGGCTCTGAAAGCAAGTGTCCTAATTGCCAGCTTTGCACAAATCCCTTTTCATAGGGGGCTTCCGAACTGGGTTGCAAGTGCTATAAAGTCATGGCTGCCCAGCAACGCACCGCTATATGCAGCAGTTCAGAGGTTAGCATTCAGAAATACAGTGATTTGTTTTAAATGCCGTAGGAATTCTCAACTCCCTCACATTCACAATTGAGATGTTAGGGTCTGTTCACTGATATGATACAAACTATGAAATGATTCACAGTTAAAGTCCTCATTACAGTGTTCTCAGCAACCATTGCCCACTAGGGTCCAGGTCTTCTGTTCTCTTCAGAACTGGATACAATGTCCTTAATTCTTCATAGAAGACCAGTATGAAAACATCTGTGTATATTTTTAACATTAGTTTCCAATCTCTACTAGAAAGGCTTGCCAAATTGACCTGCCTCGCAGTCAATACTATTGTCTCTTTATACACATATAGTCATCTCCAGTCTTCAACTTTACTCTGATTCTCAACTTCAACTCAACTGATCACTACCCTTTAGCAAAGATAACTTAAGGATGAATTGCCAAAAGAGTGTTTCAAGCATTTATAATTTTTCTTCCTTCTTTCCTGTTGCCTCTTCTTTTTCATTTCTCCCTTCCACTTCCCCCTCAAAAAAACCTAAACGTTAGACTATGACAGGGAAAAATTTTATTGACATTTCAGATGAAAGTCCTTGTACTCTTTTGCCATTACAATAACAGACAACATCACTAGGGTAGATACACAAGGTGTCATATCTAGGTGATTCCATCAGTATGGTTTTTCAGATCTTTTCAGTGCTAGATATTAGAATTCCCAATATCCATTTTGAAATCCTGTTTATTATCCATGTCAGAGCCTGAGTCCAGCATATAATTAGAGAATATACTTCTAGATTTAAATGGATAAGGTTAAATTGATTGTTACACATATTATATATATATATATATATAATTATTTAATATCCCTTTGAGAACTGCAAGATCCTTTCTGAGAAGCAGGATATCAGAGGCTGAGACTTTCTATGCAGAAGATTCTCAATCATGCATTTGCCTGTCCTTAATGTTTGTGGAAGTTGTTTGCCATCTGAGCCCAATGGTCCACAAATCCTCAGAGCATGGCTTTCCAGGTGCAGTGGAAAGGACCATTAATAGAACCTATGGTTCATTTAAGTGGCTTGTAAAAAATAATTTTATTTTCTTAGCTTCTGTGAGTTGTTTCAAATATCACCCCTCTCCCAAATTAATATCATACCTTCAATTGGAACTCAAAAATTTAAATCAGGAGATCTGCCCTATGACTCTTTTAATTTTATCTAACATTTTACTGCATTAGAATTCATATAGCATTCACCACTGTTACCATAAAGTGAAAGAAACTAGACACAAAAGGCCACAGATGGTAATGATTCTACTTATGTGAGATGCCTGGAAATAGACAAATCCATAGAGGCAGAATGTTGATTAGCAGCTGCCAGGGTAGATGGGGAGGGGCAGACAGGGAGAGACTGCTTGGTGAGAACAGAATTGCCTTCTGGGTCGAGGAAAATATTCTGGTGCCAGATAACAGTGACAATAGACAATATTGTGGCTTACAAAATACACACATTTACACAATAAAAATGTTTGCTTTTAAATTTAATCCTAATATAAAACCCAATTCATGTGTACAGACCAAACAGAACATTTCTAACAAGTGCAAAAGGACGGGCAAATACATAGTGCAGTGGAGGCTGAAAGCTTAGGCTATCCCATGTTGGATTTTTACAGAACTCAGGCTCTTCCACTCACTCAGTGACCTAAGGGAAAGCACATAAACTCTCCTATTGCTGTTCTCTGTAGAACAGCAATAATCTGATTGCTTCTGGGATTTATTGACAGAATACATATAAAATGCTCAGCACAGAGCTTGGCACTTAGCATACATCCAACCAAAATAAATAATAGATGTTACTGTAAGCTATATAGCATAACAGTTGGATGCCCGGGAAAGATAGTTTCCTGCTAAAGGCAGCTCAGGGAAGAGCCAGGCTCAGAAGGCATGGCAAAGCCAAGCTCTGGGGAGGAAAGGATAGTTATGTGGAAAGGAAAAGTTCCTAGCAGAATCACATACTCTAAATATTTAACAATATAAATTAAGATTCACCTCAGCTCAGAAACATTAAGTGACAAATAAGATGCATCCCTTTAGGAACTAGGAATTCAATTTTTTTTTTTTTGTGAGAAAGAAAACCAGACCTCTCTGACCTGGCAAAGTTGTTGAGCACAAGTAAAGCAGAAGCTCGGTGACAATCTCTTTGCACAGAGTAGGAATGATGAAATTTTCCTGACTGACTGTGGTGACTTGGTAGCTGAATGTCAAGTTTCAGGCCAGAGTAGAAGTACACTTAAAAACAAGACAAGCACATACTATGTTAAGCATTTGTGATTTAGAGGTCACAGTAGCTTAGGTATTAGTGAGCAGCAGATGTCTACATTGCTCTCTAAGTAACCACAAGCAGCCATAATATTCAAACCTACATTTGAAAGTGAAATTAGAAAAATAGAGGGGATGGATGGGTGAGGTTGGGAGAGTTGAGGAAGAATGACGGAGGGGGTCGCATCGACCAACACTCAGTATATTCATAAATTGACATGCTGAATTGAAGCACCTTTGTACAAGTACTTAAAGATAACATTTAAAATATAGTTGGATGTTGGTGTCTCATGTCTATAATCCTATTTACTAAGGAGGCAGAGAACTGTAAAATTCAGTTCAATGCCAGCCAATGCAGGAAGGTCTGTGAGACTCTTAACTCCAATACACCACTCAAAGCCAGAAGTAGAGCTGGATCTCAAGTGGCAAAGTGCTACCTTTGAGTACAAAAGCACAAGCAGCTCAGATCTTGAGTTTGACATAATAAAATGATTTTTAAAAAATAAAATAAAGAATAAGGAGGAAAAATAATCCTGTCAAGATCCTTGGTTTTACTGACAGTCTTTAGTATTTTGAAGCAATGATGGGTACTTTGTAAAAGGTTAAAATTACAGTAGAATCATTCACTGCACAGTACCTATTCCATCAACAGTGAGATGTATGACTGTGGTCTCACGAAACCGTACTGGCTTATAAAGTCATGTCTAAGCTATCTTAGCTTGTTAGTACAAGCTCTCATGTTTACACAGTGACAAAATTTCCTAATAATGCACTTCACAGAATGTTTTCCTGTTAATAAGTGACTCAGGGATATGTGTGTGTGTGTGTGTGTGTGTGTGTGTGTGTGTGTGTGTGTGTGTGTATACATATACATGTACATATATATATATATATGGAAATCCTTTTTCAATGAAATTTAGTTATTTTATACTTGAATTTGTATGGCTCAAAATTGTTTTTAGCAGATGAAAAAGAGCAGTGTGTGAACTTTATCTGAGAACTTCTTTTCCTTTGCAGCAAGAAGCCAAAAGCACATCAAAGCACACCTCCCCATCAGAAGCCTCTGACCTTAGCCTACGATGGAGACTTAGACATGTAACTAGAAAAATAAATCCAAATGTAGACATCAACTGCCTTAACTGCTTTCTCTTTTGTAGCTCTCAGACTTCTCAGTTTTTTGAGGAATCTCGTGATGTGAAATATTGGGCGGAATACAAATACTGCATAAAGTAATATTGCCTCAACTTCATTTGAACATGGAGTCAAGAATTAATTAGGTCTGCCATTTTGTTTCCAAGTTGTTTGTGGGTGTGAGTGTTTTATTTCTTTGTTTTTTTCCAAGAGGCCTGAAAACCCTTCTCTTCCTGTTTGGAAATGGGGGGAAGAACACAGATGGAATTCCCACAGACTTGAGTAAACTTGATCTTCAGCAGCATAATGACAATCTGGAGGAAAGCCCAATCAAGGCATTTACTGTAAATGACAAGTCTGACACTGAATTGTTATGCACTACATTAGTGCAAAATATTTATTCTTCCCATACTTCAACATGAGTTTTCTAGAGTTTACATTGGTTTAAAGACTTTCAAATTGGATTGCCTATTTTCATGAGCACTGGGAGAATGGGTTACCATTTCAGAAATTCTCTGAGTTTTTACCTTTAAATATTGTATTTTGTTTTGTAGTCAGGGGATGATAGTACTTCATAGGCTATATCTATTGAAATTTAGGAGTGTATGAAATTGCTGGACCAGATGAAAGCTACTTGGTTTCTGAATGAAGTGTAAGTGGAATGATACATTAAAATAGGTGATTATCTTGGAGAATGTGGTAAATTATTTGATTACTAAAACTATACTTTAACAAAACCTTACCTGGGTAGATATAGAATTAACCACACACAATTGTAATTCAGTTTAATGATGACAAACTCCGCTTTTGTAATTTCAATTTTCTTATCTGAATATTTATAAATTCTTTTTCTTGAATTTAATTATCTGACCTCATTTAATATACATTGAGCACCGATCCTGTTTGTAGTGAGTCTTGCTTTTATAAGGTTTCAATAATATCTAAAACAACATATTAAAAAGCTGAGACCATTTTATGAAGATAATTGTTTGTAATTTTAGGTGTTGAAAGTAAGAAGGTGCCATCTTGTGGTTTTCACTTGTATTTATAACAAATAAAGTGCTCAAGAGACAGTAACTTCGGCTGTTTCACATTTATTCACTTTCAAAGTAACTTTGCTTTGACATAAACATTTTGATATTAGTTTTTTTATGTTGTCATTTTAGGAACTGACACAAAATCACCGACAAATAAAAGAAACAAATTCTCAATACGATTAAGTGTATTATGAATTGAAGTCAATTACAAGGACATGGAGTACTTTTAAGGAATAGTCCCAGTTACAAAATAGTGTAACACTAAAAGTACTGATATGTAAATGATCTGAAGGGACTGAAGAATGGATTAGAAATGGATTACAATACACAAGACACAGAATACTCTCATTGTATCTGTGATTTCTGTTATCCACATAACGTCTATTGGAAGGGCTAGCTGAGCCCTTTCAGTAGATAATTGTGTGCAGTGGTGGTACCATTTTTCTGTAGAAACAAAGCAAATGAAAAGAGAATACCTTATTTCAGTATTTTGTTTGAGGAAATTAACTCCTAGATGTGTTTTTATATGTTCCCATTAGCAAAACATTAGTAGTCCTAACTGTAATTCACAAGAGTTTGAGTAGGGGATCAGAGTCAGGCTGTGCTTGTTACACTATTTAACTGTGAACATGGAACACAAATGACCTATACCTTGGCTATTTGACCCTTTAAATGCTGGTAGTAAAATCATTTTCCTTTTAAGGTAAACATTAATAATAAATATAAAATACTTTCCATTTGTGACATACCAAAATAAATACTGTATACAAATATTATTTATAGTGTATTCAGGATATGGACTATATAGGTGAAATTTTCATTTATTTATTACAAATTCAATGTTCATCTATTTGTATTGAATTTGTGTTAAAATACTAGATTTTTCAACCCCATGGCTTTGAATAAAATTGCTTCTCCAAGAATATAGTTTCTCAAATTGTTTTTTATTAGGAACACTAATTTCTCAAATATTGCAATTAATAAAAAATGTGCTCATTTGTAAAAAAAAAATCACTGATTTATTGAAGATCTGCCTAGATATACATCATGAGCAGAGGTGCACCAATGAATGAAATATGATCCTTTGGGGCTTTCATTTTGTTTGAGAATTACTACACATAGGTTTAAAGATTTAGGAACTTCATTCCTCCAGAGCAAAGCTAACTAATGAATTGTCAGTAAAAAGAAATTTTGTATATTGACATAGATGTTCTGAGTTTATAAAGTATGTGAATACTTTTTCTTACTAGAACATACTGCTTCTAGAATAAAAACAATGTTTGTTGGTTGGTACTGAGCCTTGTGCTTGCTAAGCAGGTGCTCTATTACTTTAGTTATCAGTCTATCTATTTTCAGTCTGGTCATTTTTGTTGGATAGGGTCTCATGGTTTTGCTCAGGCTGGCCTGAATATCCTATGTATACCTCCCATGTACCTGAAATGACAGGTACACATCATCTTGTCCAGCTTATTGATTGAGATGAGGGTCTCACAATTCCTTTCATGTTTTCCTTAAATTTCAGTCCTCTTAATCATTGCCTTCTGAGTAGTTGGACCAAAAAGTAATTTTAATCCATGTGGTTCTTAAAATCATAAAAGAGTAGAAAGTCAGAAGACATCAGCATAGTGATACTAGCTAGCATTCACCTTAACAAATTAACTAGTCACAGTATGGGTGAGACTGAACACACAAGCTGGCAAACCCCATGGATGTGTGTATCAGATGTCCCAGATAGCAATCTTGGAGAAATAGTTTAAAATGCATGAAGATTTGGTTTTGTAAAAATCTTAGAAAAGATTTTCACAGTTTTGAGTTTAAGTATTACAGTTCACAAATTTCCAATAGAAGTTTGGATTCCTAGTATTGCTGGAAATTTTAGAAAATCTAGTAACAAGCATCTCAATCAGAAGAATGATTAAAAGATTATCCTTTGCATTTTTTTCTAAATCTACCTACTCAGTGAGACATTCCCTGTGAAGATTTTACATCTTAATCTGATTTCACAAATTGCAGTTAATGAACCAGATCAGTCACCAGGTTTTGCAAATAAAGTTTCATTAAAGCAGTCAAATCCATTCACTAACACACCATCTACAACTTTCTTGGTGCCAAGCACAGAGGTGAGTACATAGAGCAACTCTATGATCTGCAAAGGTGAAAATCCTATCTGCTCCTCAATTGCAAAAAGGAGAGGCCCAGCCACATTTTTCTATGAAGGACCAGATTGAATCCCTTGCAACCTTTCCAACTCTTTTTAGCCTGATCTCTTCTTAACTCCTATTTACTGTATGGACTTAATGTACAGTTTATTAAATATTTTCTCTTTGCATTAGGATTTAATTATGAGAACAAAAATCTTAATTTAGCTCACTTATGTATCCAAAATGTTTGTAAAATAGCGGGTTTTCAGTGAATATTTGTAGATTAATTGAAGGAAGTTGGAGAAATAAGCAGTATACAGCATATAGCCATTGAGGCCATGGTAAGTGATTTGTTTATTTAGGATTGTTTTTGTCTTTTTCTATAATCCTGGTATTTTACCTGTGGACGTTGTGTTTGCTAGGATTGCTGAGCCATGCCTTGACTTCTTTATGCACTGGTTATTTCTGATGTAGAATCTCTCTTCCTGTTTACTTTGAGCTTCCTGGCTCCACTAAGATGACAGATAAGTGCGATCACAACCAGTTTTTTCCTTTGAGATACAAAGTCACAGATTTTTTTTTTCTGGCTGGGATTGACATGAACTGTGATCTTTACAAATGTAGAGTGACAGGCACACACACAAACACACTCACACACACACACACACACACACATGCACACAATACCACTAGAACCAACACCAACACCACCATGCCCAGAGATGGTTTAAGAAGGGAGGGGGAGATCTCACAAACATTTCTGCCTAGCCTAACATTGAACAGTTTTCTCAAGTAGGTACATTTGCAGAAAAATTATAGAATAATTATCAGTTTTCTATGTAACCCATACGATTAAAGAAATAGTGTAAATATCATAATCTGTAAATATTTATTTTTAAAAAATGATCTTTAAGTTTGTGACTATTTCTAAAATCAGGAGGTTGGTTCATACTATTTCACTACAGTTTCCTGATACTATTTTAATTTTGATAAATTTACAAGCTAGGAGGATAGATCATAAACAGTGATACAAAGAGAAATAGTAGAGATAATAGTGATACAAAAAGAAGCATAAAGAAAAGGCTTATCTAATTACAACTGGGGAATTTTAAAAAAGACCCGGAACTACTTTCAATAAGAGAAGACTTTAACAGGAGGGAAGGCAACAGACACTTAGCTACATGATGATACTCCAGAATTCCAAGGTTATTTTCACATTAATGTGAGGACCAAGATAAGGGAAATTTTCACATCGTTGGGTTTATCCAAGAGTGAAATGTCAAACGAAACATATCAATTTCTTCACCAAATATATTTATTGGTTCTCAGTTTATAACCCTAGATGTTTGAACTCCTCAGAACCAAATCACTAAGAGTTTGCCTATTAACAGGATTTTAGTCCATGTCCATAATGGTTCAGCCTTATAGATGTCATCCCAGACATGGAAGGTATACAAAGCAGCACATGCTACCCATCTACCAAGTAAACACCAGTAATCTTAGCTACTAGGGAAGCTGAGATATGAGGAATGCTGTTCAAAGACAGCTCAGGAAGACAATATTTTCAATTAACCACAAAAAAAACATAATTTGAAGACAGGGTCTAAGTGATAAAATCCTAGCCTGGAATACAAAAGTTTTGGGGACAATACTTAGGCCTTGGATTCAAGAACCAGAAGTGGCGGAAAGAAAGAAAGAAAGAAAGAAAGAAAGAAAGAAAGAAAGAAAGAAAGAAAGAAAGAAAGAAAGAAAGAAAGAAAGAAAGAAAGAAAGAAAGAAAGAAAGAAAGAAAGAAAGGAAGGAAGAAAGAAAGGAAGAAAGAAAGGAAGAAAGGAAGGAAGAAAGGAAGGAAGGAAAGAAGGAAGGAAGGAAGGAAGGAAGGAAGGAAGGAAGGAAAAAGAAAAAGAAGGAAGGAGAAAGAAAAAGGAAGGAAGAAAGAGAGAAAGAGAAAAAGAAATAAGAAGGGGAAAGGAAGAATAGAAGGAAAGAGAAAGAGAAGAAAGGAAAGAAAAAGAGAAGAAGGGAAAAGCAGAAAGAAAGAAAAAGAAGAAATGAAAGAGAAAGAAAAGAAAATATTGTTTCAGTGCAGTTAAGTAAACTCCCAGTTTTTTACCACAGAGGTCAGGAAACATAGGCACATATGTACACAGAGCAAATAAACATCCTAGACTCTTGCTTGGACTTCCTTGAACACTATCAAAGAAAATTTAACAAATTCAAATGCTTAAATACCATAAAACAACAACAAAAAAGGTAAGATCAGAAGTACTCAATCTTTCTTGTGCTGAAAACACATGACCCTTTTGCATCAGAAAAGGAATAAAGACACAGATGAAGATTTTGTCAAAGCATTTTACTTCTATACAGAAGCGCCATCTGCCACTTTCCCTATAGCTAGGCTGCCATAGAGTGGGGTGGTCTGCAAGGTTTTTTATCCTAAATCAAGGTTGACTTTGTCCCTAATCCTTATTGCTAAGAATTCATACTCTTTACAATTGATCAGGTTGATGAGGTAATGCAAGGAAGTGAGAAAGCTTTCTAACTTTCAGTGAAAAGTCCCTCCTGGGGGAGTGGGACTATACTTTTAGAGACAAAGGCACACATTCTTCTCATTACAGTTGGCTGGGAATGGGGTGGAGAATGTGGCTGGAGACATTTACAGTTGGACAAAGTTGGTAAAGTCAGTCGAATGTTCCCACTCAAGTTTTTATTCAAAGGGATCTATTCTTTAACTCCACTGACAAAGACTTATACACTTGACTGGCAGATCGTAGTTACAACTGAAATCAAAAAGCAAATAATTGCAGGCAATATCAGTACCTGGAAATATCAGTATTCAATAGTGACTGGTTACAAGATGGAGACATTTTTCTATGACAAAAAAGATCTTCTCATACTTCATTCTTGGGATTCTTAGTATTTCAGTATGTTTACATGGCATCTGATAGGCCCAAAGCA
Organism: Dipodomys merriami; assembly: GCF_024711535.1. Taxonomy (NCBI): domain Eukaryota; kingdom Metazoa; phylum Chordata; class Mammalia; order Rodentia; family Heteromyidae; genus Dipodomys; species Dipodomys merriami. The sequence continues at coordinate 74,587,493 of NW_027202270.1, read as the reverse complement.
GTATACCACGGCTTCATTTATGACATATTTAGGTCCAAACAACTTAATCACTTGTCTTAAGAATTTAGTGATGCATTGGAAAAATAGATTAAAAGAAAAAAATTCATTTTTAAATAACTGCAATTATTGCATTACTGGAAGACTAAGCAGATTTGGACTCTTCTCAAACTACACAATTAGATTAAGCACTACTAACTTCATTTCTTATTATGTATTGATTTCTATGCACAATTTGTTTTTATTACAACAATCAATGAAAATCCAGCCTAATAAATATGTGACATCAACGAATGAAATGTAGTGTGATCTATTGCTGAAATATGAACCACCTCAAACAAGGAGTTGACACCTTATCTGACAGATACTCTGTTTTGCTGTACCAGCTTCATAAATTTAAAATTTGTTAAATGTAATCCCCAAGAGACTTTTGATATGTAGCAATTCAGAAATGTGTTTCTCAACCACTATAAATACATCACAGTTTCAGATAGCTCTGTTGATTTTCCTTGAGCTTGTTTTTTTGTTTCAAGGATGAGTAACTACTTGACTCCCATATTTTTTCATTTTGATCTGAAAAAATACAGCTTCAATTTCTTTTTAAAATCTCTAAATACTCGCTTTTGAACTATATTGATTTGCTTCATATTTACAAACACAAAGGGAAGAGTCAAAGGGTATTATGCTTGTGTATATGTCTTTGTGACTACTCATCATTAGTTAATCTATTCTGTGTAGACATTTATTTTATTTTATTGTAAAGATACTGTATAGAAAGCTTAGAGTTACATGAGTAAGGTAATGAGTACATTTCTTGTTGAGCATTGTTACCCCTCCCTTGTTATTTTCCCACAATTTCTTCCCTCCCCAACTTCTCTAACTCCTCCTCACACCAAAGTTGTAAACTTCATTTCCAGTATAGTATTTTGTGAATATCATTGTTGCAATGGGTCATGCTGTGTCCTTGTTTCAGCCTTTATTATTCCCCTTTCCCTCCCCAAATTAGATAAATGTATATGAAAGATTCAGGGTACCAAAATCAAATACAATGACAACAGAGGATATACCATAGGGGGAAGAAGATACAAAGGAAAGAGAAAAAAATCACTTAACACATTAAAAACAACAACAACAACAACAAAAGACCTCTTGTGACTATATCTTGGGGTTCATTTCACTTAGCACCATTTTATATGGTCATATGTACATAGCTTTGAGCTTTTCTTCTCATCTGAAAAAATTACCCTAGATATATACTAATTATTGCAAATGAGGGAAACCATGGATTTGAGTCTGGCTTACTTCATTTAATAAGATTATTTCCAAGTCTTTACAGTTCTTAACAAATGGGGAAGTATCATTCTTTGTGATGGAAACATAGAATTCCATTATAAATATTCCATTATAATTGCATAAAATTGCAGAGCTTCTGCCTGGCAAAGGACATAGCTAGCAAGATCAATAGAAAGCCCACGGATTGGGAGAAGATCTTCACTAGCCAGACAACGGACAAGGGTCTCATATCAAAAATTTAAATCCCCCAACAAAAAATCTTCAAAGAAACAACAGCCCAATAAATAAGTGGGCTAAATACTTAAAGAGAAATTTCTCTGAAGAGGAAAGAAGGATGGCCAATAGACACATGAAGGAATGCTCAACCTCTCTAGCCATAAAAGAAATGCAAATCAAAACAACATTGAGATACCACCTCACCCCAGTTAGAATGGCTATAATCAAGAACTTAATAACAACAGATGCTGGAGGAGATGTGGACAGAAGGGAACTATACTACATTGTTGGAGAGAGTGTAAACTTGTTCAACCACTTTGGAAAGCAGTATGGAGTTTCCTCAAAAGACTCCACATAGAACTCCCCAATGACCCAGCAATCCCACTTTAAGGCATTTTCCCAAATGATTACAAACAAGACCACACTAAAGCTACCAGCACAACTATGTTTATTGCAGCATTTACCATAGCTAAGATATGGAACCAGCCCAGATGCCCCTCAGTAGATGAATGGATCAAGAAAATGTGGTATATATACACAATGGAATTCTATGCCTCTATCAGAAAGAATGACATTGTCCCATTTGTTAGGAAATGGATAGACTTGGAAAAAATTATATTAAGTGAAGTAAGCCAGGCCCAAAGAAACATAGGTCCCATGGTTGCTCTTATTTGCAATAACCAGTGTATGTCTGAGTCAAGCAGAAAAGGTCAGATAAGTTGATGTTAGGGAAATGAACCCCAAGATAATTATTCAAATGTTTTTTTTCTTTCATGCAATAGTTTCTAACATATTTATAAGATGATTTCTTTGTTGCTTTGTATGTCCTTCCCCCACAGTATAACCCCTGCTTTCACTGTATTTGATATTGGTATAATTTGTGGAGGGGAAGGGAAAAAAACAAATCGTTTAAATGGGGATACAGGTGGATCCATTGCAACAATGAGTTGTACAAGTCATTGTGTTGAAAAACAAACTTTACAACTTTGGCGAGGGGGGGAAGCAGGGAGGATTGGGGAGGAAGGATGGGGTTGGTTATGGGGAAGGATGGGAAGGGGAAACAAAGGGGGAGGCAACAATGCTTGATAAGAAATGTACTAGTTATTTTGCCCATGTAATTGTAACCCCTCTGTGTGGTATTTTTACAATCTAAATAAATAAATAAATAAATATTTCATTATATATTATATATTCATATATATCACATCTATTGAAGGGCATCTTGGTTGAATATCTTAGCTATAGTGAATAATGTTGTGATAAACATGGTTGGCTGGTAGCTTTAGTAAAGCCTTGTTTGTGATTGTTTGGGTAAATGCCTAAGAGTGGGATTGCTGGGTCATAGGGGAACTCTATATGTAGTCTTTTGAAGAACCTCCATACTGTTTTCCAGAGAGGTTAAACAAGTTTACACTCCCACCGACAGTGCTACAGGTTTCCCTTTTGGCCACATCCCTTCCAGTGTCGGTTGTTATTAGATTTCTTGATTATAGCCATTCTAACTTGGGTGAGGTAGAAACTCAGTGGTGTTTTGACTTGAATTTCTTTTTTGGCCAGAGAATTTGAACATTTTTTCATGTGTTTATTGGCCCTTCTTATTTCTTCTTCAGAGAAGTCTCTCTTTTAATCTTCAGCCCAGTTATTAATGGGGAAGTTGTTTCTTTGAGGATTTGTTTTTGGAAGATTTAATTTTTTAAGTTCTAAGTATATTTTGGATATGAGGCCCTTGTCTGTTGTGTAGCTAGTGAAGATCTTCTCCCAGTCCATGGGCTTTCTATTGGTCTTATTAGCTATGTCCATTGTCATGCAAAAACTCTGCAGTTTTATGCAATCCCATTTTCCAACCTTTCTTTGATTTGGTGTGTTTCTGGGTCTTTATTAAGAAAATTTTGTTCTCTGCCAAGGAACCCTAGAGTTTCTCCTATGCCTTCTTGTAATTTTTTCAGATTGTCTGCTTTTACTTTAAGGTCTTTGATCCATTTGGAGTTGATTGGTACAGAGTGATATATAAAGACCTAATGTTAGTTTTCTATAGGTGTCTAACCAATTTTGCCAGCACATTTACTGAAGTGGCTGTTTTTCTTCCATTCTATTTTTTGGCTCCCTTATTGAGGATTAGGTGGCTATAGGTCTGTGGGTTCATTTTTGCATCTTCAGTTCTATTCCATTGGTTCTCAGGTCTGTTCTTATACCAGAACAAAGCCTTTTTGATTACTGTGGCTTTGTATTAGAGTTTGAAGTTTGTTATTGATATTCCCCCAGCATTGTTCTTTCTGTTAAGGATTGTTTTTGCTATTCGGGATCTTTTATTGTTCCATATGAATTTTTGGATTGCTTCTTCTATTTCATTGAAGAATGAGGTTGGAATATTGATAGGTATCCCATTGAAATTGTAGATAGCCTTGGGAAGTATTGCCATTTTCACAATGTTAATCCTCCCAATTCAGGAGCATAGGAGATTTTTCCACTTCCTTAGTTCTGCTGTAATTACCTTTTACAGGTTTTAAAAGTTTTCTTCGTCCTTCACTTCTTTAGTTAATTCCTAGGCATTTTGTGGGGCTATTACAAAAGGAGTTGCTTTCCTGATTTCAGTTGCACCCTTCTCACTGGCATACAGGAAAGCCAGGGTATTAATTTTAATACCCTGCTTCATTGGCAAAGTTTCAAGTCAGCTTGAGTAACTTGGAAGTGGAGTCCATGTGGTTCTTTAAGTACAAGATCATGTCATCTGAAAAGAGAGAGGTCTTTTTTAAAATTTTATTGTAAAGCTGCTGTACAGAGGGGTTACAGTTACATGAGTAAGGCAATGAGTACGTTACTTGTTGCTCATTGTTACTCTTTCCCTTGTTGTTGTAAAGTTCATTTCCAATATTCTGTCCTGTGGGTTGCATTATTGCAACTGGTCATCCTGTTTCCTTGTTTCACCATTTTGTTATCCCCCTTCCCCTCCTCAGATTAGACAAAAGTATATACAAGATGCAAGGTACCAAAATCAAGTACACTTACAACAGGGGATATAACATAGGGGGAAGAGGATACAGAAGAAACAAAAAAGCACCTAGTACATTTAAAACAACAACAACAAAGACAGACCTCTTGTGTCCATATCTTGGTGTTGATTTCACTTACCATCAACTTATATGATTATATGTCCATAGCGTTTGACTTTTCAGCATATCTGACAATTATCCTATACATACACTAATTATTGCAAATAGGGACCTAAATGGGACCAAACGTCTTTGGGACTAGCTTACTTCACTTGATATGATTTTTTCCAAGTCTTTCCATTTCCTATCAAATGAGGTGATGTCATTCTTTCTGATGGAGGCATAGAATTCCATTCTGTATGTATACACACACACACACACACACACACACACACACACACACACATTTTCTTGATCCATTCATCTATTGTTGGCATCTCAGTTGGTTCCATATCTTAGCTATGGTAATAATGCTGCAATAAATATAGTTGGGCTGTAGCTGTAGTATGGCCTTGTTTGTGGTTGTTTGGGTAAATGCCTGAAAGTGGGATTGCTGGGTCACAGGGGAGCTCTTTGTGGAGTATTTTGAAGAACCTCCGTTCTGCTTTCCAAAGTGAATAAGTTTACACTCCCACCAACAATGCAGTAGGGATCACTTTTGGCTATATTTCCTCCAGCATTTGTTGTTATTAGATTACTTGATTACAGCCATTCTGTGGTGAGGTAGAATCTCAATGTTTTGATTTGCATTTCTTTTATGGCCAGAGAAGTTGACCATTTCTTCATGTGTTTACTGGCCATTCTTATTTCCTCTTCAGAGAAGTCTGTCTTTAAGTCTTTGGTCTACTTGTTGATGAGGCAGTTGTTTCTTTGAGGATTTGTTTTTGGAGAATTTAATTTTTGGGGAAGAGAATTTTACTTCTCCTTTCCCCCATTTGGATGTTTGTATCTTTTCTTTTTTCTCTATCTGGATATTCTAATACTAAATTGAAGAGGGGTGGAGAGAATTTAGAGAAAATGGCTTTCTCTTTTAAGTAAAATGCTGGCTGTAGGTGTGTCATACACAGCCTTTATTATGTTGAGGAATGTCCTCTGGATTCCTAGATTTTCCAGCATTTTCATTATAAAGGGGTGTCGAATCTTGTCAAATGCCTTTTCTGTGTGTTAGCCATGTGGTTCTATCCTTGCACTTTTTGATGTGATGAAGTACATTAATTGATTTGCATATATTGAACCAGCTTTACATCCCTGAAATGAATCTTGTTTGATGATAGGGCATGATTTTTTTTAATGAATTGTTGAAATTGATTGGCCTGAATTTTCTTGAGAAATTTTGCATTGATGTTCAACAAATGAATTGGTATAGTTCTCTTTCTTTGATGAGTCCCTGTCTTGTTTTATGGTGAGGATTATGATGGCTTCATAGAAGAGTTTAGTAGTGAACTTTCACTTTCAATTCCATTGAATAGTTGGAGGAGTATGGGTGTGAGTTCTCATTTGAAGACCTTGTAGAATTCAACTGTGAACCCATCTTGTTCCTGGGCTTTTCTAGGATGGGAGGTGTCTTACTGCTGTTTCTATTTCAATGCTTCATATGGGTCTGTTAAGTTGGTTTAAATCATATTGGTTTAGTTGGCATATTAATATTTTCTAGAAATTCATCCATTTTTCTAGATTTTCAAATTCGTTAGCACAATGGTTTGAGAAGTATCCCTTTATAATGTACTGAATCTTGGTTATTTCTGTGGTGATGTTTTCATTCTCATCTCTGATTTTGTTCATTTGGGTATGTTCTTTTTTTTTCTGGTAAGATTTGCTATTTTTTATTTTTGTTATTTTTGTTATTTTTTTTAAAAAGCCAACTCTTTTTTATCTTGATTCTTTCTATGTTTCTTTGTGGACTCTAATTCATTTAATTCTGATTTAATTTAATTATTTATTTCTGTTTACTGGATTGGGGTTTGGCTTATTGCTTTTTTTCAAGGAGCATCAGGTGCATCATTAAATTGTTGGTTTAAGATCTCTCCAATATGTTTATGTAGGAACTCAGTGGTATAAATTTTCCAATGAGTACTGCTTTGGCTGTGTCCCAGAGGAGCTGATAATTTGTATGTTCATTTTTTTAAAGTTATCATGAACATTTGAATTTCCTTTCTAATCTCTCCTATGACGCACTGGTTTTTCATCAATGTTTTGTCCACTCTCCATGTGTTACAGGGTTTTCTTTGGTGGCTTTTGGTGTTGATTTCTAATTTTATTCCCTTGTGGATTGAGAGAATACAGGGGATAATTTCAATGTTCCTGAATTTGGATAGATTTGCTTTGTGACCTAAAATGTGGTCTATTTTGGAGAATGGTCTATGTGCTGCTGAGAAAAATGTGTATTCTGTTGCTGCTGGGTGAAATATTCTGTAGATATCTGTTGTTTAGTTGGTGTACGCAGTTGTTTAGATCTGAGGTTTCTCTGTTGAGTTTTTATTGGCTTGATGTATTCAGTGGGGAAAGTGATATGTTAAAGTCCCCAACAATTAATAGCTTTAAATCTATGTTTGATTTTAGGGAAAGTAGTTTTTCGTGGATAAATTTGGGTGCTCTAGCATTTGGAGAATAGATATTTAAAATTGTTTAATCCTCCTGTAGGAGAGATCCTTTAATTAGTATGTAATGTCCTTCTTTATCTCTTCTTGCTAATTTTAATTTAAAGTCTATTTTATCTGATATTTGGATTGCAACTTCTGTCTCTCTATGGGGGCCATTTAATTGGTAGATTTTTTTTCCATCCTTTCACTTCCAGAATATGTTTGTATTTGTGGGCAAGGTGTGTGTTTTGAAGGCAGAAAATAGAAAGATAATACTTTTTGATCCGACCAGATAATCTATGTCACTTAATTGGAGAGTTAAATCCATTAACATTGAGAGTTAGCATGAGAAGTTTTTGGTAGTTCCTGCCATGTTATCCACCTTCTTTGGAGCTGTGCTTCCTGGGTTCTTCCTAAGATTCTTGGATTCTTTTTGGGGGGGAGCCATTTCTTGGCTTTTATTGTGCTCTTGTATCTTTTGTAATGCTGATTAGATGGAGATATATTGTTTCAATTTTTCTTTGCTGTAGAACATTTTTCTTGTCCCTCTGTTATGAAGGAGAGTTTATCTGGGTACACTATTCTTAGTTGATAATTGTTTGTCTTTAGAGTGTGGCATACATTATTCCAGGCTCTCCTAGCTCTCATGGTCTCTGCTGAGAAATCTGTAGTTATTCTGCTTTGGTTCCCTTTATAGATGACTGATCTTTTCTCCTTGTCAGCTTTAACGATCCTCTCCTTGGTGTCTGTTGATCCTGTGTAGATTAGAATGTGACGGTGGGATGTCCTGCTGTAGTCTGGTCTATTTGTGGTTCTAAAGGCTTCTTGTATCTGAATGGGCCTATTTTTTTGTATGTTTCAGAAGTTCTCTGTTACAGTTCTGTTAAATAAATTTCCTAGACCTTTAGATTCTGTTTCTTGGCCCTCCTCTACACCCATTAGCCTTAACTTAGGCCTTCTGATGGTGTCTTCTCTCTGTTAATGGAACTATCATATTTCTTGGATTTGTCTTGAATTCTTGTCTGTTCTTTCTCTATAATGTCTAGGCTATCTTCAATCCCAGAGATTCAATCTTCTACATGTTCTAACTTACTGTGAAGGTTTTCCACATTATTTTTTTTTATTTCCTTTCCTTCTAATTGGTCAGATTTGAGGGTTTAATTTCTTTGTTGGAGATTTGTTTTAGATCTTGTATGGACTTTTTCACCACCTTAATTTGTTTTTCACTGTTTACTCTCAAATCCCTTAGATGAGTGGTTATATTTCCATTGGACTCCCTTTCCTTCTGTTGAAATTTGTTCAACTTTCTGTTTGTGGCCTCCATGATTCCTCCATCTTACTGTTTATGGATTCCATGAATGCCTCTATTAATCTATTGCTATTCCTATCATGCTCACTCAATTTCTCTATTAATCTTTGATTAGCCTAATCATGCTCACACTATTCCTCTATTAATCTTTGGTTAGTGTCATTATGCTCACATGGTCACACAAAGCCCCTGGCAGGCTTTCAGTCTTTTCATTCACCATGTTTACCAGTAATGTTTGTAGAATATTTTGATGACTCTCCTCTGGATTATTCATTAATTGCTCTGCTGTCTGTGTATCATGACTGTGAGATGAGGTTACCTGACTTGCCATTTTTCTTGTGCTTCTATGACTTGTTCGCCTATTTGGGTATTAAAGCAAAATCAATTCCAAGCTAGAACACTATTTTTAGGCAAGCATAAACCGAGAGCTCTGTAATTGCACAGATTTTTTGAAACTATCAAAATAAGTACAGATACAATCTAGCTTAAAAACAGAGAACTAGGGATCATTCAAGTAAGGAAATCAAAGGAGTTAGGGGACCAGAAATTAATTGGTATTAGGATAATTGTGAGGAGAAAATTAGATTAGAGCACTTTAGGGATAGAAAGGAAGAGAGGGAAGATAACTAAAACCTAAATTCAGAGAAAGGATAAAGAGAGAAAGATAGGAGAAGAAACAAAAAGAAAAAGGAAAAAAATTAAAAATTTAAAAATGAAAAACTTAAAACCATATATATATATATATATATATATATGTATATATATATATATATCTGGAAAAATACTACAATTAAAGGGACTAACATTGAGTAATTGTAAATTAAGTAATCGATGTCTGAATAAGTTTGCACACAATGAAGGATAAGGTCTAATAATCAAAGATGGATACATATCTATGGATGAAAAGAAGAGCGATTAAGTAGAGCAAAAAAAGAAAAAGTACTAAAAGGGAAAAGGGAAAAAAAGAAAACTATGAAAAAAATAGAAAATTGTTTTTTAGAAATTATGTATAAAAAAATTGTTTGATTTATATGGGCAATCTTGTGTCTCCCCTGTGTCTGTCTGTATCTGTTCTCTTGGTGGAGTCTCTGATTTGCTAGTGGTGTTTGTTTTTCTTTTAGCTTAATATATTTCTTAAATCAGTTTGTTTGAGCAGGCAGAACAAAGTTCTACCTTGCTGGTATGAGATCTATGTGACTCACCTCCCAGACTAGTTCAAAGAGATGGCTGGTACCTCTATCTTGGAGTCACTGTGAGGGAGTTTGAATGCGGGTGGGCAATCAGTAGCTTTTCCCTGAGTGGCTAGTTCTTGAGATACTCTTGTGGCCCAGCCTGGAGCCACCCTCAGGATATATGCTGTTTCCAGGTTCGAATTGTTTTTCTTTTACCCTTCTGCAGCTGGGAGAGCTGCCTTTGCTGCAGATGTATGTGGCTGCCCCTGGCTCTTTACCCAGTGAAGAAAGTTACCCTGCCCTGGGCAGAGCCTTCCTTGTCTGGGAAGGGCAACTTTCCCTTTGGTGGAGCTGAGCCCCACTGGTCAGGTTCTTTTGACCTGTTCAAAATTGGCACATCAGTGTCTGCTTCTAAGGCCTGAGATATCTGCTAGCTGCTCTTCTCTGGTATTTTCCAGTATCAAAGATGTCGTACTGCTCCAGTGGTAGGTGTTGTGAGATGTCTTGTGTGGGGTACTCATTCCTTTCCCTTGGTTTCTGTGTTGTCCAAGGTGTACATTGGTCTATGGTCAGCAGGATGAAGATTTCTGCTTCATGGTGAAGCGAAGCTTCTTTCACTGTATCTCTGGTGCCTTTGTCCCAGGCTCTGTCTGTTGATGTGGTGGCAGTTGCAGTCACTACCCCTGCCACTGCCACCACCACCACTGGCACAGCCAACTGCAAGTGCTCAAATCTGTCTCCTTAAACAAGCTGTATGAATTTTTTCCTCTCTGGCCAAACTCTCTACATTATGATGGCACAGGTGGTGTGACTCTCTAGTCTTGGATTTTCACTGGAACACTAAAACTGGTTTCTATGTGAGAGTCTGGTAAGCTCCTAGATAATCCTCCACCATTCTCTTCCATCCTGCTCCTTCTTTTTTAGAGGATTTCCTTAAAGTGGGGTAATTTGCTTTCTCTCTGTCCTCACATTCTCTCTTACCACAACTTTTACACAAACATATTTCACTTACTGAATTTTAAATTTAACCATGGAGATACTGGACAAATGAAAGTTGGAAATGCAATTGGAATGACAGCTAGGAGATCGCAAGAAGCTACAGGGAAATTGGAAAAATAGGGGTCAAGAATAAAGAGAAACTGCTGCTTTTAATTATTACACATAAGTTGAATGGATCCAAAGTCATTGGTATAAAAATAATTTAAGATGCAAAAATAAAAAAGCAAATGCTTAAGGCCTACAAATTCATGTTTTATATATCTTTCTGGGGAGTTTGGCTTTGTGCCTTAGCTCTTAAATTTGTCATCTTTTCATTGGTGTTGTATTATGCATCCAAAAATGTAAAAGTGATTTTTTTAATATATGGATTTATGGTAGTAATTGTAATCCCTTAACTTCCAAGATTTCAGTTTAAAATCCAGTCTTTTGACCAAGCACAGTTCAAAGTCAGCCTGGGCACATACTTTCATAAGTCTATAGAAATTTTATCTCCAGTTAAAAATTAAAAGGTAGAAATCATATATGGCTCAAGTGATAGAGCAGTAGTCTTGAGCAGATGAAGCCAGCTTGTGCAGGAAAGTCCTTGAAGCTTTTATCTTCAATTAACCAGCAAATTAAAAAAGATAGAAGTGAAGCTATGGCCCAAGTGGTATAGCACTAGCTTTGAGCAGAAAATTCAGAGACAGCAACCTAGGCCCTGAGTTCAAACACCAGGATTGGCACCAAAAACAACACAACAAAATAAAAAACAAATATTTTATTCCATTAATTTATAGAAACCCTAAATCTAGATATAATGTAATATGTATTTCTTCATTGCTAATGATTAGTTCAATGCTATATTTGCTATAACATATATATGACAATTTATATATTCTATCTTTTAAAGACAATGTGTACATTACTTATTAGGCTTAGTATTTTAATAATTTGATATAAATAAAGACTGAAAAAAGGAAGGTCAATATTAGTCACTTTTGAGACTGTAAAAAAATATTTCCACAAATCTCATAGGACTATCTATGGCATTTAAGAAAAAAATGGCAAATGTATGCCCCTTTCTTTAAATGCTTAAGTAAGACTTCTTTTGTAAATAATTTTTAGAAATTCTAGGATTGATATACAGAGTGCAGATACATAGTAGTGGATTTATTTAAATTCAGTTCAAATACAGAATTGATTTTCATTCCTGGCAGTTTTCTGAAATGTACATTATGGCATTGTTTAGTTTAAACCAGTTGTGACACTTGAGCTTCTGAAATGCTAATATACCTTCTCCCAGCCTCTATATTTGTATGTTGATTTAGTTTCTTTGGTGAAACAAATTTCAATCCCTTCCATGCAAACTAAGATGAGCAGATATTTCTGAAACGTATATGTTAATTAAAGCAAACAGTTTCCTGGAGGCTAGGAAGCAAAGAATGGATTGTCATGGTTACTTTAAGGAAGACATTCACTCTAATGCGTTTCTGAAGCCATAGGGCAGGAAAGTGAATTGCTAGATAGTGAAATGGAACCCATGATGGTCACATTTTAAAAATAAGAGAAAATCATGCTAAAGAAATAAAGTTTGGGTGCCCTAATCTTAAAGAAATATAATTTTCATCAATGGCCACTAAGCAAGCACACTGTTTCAGCTGATTCTGGGTATTAACTTTTTTTTCTAGAAGAGTTTCTAGGAGAGCTTAAAATAAATTCATAGACAACCACTATTCTTCTCATCATCAAGGCAAGGCTTACAAACCAAGAGTTCAAAACCAGTATGTCCCAAATTGCCAGCATGTAAACTCAATACATGAGCAAGAAATAACTTGTCTCATGAACAATTCAGCCAAACACCTTTGGGTTTTAGACAGTCACTCCAAATATGTTCAGTAGAGTTCCACTTGTCTATAGTCTAGTAATAGATCCAGTTTCCACATTCTAAGATTTTTTTCAATTTTTTGACTGTATGTGGTTCTGATATTGATATCTATCATTCAGATACCCATTAAAAATTCTGGGTTGGAATTACTGACAAGCTCACTCTGCTGCAGACTAGCGTGTCTTTGCTGATTTCCCTCCAGAGAACACTAGTCAATCCATTCATCTTTATTTGAAGAGTGAGATTTATGAAAAGAATTTGTATTTTAGAAAAAGTAAAAATGGGCATGAAGTGATTGTTAGGAAAATGGAGGAGAACTCAACAGACTAGGACTGTTTATTGCCTATGAGGGTATGGAGATTGTACCAGGGTCTGGGTTGGAGGTGGGCTTATATGGGTCTTAACAAGGAAGGAGGAAATAGAAAATAGGCTATGGTCTCTTGGGGGCCAAGGGTGGTGCCCTTGGCCAGGTCCAGAATGGAATGTTACCCCTGCAGTGAATGAGCTTTTAGCTAAGTCAAGTTCAGAGTGACCTCCTTGTGGACAAGCAGGTGAGCCAGACCTTGGTGTTTTGTGTGAACTGGGGAATAAGGTGGGAGCCTATCCTTCATATTCCATTTTTAGATTTGTAAAATGATTGGACTCAGAGGGGACTTCATATTGAGTCTTTGGATGAATAAAAAAAAGATTGAGCTGGAAGAAGAGAACAGAAAAGAGGTCAGCAGTTGTATTGGGCTCTGTGCTGAACAAGGGTAAGATGGTGTAAGTAAAGTTGCTAGTTCCCTGCAGTAATAGAGCAGCCTTGACTTGCTTCCAGGTAGTGTCCTATTAAGAAGAAAACTTTGAAAAACATTAAAAAAAAAACAGAGTCCAAGAAAGAAGAATAAGAGGATGACTGTTAAAGGTCTTTATAAAGGAGCTAGTGGGGAGAACATTGTGAGAGGAAATCCCACTAGGATGTCCATTGGAGTGATTCCCATCATCTATTGAGATGTCTCTGCAATTGAGTTGAGATCAGGCAAAAGGCTGACAAGGTGGCTGGACTGGTTGATACGAATGACACAGGAAAACATGCTAGAAAAGTTCCATTTGGAGCATAAGACCAGTTGTAGTACGTTATAAGGGAGGAGAAATTTCCATGTAACAGGATTGGGGGCAGGAAGGGATTATCTAAGGTTTCTGGTGACTGAGTATAAGAGAGCATGGGGGACTGTTTAAGAATAACCAGTCAGAAACTAGGACTGGATTGGAGTGGTTAAGGGACTGGTAAGAGGCCTTGATCACGTCCTGTAAATAGCAGGTAACAAAGGCAAGAATGTCAGTTCCTGTCCACTTTGAAGTAAACAGGTATGGACATTAGATAGACATGTTTATTGACTATTTTCTTTTACTTTTCCATCTCTGGTTAATTTTGAAAGGGTGAGCTCAAAGTGATTCCATTTAGGACATGATACTATCCTTTCTTACTCCTCTCCATGATCCCTTGTTGTCAGGACTAGCTTTGTCCAAGGGATCTAGATGCTCTGCTGGAATGGCTTGTCCCAGTTGGCATCTTTGTTCATCATTGGACCTAAATGCAGGGCCTGGGTGCTGTACCTGACCTCTTCGGCACAAGGCTAATGCTCTACCACTTTGACCCACAGTGCCTCGTCCAGAATTCTGCTGGTTAATTAGAGATAAGAGTCTCTTGAACCATGCTTCCAGCTGGGCTCTTTGCTGGTTAATTGGGAGATGGAGTCTCAAGGATATTTCTGCCCAGGATGGCTTTGGAGCACATGGTTTGAAGTATGGTTTACCTGGTACTTATTGAGTCAAAATTAAGTTTGGAGTATCCTGCTTTAGCTTTTGGAGTTCAAGCAGGCTGTTAACTTGTTGTTGTGATTACATTTATAAGACAAAGAAGGTTGCTTTACTTTTGGAAGCTTATGCTTAACTCTACAAACCACACAGGCAGATAGATACAGGGACAAAGGTTGGCAGAGGGAGTTTGCTTAAAGGACAGTTCTTAATTAGAAACTCTGGACAAGCTGCAGAGAGGAAGAATGTAGTTATAAGAGCAAGGATGGAAAACAGGCTTACGCTGACCATAGGCGGTTTCATTGCAGAAATTTATATAATGGCAAGTGATCTCTGGTCTGGAGGGCATCAGAAACAGAAAGAGGGGGGAAAAAAACGGGACAGAGGAGAAAGAGAAAGATATGGAGCTGCTACAAGACACTAGAGGAGATAGCTGGGAGGCTTATGGCAGAGAACTTGGTGAGCAGAGCAGGATGAGCAAAGGAGGGTCTGTGGAGTAGAAGTAGAAGAGGCTTTGCGTGTAGGAGACCTTGGACCCTGTGCCATTTTAAGTCAGTCAGTAATGTAGAAATCAGAAGTACCAAACTCAGGCTTGTATTTGTATTGAGGCCAGATCTGGATACATAGACAAATTAATTTTGGGAGGCTGCAACTGAGAATCCATATTGGAAAATTTTATAGGACTGTGGAGTGACCTTTCCTTTCACTTCAGGCAACCTCAAGGTTTTAGGAAGGCAAACAGGTGGATTCCAATAATTATATATATATATATATATATATATATATATACAATATTTATGTTAGTTATTATATATATTAGTTATATATGTTATAGTATATATCAAGTATATATATTAGTTGATTGGAGATAAATATCTCAGACTTTCCTGCCTGGGCTGGCTTTGAACCTCAGTCTTCAGATCCCAGCCTCCTGAGTGGCTGGGCATGAAACAACAACAACAAGCAATTTTCCCCATATGATTTTATGTATCTTAATTAAAACCTAAATTCATTTTTTTTTGTTTTGTCGGTTATGGGGCTTGAACTCTGGACCTGGGTGCTGTCCCTCAGCTCTTCAGCTCAAGGCTAGCGCTCTACCACTTGAGTCACAGCACCACTTCCATTTTTTTAAGTGGTTTATTGGAGCAAAGAGTCTCAAGGAATTTCCTACCTGGGCTGGCTTTGAACCACAATCCTCAGATCTCAGCCTCCTGAGTAGCTAGGATTACAAGTATGAGCCACCAGCACCTGGAGGAACCTAAATTCTTTAAACTTCACAAAAACAGTTTATACATGCAATAAAGACTTCTTTTTAAAACGATTACCAAAAACCTAGGGTCCTTTATTTTCTTATTCTAAATTGGTCGTCCTTAAGGATTTTTTTATTTTATTTTTTATTGTGAAAACACTGTACATTGGAGTTACAATTACATGGGCAAGATAATGAATACATTTCTTATCAAGCATTGTAGCCTCCTCCTTTGTTTCCCCTTCCCATCCCTTCCCATCCTCCCCCTGCCCCCCTACCCAATCCTCCCCCTCTCCATCCCCCCCCCCCGCACGAAAGTTGTAAAGTTCGTTTTCGACATAATGACTTGTACATCTCATTTTTGCAATGGGTCCACCTGTATCCCTATTTAAACGATTTGTTTTTCCCCTTCCCCTCCACAAATTATTATGACATCAAATACAATGAAAGCAGGGGTTATACTGTGGGGGAGGGACATACAGAGCAACAAAGAAATAATCTTATAAATGTGTTAGAAACAATCGCATGAAAGAAAAAAAAAACATTTGAATACATATCTTAGTGTTCATTTCCCTAACATCACCTTATTTTACCTTTTCTGCTTGTTAAGGATTTTTTAATAGTGGTCTCATTCCAAATTTTTTGTCATTGTTTGACTAAGAGGTTCTATTTTTTTCTTCCTATTGTGCTTAAGAAGATCCTCATCATTTTCTGAAATGGAAAAAAAGAAGCAGAAATAAGGGATTGAACTGATTATTGCAAATATATATCTTTTGTATAGGGCTAGAGAAAACTTCTCCATTACAGAGCATAATCTGACTACGTACCTTTGCAATGATTTCTGGGAATCTCCTGCTTTTTCTAAACTAGCCCCTTATGTCCAGTTTGATTATTTGGCATCTATCCTAAATGATTCCATTATGGATTGGTCTGGTCTTTAGATCTCAGTTCAGGAATTTAGCAGAAAGAAAATCTCTTGCTATATCTTTTATTCACTATCTCTTACATTTTGTTTCACTGGCGTGGGTACCCAGTAAGCTATTGCAGAAATAACTGTGTTACATTGTTTTTTTTTTTTACCATTACATCATTTTATTTTTTATTTGTTTCCCACCTCCCCAAAACACTCCTCTCCTCCTCCCTCCCTCCTCCCCACCTAAATTGTAAAGTTTGTTTTTCAACATAGTGTCTTGTACACCTCATTGCTACAATGGGTCAACCAGTATCCCTATTTAAGCATTTTGTTTTTTACCTTTCCCTCCCCAAGCTAGAGAACTGTATATACAAGATGCAGAGCACCGACATCAAATACAGTGAGGCTTTCCTAAACACATTCTGGTTTCTACCTTGTTTTTTTGATCACTAACTTTGAGGAAAACCAAATTCTCTGTTGTAAGACCATGTAAGCAATTCTTTTTTCTTTCTTTTTTTTTTTTTTTTTTTGTGAACACACTGTATAGAAGGGTTACAATTACATGGGCAGGATAATGCGTACATTTCTTATCAAGCATTGCAGCCTCCTCCTTTGTTTACCCTTCACATCCCTTCCCAGCCTCCCCCCCACCCCCCCAGCCAATCCTCCTCCTCTCCCCCCCCAACCCTTAGATATGTATTTTAATGTTTTTTTCTTTCATGCATTTGTTTCTAACGCATTTAAAGTCGTTTAAGGATTCAGGTGGACCTGTTGCAACAATGAGAAGTACAAAATGTCATGTCAAAACCAGCTTTACAATGTCGGTGTGGGGGGGGAGGGGGGTATAATTGGGTGGGGGGAGGGGGGTAAAATTGGGTGGGGGGAGGGGGGAGGCGGGGAAGGGAAGTGAAGGGTAAACAAAGGAGGAGGCTGCAATGCTTGGTAAGAAATGTATGCATTATCCTGTCCATGTAATTGTAGCCCCTCTGTACAGTATGTTCTCAAATAAAATAAAATACAATTAAAAAAAAAAAAAGATTATCTCTTTGTTGCTTTGTATGTCCCTCCACCACAGTATAACCCCTGCTTTCACTATATTTGATGTCAGTATAACTTGTAGAGGAGATGGGGAAAAACAAGTTGTTTAAGGATACAGGTGGACAACAGGTCCAATGAGAAGTACAAGTTGTCATGTAAGCAATTCTATAGAGAGGTCTATGTGGAAAGGAGGTGGAACCTCTATCCAAAACCAATGTCACTTTGCTAGGCATGTAATTGAGCCATCTTGGGAGCCAGTATTCCAATTCCAGTCAAACTTTCTATCTATGACTGATATTTGACTTTAATTCTATGATGTCTAAGCCAGAATCATGTACCCAGGATGCTTCCAGATTCATTCCTAACAGGCAATATGGATATATATGTTTATTTTTGTTTTACGCCATTTTTTTTGTCAGTCATGTGTCTTGAACTCTGAGCCTAGGCGCTGTCCCTCAGCTCTTCAGCTCAGGCTAGTTCTACCACTTGAGCCACTGTTCTACTTCTGATTTTCTGGTGTTTAATTGGAGATGAGCCTCACAGACTTCCTTGCTGGGGGTGGCTTTGAACCATGATCCTCAGATCTCAGCCTTCTGAGTTGCTAGGATTATAGATATGAGCCACTGACGCCCAGCTTATGCCAATTTTTAGCTTACCTTATTACTCAACAATAGATAAAACTTAAGTACAAGAGTAAACGTTTCTTCAAAAACATATATACAACACTATACAACACTCTATATATACAACAGTAAAAGGATAAAACATTCAAAATAATTCCAACAGTGTTATTTGTTTATACATCACATACTAAAATTTTCTACCCAACCCAATGAAATGGGATAAAAATTACACATAGCTGCTTGACTAAGTGTCCAAAACCTTAATAGGTGGGCAGAACTACAGGTGAGGATTAGTTATATAATTTTCAGTAATATTAGGTTATGCCCTTGAAAGGGATATTAGTCTCTTTCTACAGGATTGGGCTTCTTCGGTTATTTATGCTTTCCACAAGGAAAGCATCTTTTGTTGCCACTCCCCTACCATGACACACTGTCTCTCCACAGAACTAAAGACAATGGGGTTATGTTATCATAGACCACAAGTACAAGCCCAAATAAACTTTCTGATGGGAATCTGCTTTGTTCTTATTACTTAATGTTGCTCCTATGGCAAGGACCACTGACCACTGACTATTCATCGCCCCTCCCCACAGCCCCCTGGAACCAGTTCATTTCTGACCATTACCACAAACTCAAGGCATGCCCAGAAACTCCTTACAACTCTACAGCTACCTTCTTCACCTCACCCATGACCCTTCCTAAAGTCTCTCCACCCCTACTTCCATTATACCTCATCTCCTCACTCCTTAGGTCACCATAACATACCTCTTCTACTTTCCATTAAAATTGATCTGGTCTGTTGACCTCACTTCCTGCCCTTTCTTGATTTTAATATCCTCATGACTCAGTTTCCTAACCCTTTCCTCTTTGTACATTGTTTGAGTACTTTGTCCAGGTGACATAAATCTAATGCAATTATAAAACCAGCAAAATAAATGAAACCCCAAATAACTATTAATATTTACAGATGAAAAGTTATCTTCATAGATCATGCAAAAGAATTTATAGACAAACTATCAAATTAATGAAAGCTTAGTTAAGTTTTTCAGACACAAAATCAAAATATTGATGTCCTTCTAAATTCTTCATACCAACAACAAACAGAAATGCAATAAAATGTCATTTTAAATAGTAATCTTCACACATAAACTGGGAATTTACTCATGGAAGACATTTTTGGAGGATGATACTTTATGTAGAGGTTTGTAAAGAAAACTTAAATGTATGTGTGTTTGTTTGCTGGATGCTTCCCATTTTCCCCTTCAGATTTGTTCTCAAATCTTCTCCAGCAACACTTGAAGAGTGATGGGGGGGGGGGGTGTAGGGGGAGACACTAACTCAATGTACTACCTCATCCTCTGGATTCTAATAAGAATCATCTAATTAGAAACACTGACTTAAAGTCACAGACCTACAAGTAAAGACCATTCTACTGCTTCCCTGCTAGATAGTTATGGATTGAATGTATTCTTCTAATGATTGCCATAACTCCTATCCAGTGTCTGTCTTACAGTTGTAGATTTTGCCTCTCTATTCCAGTGACCACTCCTTCTGTACACCTTTATTTCTCCTTTACACACTACTGTAAGAAGGAATCTAAAAGATTCTTTTTCTGTGTCTTGTGAATTAACTAAAAGCCACCCAGCTTTGCATCTGTGTTCTTTAAGTTGAGCTATTTTCTGCCAGTTACTCCACAATAATCTCAGGTCCAGGAAAAGATATGATTCAATAATGACTTTCCTGTGACAGAGGTCAAACTGTCCCCATGAGCAAGTAGTGGCATCTTAAAGAAAGTAGCGAGGGTCTGAGAAGGTGGCTCAGTCGTAGAGTGCTTGCCTTGCACATGAGGCCCTGGGTTCGATTCCACAGTACATATGCAGCAAAAGCCAGAAGTGGTGCTGTGGCTTAAGTGGTAGAGTGTTCACCTTGAGCTGAAGAGCTCAAGGACAGCAGCAAGGCCCAGAGTTCAGGCCCACTACCACCAACAATAGAAAAAGAAAGTAGCAAGAAACCCTGGAGACCATCTATCAGGCAACTTGTTCCAGTTAAGGTCCAGTGGTTAAGTAATAACTTCTTAGGGATTCTTCCAGAAACAGACTGAGCTAATGAGCAACCAGGGCTTACCTAGCTAAGTAGGCCATATCTAGTTTTAAGTATGCATACTTTTCTCATCTACTACCCCAAATTCTTCCTAGTAAACCTGAAAGCAATGTCTGTTTCTCTGAACATGGCTAAAGATGTTCTAAAGTGCTGTCTTCCCAAGGCTGCCAGGTTGTAAATCTGTTTTCTTTGCTCTTCACAATCTCTTTATGGTGGGGCATGGTCAAACTTAACATGGGACTCCTGGACTTTGGGTCTGGGTTTAAAAGTCTGGTTTTACTACAAGAGTGATAATTGTTCATGATCAATGGTTTTACGTAAACTTCTTTAATTAGACTCAAATTAATCACTTGGAATAAACCATGTATTTGCTATTTAAAGAGTGATTGCTAAAGTAATTTGTTCCAAAGCAACCACCAAAAGTCAGACTGTAATACCTAATGGCTCACAGGCATAAGGAGAGCAAGAGTTACTTTCTTATATATAGTTGAAGACCTGTAATAATTCACCATTACCTAGGTTAACATTGGTGCTATGTTAACTTATGCAAATGAAGAGCAGAACATTGACTGATCCCCTGCAGTTCCTCATTGCTGTCATAATAAAAGTGATGTAATGATGTAGGAAAGCATAAGGAAAAGAAAAACCTTCTCTTGTTTTTCTTTCTTAGGAATTGTCTTTCTCTTCTTCCTGTGCATTCCCATATAAACTCAGAGTGAGTTTTTCCAGTTCTAAAATTACAAAGAAAACTTCTGGAGTTGGTACATCTATGAGAGTACAGATTAATTTTAGAAGACATGGCATCTTAAAATTCATATCTCTGATTTGTGACAATTTTATATTTTTCCATTTATTTATGTCTTTAACTTATTTCAGTAGTCCCCAAAAGTACAGGCTTAAGTCTTTTTATGGAATTTTTCTGCTTTAGTGTTATTATTTTCCAATTATTTGTTCCTATGCTTATATAGAACATTTGACCTTTACTTATGGTTCCTTGACTTCTATATATTTGGGTTTGAATAATCTCAAATGAGCTCTTTCAAAATTAGTAATTTTTCTTCTGTGCCTATCTACTTAATGTTAAGACAATTAAATTTTCAATTCTATAATTTTCATTTATTAGTTCTATTTTTTTTCCTGTAGATACTGTATGCATTAACACTATTTCACACAACTTTTCCTCTAAGTAACTTACTGTAAGAATACAGTTGAGCCATCCCAGGAGATCATGCCCAGACAGTCACTCACAGGAGAAGGTTTACCAGGAGGTTTATTTAGAGAAGCCATCTTCCCCACAGGAGAGGGACCAATATGGCACCTGCCCCTATCCAGGTGGATCCTTGTAACTTCGGGGCTAGAGGTGGGAGGTACTCTGTGTGTACAGCTAGGTCTGGGAAGAGGATGGGAATGCCAACCAATCCCAGGAGAGTTCCAGGGCAGGGAGGAGTTTGGATCGGGGATGGGGACGGGGTGGGGGGGGGGACATTCCACTGATACAAGTTGCTACTGGGAGTGAAGTGGGAGGGGCTAAGAACCTGTACGGAGGGAATGCTAACATCTACTAATAGTGTTTATTTTTTTTTTTGTATCTTAATGTTTACACTGTTGTCATCAATGGCCTTCTTTTACTATTTGATTTATTGTCAACCTTATTTACCTGCTATGTTGCATGGCTTCAAGCTTTGATATATGCTATAAAATAAAATAACATAGCAGAAGAGACCCAAGTGGATAATATTTTTTTTTCCAGAAAGGGATTACTGTGTTCTTGTTAGGCAGCTAAGTTGACTTAGACTGCATTTCAGTTTCCATAGTGAGCTCAAGCTATGCCTGCTAGCAGGGCTTTAAAGCCTGATCAAGAAAAATTAAGCAACTTCTTTCCATTTTCCAACTTGTCTTCAATTTTTCAGTACTATTGTTAGCTTGGTCACTAAAATTTTTATGCTGAGAACTGGAGCATTCCTGTCAGACAATTTACACTGGATAAAAAGATCAGCTGATTTTTGCTTTTCTTAAGTTTTCTCTGGCTATAGTAATCTTACTTTAGATCCTGCCTTCGGAAATAAAAGATGCGTGGTCTTTGACCATCTCTAAAAAAATATCACCTATTTCTAAAATTATGTAAATTTTTACTGTGCTATTGATCTTTGATGAGTTAAATATACACATACACACACAATTTTCAAGTTTGTTATGTTTTTCTTAATGACGTGGAATGGTCAATTTTCTCTCTTGAACTTTCATCATGTTACAGAGATCAGGATCTAACAAAAGTCGCTTATCTGAGTTCACTTTTATTTCACCGTCACTTGTTTTCATCAATGTTGTCTTGTATAAACAGCAAAGAGTCACATTGTAAGTTGCAGGAAGAGGTCTGATCAGAACAATACCAATTCTAGGATGATAATGTACCTATTGAATCTTTGATAATGTGCCTATTGAAATCTTGTATGAGGGCATGTCTCAACAGAAGTCATTAGTGACCAAATGAAAGTTACTCTTGCCAGTAACCCTAGCTACAAAGAAGATTGAGGTCTGAGGATCCAAATTCTAAAGCAGCCCAGGTGGGAAAGTCCAAGAGACTATCTCTAACTAATCAGCAAGAAGCCAGAAGTAGAGTTATGGCTCAAGTGGTAGATATTATCCTTGAACAAAATTCCTAAAGGATGTCCAGACCCTGAGTTCAAGGCCCAAGGCCCAAGATAAACACAAAGCATAAATTTTTTAGTGGTTTATGAAGCTGAATACTTAACCTTTGCCTCTGCAGACTTAATCCCACATTTCTGCTCCATGTTCCATAAAGTGATTTGTGGGTTCCCTCACTAAGCTCACTAAGTTTTTTGCTGTTGGTGATGATGGTGTTGGTTTGTGCTTTTTTTCCTCATCTAATACTAGCTAAGTTTAGTCACCAATCCAGAGGGACTGGTAGGAATGAGAGGAGGGTGCAAGAGAGTCTTCTGAAATGCTATGTTATGCTCTATCATGACCCATGGTGATTACAAGATCATTTATATATGTAAATGTTAATTAGGATAAATACTTAATATATAAGCACTTTATATAAGCTTGAACTTAATTAAAATAACATGAAAAGATATTTATTATAAGCATTCTATTTATTTGTGAACCACTAAGATTATTTTTAGGAAAACTTAACAATGCTCAGTAACTCCACCTTTACACAATACTGCATGGCATTGTGGAAAGTTCTCTCTAATGTAGTCAGGTAAGAAATACAAAAGAAAAGGATAAATGAACAAAACAGACAATATTTATACATAATATCATTATATGTATAGAAAAGCAACAACAGCTATGAAAATGGAATTACAAATGGATTTAATAAATTACCTAGGAACAAAGCCAGTATATGAATATATATATATATGATAATAAATACAATTTTTTTTACTATTCACCTTACCAACAAGAGTTACCATAAACTAACTTGAGTGTGACATACACAGAAAAACATAAAACATTCAGAAAAAATTAAAGACTGTTTTTAGGAAAATGAAGTTTTAGAAATTATGATAATCAGAATAGTAAAGATGTCAGTTATCTCCAAATAGGTATATCATTTAAAGGAAATCAGATAATATGTACTTACATTGCTAAGACTGCTCTAAAATATATATGAGAATGCAATGTATCAAGAATAAATAAGACAAATCTTCAGAAATAAAAGTTGGAGGAATTTTATGACCAGATATCAAAACTTTATATAAAGCTAAACTAATTAAGAGACATGCACTTCTGGAAGAAGATAGATTAATAAATCAAAAAAACAGAATAGAAAATGTGGAAAAGATGCTACACTTATATGAGTCTATCATTTGATTTATATTAAAATGACTTTAATACAGTGTGGAAAGAATGGTCTTTTCAATAATTGATGCTGAGTCAATTGGATATTCATATAGAAAAGTATGTAATCTTGACACGTTCCTCACACCATATGCAAAAATCAATTCCAGGATGACTGTAAATCTAAATGTGATTAAATAAAGCAATAAAACCTCTGGAAGACAATATGTTATACTTCCTTTATAAGCTTGAGCTTGGCAAAGATTTCTTGTACTAGACATAAAAGCATAAACTACCAAATAAATGAATGATGGATAGAGCATGCTCAAATTTAAAATATCTATTCATCAAAAAATACCACTATAGACCAAAATGGAAAAGCAAAATTTGGGAGAATATGTATATTCTATATATATTATATAGTCTCATATATTATATTACCTATATATTATATAATACAGAGTGTTATATATAGTATATGACATATATAATAACCTATGTGTTTTATATATAACACATAGGTTGTTATATCTTATAATGTCATCTATGATGTGTTATATGATATATGATATATGATATGTCATATATTATACATGATACATATATGTATATATATGTATATATATATATATATATATATATATATATATACTCTATATATAGTTGAGAGATAGAAAGACAGGGAGAGAGAAAAAAACTATTACCAGTCAAGTAAAGAAAGTCAAACAAGTAGGAATATAAGCAAACTGAACAGATAACTACGGGAATATCAAAATGGCCAATATATGAAAGAATATTAAGTTGTACTGGTTCTCAAAATACTGAAATTGAAATGAGAGTGAGTTATTACTACCTATATATCAAATGGCTAAAATAAATATAAAATTAAAAATATGAGAAACAGGGGCTGGGAAGGTGGCTCAGTGGTAGAATGCTTGCCTTGCATGCTCGAGGCCCTGGGTTTGATTCCTCAGCACCACATAAGCAAAAAGAAAAAAAAAAAGCAGGAAGTGGCGCTGTGGCTCAAGTGGTAGAGTGCTAGCCTTGAGCTGAAGAGCTGAGGGACAGCGCCCAGGCCCAGAGTTCAGGCCCCACGACCGGACCCAAAAAAAAAAAAAAAAAATGAGAAACAGCATAAAATCTTGGTAGGAATATGGCACAATGGGAGTCTTTGTATGCTATTATTAAAGTGAATTATAATTATATCTTCTTTTTTTGGGGGGGTAGGGAGGTCCGGTCGTGGGGCCTGAACTCTGGGGCTGGGCACTGTCCCGCAGCTCTTCAGCTTAAGGCTAGCACTCTACCACTTGAAACCACAACGCCACTTTCAGCTTTTTTCTTTTTGCTTATGTGATGCTGGGGAATCGAGCCCAGGGCCTCAGGTATGCAGGCAAGTGCTCTACCACTGAGCCACCTTCCCAGCCCTATAATTATATCTTATAACTTACTGACTTATTTTTCTGTATGATGGATTTATGTGCACCTAAAGATAGGTAGAAGAATACACAGAAAACACTGTAAGTATTTTCCCTAAAGTAAAAGCAATATAAATGATTATTTTCATTGAACCAAATTTGATCTGTTCATAAAATTAAATATCTTTATAGTGAGAATGATGTGAATATATTTATATGTTTAATTTAATAATTTACAAAGACATGCTAAGTAAAAGATTTCAGAGAACAGGAAGTATATATTTTATAATTATTTGTATATTTTGATAGAATTGTGGTAATTTTTTTAATCTGGTACTCTGTAATAGACACATGATTATGGATTTTTATATACATATGATACATATTACTATAAGTTTATTGCTAAAATCAAATGTACATTTACACAATTACAAGAATCTGTTTTCTAGAAATCATATAACAAAACTTTAATCACTGATGCATAATATGTATTAATGTAACTTACTGCATTTTTCATAGTGAAATGAAAAAGCAAATGTTCTTTAATAACTATTGAATAAGTACAAATTATGAAATACAGTGCAGCAATAAGAAAAAATATAGCTGTAGCATAGGATATAGCATATAGCACATAGATTTATGATAATATCATATCAACAAAGCAAGATGCTAAAAGTGATAAAGCATAGGGTATAAATCAAGATATAATAAAATTCACCAAATAATCATGCTTAAATATGTGGTTATGAGTTTTATGATACCTTTTTCTGTACTATTATTATGAAATCTTGAGAACATCTTAAATTATCATTACATCTATAAGAGAAAATGTATGCAAGCAGAAAGAAAATAGAGAGGAATTAGTCAAATCCATGACAAAATTTATTCCCTATATAATAAATGGCAAAAGTAGAAAATAATACTGAGAAGGGTTTTTAACAATGAAGCAATGATAAAAGTAAACGTTAAGAATAATTACAGACAATTCTGTTTATAACCATCACGGTAGACTTTGTTTCAAATTATTGGCAAACAATTCAATCACTTAATTTAGTAAGTATAGCATACCCTATCAGTTTCCCAAATGATTTAATAATGGGCTCTATTTAAAAGTGAGTTTATACATGTAACTTGCAACATGTAGACATTTTTTAAAAGGTAAATAACTCAAATAAAATATGTCAAAACCATTTGACTAAATGTAATGTGTTAAATGATAAGAACTGAAAGCAAATTGATAATAAAGCACTCAGTCTAATAGTTCATCCTCCAAGTTTTTTGTATCTCAATGTTTAAATGGAAAAATTATTAGAATTTTTGTCTTCAGAATCAGGAATAAATCAGAGCTGCTATTTTCACCATTATTTTGCCAAGACTGTGACTTGAACTTGGGTCTTGCTATTATTAGGCATTATCTCTATCACTTAAGCCACACTCCCATTGCTTTTTGGTTTTAGTTTTTTTGTTGTTTTTTTTTTGGGGGGGGTCTGGTCGTGGGGCCTGAACTCTGGGCCTGGGCGCTGTCCCTCAGCTCTTCAGCTCAAGACTAGTGCTCTACCACTTGAGCCACAGCGCCACTTCCGGCTTTTTTCTTTTTGCTTATGTGGTGCTGAGGAATCGAACCCAGGGCCTCATGCATGCAAGGCAAGCGCTCTACCACTGAGCTACCTTCCCAGCCCGGTTTTAGTTATTTTTGTCAGGTTATTTAGTTGTATTTAGTGTTTTTGTTTGTTTTGCAAGAGGTTAGTCTTACACAGTAATCCTCCTATGAATAGTCTCCTGCATAGTTGGGATCTTAGATATATGCCACCACCCTTAACTCATTGATTTTGATAGTGTATCATTAATTTGGGGGAGGAAGGTATTCAAAGCTTGTCTCACACTGCCCAAATAGATGGTATTGTAGTTATGAGCCACTACACAAAGCAAAAGTACAAACCTTAATTTTATGATTTCTAAACAATGTTCTTTCCAGTGTGTAATGAAGATTTAAAAAGACACTGCTCTTACTCAAAGTGAAGAGCTTTGTATTATATCTATGTGTAAAGTCTAATTTTTGACAAAGTGTAAACCAGTGCAGCAGTGATACTCACTAGACACTATGTTGAAAATGAGCTATACAACTTGTGGGATGTGGGTGGTGGTGGTGATCAACTTTACAATAAAAATTAATTTTGAAAAGTGTTTATTCTCTAATACAAATTTATGACAAAATATGTACCCTAGAGAGTAAAATGGAGATTTTATTACTTCTCTTAGATCCTTCACTTTAGGAGGAGAATAAAATTTCATGAATATCAGAATGTGGTATATTGTTATATTTTCTGATCTTTCAAAGACATCATGCAGCTACCTACACACCCTATAGGGTACAAATTAGCAGCACACTTTATGCATTAGGTATTGGAGGCACAAAGATGAGATGGAGTCAGGGCTGGGAAGGTGGCTCAGTGGTAAAGTGCTTGCCTTGCATGCATGAGGCCCTGGGTTCGATTCCTCAGCACCACATAAGTAGAGAAAGCCAGAAGTGGTGTTGTGACTCAAGTGGTAGAGTGCTAGCCTGGAGTGAAGAATTGAGAGAAAGCGCCCAGGCCCAGAGTTCAGGCCCCACAACTGCCAAAAAAAAAAAAAAAGATGAGACACAGTCAAGTGTTCTCCTCAAGTAATTGTTGGTATATTATAAAATAAAACATTGTGAATGGTGTGGTAACCTCTATTGTGTCATTCATAACACATAAAGGTTAGTTCTGAGTAATTTGGAAGGCCAAGGTGCTATGAAGTGCATTGGAGGTTTAGAGGAATCTTCACAAAGGATTTGCAGTTAAACTTGGAAACAAACTGAGGAATAGCATTCCAGGCAATACATAATGATATATGAAATATCTGCATAAGCTAAAACAATAGAATTGAAAAAGACAGCCTCTTCAGTAAATGGTGTTGGCAAAATTGGTTAACTACTTGTAGAAAACTAAAGCTAGATCCTTATATATCACCCTGCACCAGAATCAATTCCAAATGGATCAAAGACCTCGAAGTCAAAGCAGCCACTCTGAAAATATTACAGGATGGAATAGGAGAAACCCTAGGTCTCCTTGGCTCAGGCCGAAATTTTCTGAATAGAGACCCGGAAACACAACAAATCAAAGAAAGGTTGGACAAATGGGATTGCATAAGATTGCAGAACTTCTGCAGGGCAAATGACATAGCTAGCAAGATCAAGAGAAAGCCCACGGATTGGGAGAAGATCTTTACTAGCCATACAATGGACAAGGGTCTCATATCTAAAATATACTTGGAACTCAAAAAATTAAATCCCCCAACAACAAATCCTCAAAGAAACAACTGCCCAATAAATAAGTGGGCTAAAGACTTAAAGAGAAACTTCTCTGAAGAAGAAAGAAGGATGGCCAACAGACACATGAATAAATGCTCAACCTCCCTAGCCATAAAAGAAATGCAAATCAAAACAAATGCAAATCAAGAACTCTAACAACAACAGATGCTGGAGGGGATGTGGACAGAAAGGAACCTTACTTCATTGTTGGTGGGAATGTAAACTTGTTCAATCACTTTGGAAAGCAGTATGGAGGTTCCTCAAAAGACTTCACATAGAGCTCCTCTATGACCCAGCAATCCCACTTTTGGGCATTTACTCGAATGTTCACAAACAAGACCATACTAAAGCTACCAGCACAACTATGTTTATTGCAACATTATTTACCATAGCTAAGAAATGGAACCAGCCCAGATGCCCCTCAGTAGATGAATCAATCAAGAAAATGTGGTATATATACACAATGGAATTCTATTCCTCCATCAGAAAGAATGACATTGCCCCATTTGTTAGGAAATGGAAAAACTTGGAAAAAATTATATTAAGTGAAGTAAGCCAGGCCCAAAGAAACACAGGTCCCATGGTTTCCCTTATTTGCAATATCTAGTATATGTATGAGTCAAGCGGAAAAGGTCAGATAATGTGATGTTAGGAAAATGAACCCTTAG
This sequence comes from Dipodomys merriami, assembly GCF_024711535.1. Classification (NCBI taxonomy): domain Eukaryota; kingdom Metazoa; phylum Chordata; class Mammalia; order Rodentia; family Heteromyidae; genus Dipodomys; species Dipodomys merriami. The sequence continues at coordinate 74,558,130 of NW_027202270.1, read as the reverse complement.
ATATGTATTTTAATGTTTTTTTTCTTTCATGCATTTGTTTCTAATGCATTTATAAGATTATCTCTTTGTTGCTTTGTATGTCCCTCCCCCACAGTATAACCCCTGCTTTCACTATATTTGATGTCAGTATAACTGGTAGAGGAGATGGGGAAAAACAAGTCGTTTAAGGATACAGGTGGACCTGTTGCAACAATGAGAAGTACAAGTTGTCATGTCGAAAATGAGCTTTACAATGTTGGTTGGGGGGAGGAGGCGGGGAGGGGAAGGCAGGGAGGATTGGGTAGGGGGGGAGGCTGGGAAGGGATGTCAAGGGTAAACAAAGGAGGAGGCTGAAATGCTTGATAAGAAATGTATGCATTATCCTGCCCATGTAATTGTAACCCCTCTGTACAGTCTCTTCACAAAAAAATAAAATAAAATATATTAAAAAGAAAGAAAAAGAAATATCTGCCTAATATTTGAAAGGTGTTAGATTAGCATGACAGAGCATGGGTATAAGTGAGACTCTGAAATAGACCCATTGAGGGGAAAGGCTGGGTTATTTTCACCCAGAACATAATAAACACTGTGACCATTGATCAAAGGCTGAAAAGATGCCTTTAAATACAGTAGATCACTACTCAGAACACTATTTTAGTAACATGGATAATAAAGATGAGTAGGAGGTAACTATGGAAACAAACCATGAATGAACTGAAAGGAGATGTGATATGATTTGAGAAATAAAGTGAAAAGATAAATGAGAGAAACATTTAATGCATGGCACACATATGATGACCTGCCTAAGATTCCTAGACCTGAAACACTGAAAAAGGGGTCACCAGCTCTAGGAGTGTTTGTTTCTGATTTTAACACCAAGCTGTAACCTGTTCCTATGCACTGTCTCATTTTTCACATTTTGACAAATTGTTTCCAATATGACTACAACTACTTTTACATATGTACATATATGTATATGTGTACTTATAAAAGTATACTCTTATCCCATACAATATGTCCTTTATAAAATATAACATATCTTCTCATTGTTGCAATGGGTCCACCTGTATCTGAAGGGATGGGAAGGGAAAACAAAGGAGGAGCCTACAATGCTTGATAAGAAATATACTCATTATCTTGCCCATGTAATTGTAACCTCTCTGTACAGTATTTTCACAATAAAAATAAATAATTTTTTTTAAAAAATAAATAAAATATAACATATCTTTTATCTTTACACAAATGAAAAATAATTTTTAACCTTTCAATTGATTGATTAGATACATCCTCTTATTTATTCAATACATCAGTTGCATCACCAATTTATTTGTATATTTTATTTATTTATTTATTGTTGGCTATGGGCCTTGAACTTGGGGCCTGGGAGCTGTCTCTGAGATTTTTCATTCAAGGCTAGCACTCTACCACTTTGAGCCACAATTCTACTTCCAGTTTTCTGGAGGTTAATTGGAGATAAGACTCTCTTGGACTTTCCTGCCCAGTTTGGCTTTGAACTGCAATCCTCAGATCTCAGCCACTGGCTCCCAGCTAAATCACCAATTTATATTTTAAATAATGTTCTATACCTACAGATCATCTTGGATGTTTTCTTATTATCAGAATAATACTCTACATTAAGGTTTTTGTTATTTAAGGTAAGTTCATATTTATAACTGATGTACAATAATTTGTACAAGGTATACTCTTCTAAATAGTTATTTCTTAGCTATTTTTGTTAATAAATATGACATTTTTCTATGAGGGAGAACTCAGTTTGATAATAATCTTACTTGTCTTTTAATACTTTATGTTTTTCTCCTTATCACGTTAAACAATTTTCAAATCTGCCTAAAAATAAGAACATTTGATAACATGAACTGTCTGAGTCCATATCCTAACTGCCAATTCTAAAAGTTAAATTTTCATTTGTACTCATTTTGAAAAACAATAAAACAGCTCTTCCTGCTAGTTAAATAATTACTTATTCTAGTGGTTACAATTAGATTACTTTTAATATATTTTACACTCTCTCAAGTCCATAATGGCCTTCTACTTGAAAGACATACCCTCTGATCCTTAAGTATGAACACCCAGGAAACATCTGACATAAACACAGATTTCATGAGTTCATGTACCGCCTACTCAATCTAAGCATTACATCCTTCCAAGCAAAGATCTTAAGTTCACTTGGGCTTAGTGTCCTCCTGTCTAAATTATGGATGATGAACATACATTTTTTTCATGGAATTCGTTGATGTACTAAATTAATAGACCAAATACTAAGAATATAAATTAATATTAGAATATGACTGTAACTACAATATTTAGATTTTTGTCCAGTAAAAAAAAAAACAGACTGAATAAATCACAGAATTTCCCACTTTACCATTTAAACATAACAAAATAGTAAAGTCCTTTCAATTCAAAATTAAAACGAGGAACAACCTTCATCTTTGAAGGAAGTTTAGTCTTTTTTAATTAAATGTATTTAACTTCATACAAAATATTTTGACCATTTCCTGAATATCCTCATTTCATGATCAACTGAAACCAAAGTATTGTTCTAATGTCATTTCTGATTCTTTTAGCATTAGTCAGTTCATAGGGTATACTTTATTTATTAAAGAACTTTTCTCTTTCATTAAATAATATCCCATTTTGTACTAATCTTATTCATCTTTGTTTTATCCACCTTAGCCAAGCAGCCCCTAGTAACTGCCTTGCACATAGCTAGTGTTTAGTTTTGCTGAAGTTTGTGCCATGTAATTATACCAAGAATAGTTCATTTATTATTGTTACAGTTGGGTGAGAAATAGGTGAAAGTCAAATTTGGGTTTAAAAGACTTTGCTCAACAATGTTCAAATCTTTACCTTAGGCACTCGCAAGTAGCTCAGCATTGATAAGGATTTAAAACAAAGTCTGGTTTCACCAATTATCTACTTAAATAATCCAAGGAGTATCTTGAGGGTATTTTGATGGCTATCACTGATTATGTAATTTTCATTTTCAAAAGCATTGCTCTTCCTCTAGGTTAAACAATTTTATCGGCTCTAGGGTAGGCAATAATAAGTGTCTTCAAAATAAATTGTAGGCTAACAGCCTCATTTGCCCATTTGCATTTAAGACTCATTTGCTGAAATTATCTAAGTTACAATAGATTGTGACTGGGGCAATGACTGTTTAAGATGTCCAAGGGCTGCTTTGATTTGCAAATTATTTCTAAAGCAAGCAGTAATCTTTCTTTAATAACATTGTGAACTGAGGATATTTTTATTCCTTTGCTGCCCTGTCATTTATTTAATCCTTGACTGAGGCATTTGGTACAACAGACAGAACCACATAGTTCCATCTTTATTGAAGTCTTGGCAAAAGACCCTGAAACCCTACTATCAGCAACCTCAACTCTGGGTCTCTCTCTGAGTCTCAGGAGATGTAATTTATTCAGCAGATGACCATTGGAGCTGGGAGGAAATTTAGAGGTGAAACAATTTCGCAAATTTTGTGAAACACTCTCTGACCCCACTCAAATGACGTGAAGGGTCTCTTTCCCGTAATACTCAGGCAGTTTCAACAACAGTTCTGAAGGAATACTGTCTTTTAATCCATTGATTCCATCTCACTCAACCACTCAATTGCTGCCAATATGCATAATGAATTGTTATGTCAAGGTAATTTGTGCTATAGTTATTTGACATGGCAAAATTAATCACCTACAATAGTGTCTATTCTCCCTCTCTATCAGATGCAAAAGTTGGTTTGCAGCCATCTTCTTTTATATGTTTTCCTGGCATACCCTAGCATGTCCTTTTGCTGTCCTTTCCTTTCACTCTTCTATCCAGTCCTGTTGTGTGTGCTGACTATGCTCCTCCCATTGGCATGATTGCCCAAGTTATCCTGAGATCTGAACATTCTTAGGCCTTTATTATTTCACTTCATCAGCTGTCCTGTCAAGTAGAAGACTTCTGTTCATTATCCTTGTCTCAGCCTTGAGATTCCTTCTTTAGAAAAAGCTTCTCTAATCTCTAAGTCTACAAATACTATTATTTTAATTATATCTTCATTTATTTAATAACCTATTTTTTTTACTAGATTACAAGGTCTTTGCCGATAAGCTCTTTGCCTCTGCTGCACTAAAATCTACACCCAAGCATACTACAATAGTTGTTGGAGCAATCCTATTCTTTTCTGTATAACTGATAACTGGAATATAACAACAGGAACAAAATCCAGGCTAATTCTTGAAAACACTACTTGCTGTGTCAGATTTGATATAACTATCATTGTAACACAATGATCAAGGTGGTAGTGCTCTAAACTCTTGAGACTATATCCTTGAAATGAAGGGTTTTTGGTATCCTATTGTGACAGCACCGATGTATTACTGCTTTACTCGGAAAGATCATCCAGCCTTACTGAATTTTCATTTGTGGATACAGACATTTATTTCTAGTTAATTTCAGAGATATTTGTGGAGGTGGAGCATGTCCAAGTCTATGTTCTTATAGATCTAAAAGGTGGTAACAATGAGCATAGAAGGACATTGGGAAATGGTGATAATTTTTCTGATGCATTTGCTTTCGGTGATGCCACGATAAAATACCTTATTCATTAACTGGGACCCTTGTAGACATTTACTTTGTTTTGATAGTTCTGAAGACTGAAATTCTAAACTCAAGGGGTCAGCCAGTTTGGACTGCCAGAGACAGCTCTCCTCAGCTTGAAGATGACTGCTTTCTCAGTGCCTACATGTGCCTTTTCCCTATTAACGCTCACCCCTGGTCTCTTTGCCTTTTCCTAGAAGGACATCAAGCTGAATGAGTTGCAACCCTGACCTTATGACCTTATGACCTTAACTTTAATTCTCTGAAGGTTCTGATTCCAAATATAGCCGTAGTAGTTGATGAGAGCTTCAACTTGATAAATTATGGGGGAACAAAATTGAGTCCATAAAGCTGACAACTCTTGAGATAGTGTAGTACTGGCATCTGCTCTTTCAAAAGAGTGATCTTTAGTGTTGTATTTCAGTCATATACATGCATATATTTACATTGAAGTTCTTATCCATAAAATTTAATATATATTTTTATGTAACAATTATAAGACCTGATTCTGTCATAGACCTCAAAACATCTGTATTTTGCTATAAAGATTACATACAGCAATTCACTTGGAATAGAAGTATGGACTTATTTTAGGAAAGGTCTTAAGGGGAAATCATATTTCTCATGAAATATCCTGAAGGTCATACACATACAGATAGCTAAATTCTTCTCTATATCATGCATTGTACTTGAAGGAATAAAAAGACATTTCTAAGTTCTGCTATAAGACTGATCTTACTGTTTTTGAATACAAAACTTTGGAGCATACATTTAGATTACCAATAGGAATACTTCTTGTGCATTTTAATATTTGATGATATGAAAAAACATAGAAAATAATTATTTTGCACATACTTACCTGAAATTCCTTTAAGATACTGAGGAGATGATATATTTTTTCATAATGATTTTGTCTTAGAATGCTATATATTCTCAGCCTGCTTCTGATTCATGGGATTTTCTCTGTATACCATATCCTAGAGCCTGATTCATCTATGAGAAGCAAAAGAGCCCACCTCAGTGAACAAATTTGCCGCATGACATAGCTGTTGTCTTCCTTGACAGAGAATCTCCAATCCCCTGTTTAATGCAATCAGTGGAGGAAGTGTACGCACTGTTTGAATTGAAATGAAAAACCATAATGACAACGTTTATAACATCTGTCACATTAGATTTGCTCGGTCTGTATATCTCTCCCTAGAATAATAGTGATTTATACAAATTGCTTCTCTCTGCAATTTATATCAGTGTAAAGATGCCACCAGATATATGAAGAATTTTATTTGCTTCAAACTGAATGTCTGTTTAATGGTATTTGCCACTAAATGAAAATACTACCCTCTGGCATATCTGTTGAGCTATAATAGTTCCTTGATTTTTTGCGGGGGGGGATGTTTTTATAACTTCAATCTCTCCCACTTGTTAGGTACTTGAAAGCATAACTTTTTCTTTCTGCAGACACACATGTGCTTGTATATAATGTATATGGACAGCTTTATGTCACAAATCTGGTTATGATTATTTTACTACTCCAGGAACCTCACTACCTAGATATTTATTCTTTCCCCTGTGGAAGAAAAAACAAATCTCTCTTTTGGCTACTATTAAATTATAGCAATCATTCCCAATGCAGAGGGACCCATGGCTATGATTTTTGTCCTGCACATGGCACTGAAAATATTTTTGGGAAAGGATGGTGCTCACTACTAGTGAGTAGAGACCAGAGATGCTGCTAAACATACTGTATTACTCAGGACAGAGCTCACAACAAAATAGTCAGTCCAGTCTTAATGGCATCAAAGTGTGTAGACCCTGAATGACACAGGGGCTTCATTAGTGCAGTGGAGCTGCATTATTAAGGTTTAGGTACACAAATTCAGACTATCAAGGTATAGGTACACAAATTCAGACTATCAAGATATAGGTACACAAATTCAGACATTATCAAGGCATAGGTATACAAAGTCAGATATTTCCATTACAAATTAATATTCATTAAAATACAAAGAGTTCCATTATATACACAGATTTACAAAAAAGAAACAAAAATTTGCATATTTGGGTGAGGTTATAGTAATGTGAATTCCTTCCTTCTGGCTACTTCTCTTCCCAGGAGTTGTACAAAGGTTGAGATGCTCTTACTTTTTCTCTAAGGCATCTTCTACTTGGTGGGAAAGGAATAAATGAGGCCCAGGAGCCTCATGATTTTTGGCTGCATGGTGCTCAGCATCCTTACTCCTGTCTTTGCTTTCCACCAACAGGCCCACTTTCAGGCTCTCTCACTGACTTTCATCTCCTGCACATTTCTACATGTAGGAAGAGCAATGACCATGTGAAATACAACCCATGTCCTTCAGCAAAAATGTTTAGTTAACACAGAAAATTGGTTAAGATCATTAATCTTCAAACAGAGAACCTCTCTGTTTCCTTGTGAATTGGTTCCTTTGATCATCCTGCTTACTTTCCAGTCACATCAATAGTTTCTAGGTGATTACTGGATTTGAAATGTTAGCTCTAGTCTCTTCTGAATGCACCACCTGCCTTATCCAACTATGCTTAGAGGGTTCTTTTAATCTCATTTGAACTCATCAATTTACAAAATAGAGCTAAGTTAGTCAGACTGTACCTCACAAAGTTTCTTTCCCTCTAAAAATCTTTTCCAATTACATTTGCCTTCTCCCTTACTCAGCTTTATATAAAATGGCCATAGGAACTCTTCACACACGGCTTCCTGTGTTTCTGCACTGACAAATAGCTCAGTGCAAGCTACTCACCTTGTACATTAAATAAAAAGTCCTCATCCTGACAGTGAAGACCCTCTGTCAATGCCACTCATCAGTCTTGCTCATTTCACTGCGTACCTGGAGAACTTGACAAGCCAACCTGGTTCTTGATCCCATGTGTGCCCTATTTTTCCCTCTGGGTGTGATTTCTCTGGTTTCCTTTCTCTCTTCCAAGCTCCTCATCACTCACTGAGAATCCTATCAGAAGCCTGTTTTTAAGCCTCAGGGACTCTCTCCCTTCCTTATCATTTTTCTCTCCTGCATACCTGTTGCCACTGTTTTTCTAGTGCTTACCAGGCAGGCTGGTGATTAATGATCTTAACCAATTTTCTGTGTTAACTAAACATTTTTGCTGAAGGACATGGGTTGTATTTCACATTGTCATTGCTCTTTTAAAGCACTGAACATGAGATACTATTCACCATTTAGCACTCAGCACCTGTTTCGTATTTCAATGGCAATCTACCTCATGTCCTACATCTTCAGCTGTTGCCATGACATTTTATTTTATTTTTACTTTTTAACTCTATTTCAACTAACATCTAAAGCTAAACTCATTTTCCCCTTACCTGGAGCATCCTCATTTACAGTTCTTTGCCTAGTGTTAAGACATGACATTCTTCTCATTAGCCAATTTTAGGGGAAAAGTATTCAGTCTTTATGTATTCCTTTTCTTTTTTGTCACTTTTTTCTTGTCCTTATTTTTCCTTTCTATTCCTCTTCTTTCTTTCCCTGTCTGTCCCATTTCCCTATCTCTCCTCTTCTCTCTTCTCCCCCCTGATTTGATTCTCCTATCCCCCATTTCTTCCCCTCTTCCCTCCCCTCCCTCACTTCTCTCACTGTTCCTCCTCCTCCCCCTCTGCCTCTCTCTCACTAGTCCCTCTCTTCATCCTTCTCCTCTTCCTCTACCACCTGCTCCCCTCCTTCTTTCATTTTCCATCTCACATTCTCCTTTTCCTTCTGTTTCTCCTTTTCTGTTTAGTATGGTGGTTTAAACTCCAAGCTTTGTGACTGGTAGACAGGTACACTGCCACCTGAACTGTACTTCCAGACCAGCCTTTTAAAAAAATATTTTTAGTTATTTTTCAAATAGATATGTGTATGTCTGCTCAAAGCTCAAATCAGCCTGGACCTTAATCCTCCTATTTATGCTTCCCAGGTAATTGAGATGATAGGTGCATATACATGCACCCCTCCATATTGGTTGAAATGGTCTCACTATCTCTTTCTGGCCATTCTGGCTTTGAATTGTGATCATACTGATCTCTGCTTCCTGAGTAGCTAAGATTAGAGGTTTGAACCACCATGTCTGTCTCCTTTCCTTCTCTTTTGAGGACTACCAAATGCCATTGAATATCACTGAACAATTTATTACTGAATATTATATTGATCCTTTAAGCAATGTCCCTGTCACTGAATTCCTTTATGTGAACACTGACAATAATAATCAACAGTGTTTTGAAGGCTGCCTCTATGCTAGGTACTGTCTAAGCACTACATTGTCACTAATTCAAATAACACACTTAAATGTATTATTACTATGACACCCAGAAAAATAAAATAATTTCTTTATGGCTAGAAAATGGCAAGGTGGTGGGTCAGATAGAAACTTAGGTAGACTGGTTACTAAGATCAGACTCTTTAAGCACATTTATACTATTTCGTATTCCTAAATTCATCTTCCACTACACCAAATTAGTTATTTCATTTTCTTTGATGACATTTTCTGATTTCTATGGAAGAACTGGTCTATTTGTTAGAGTCTAGACCATGTTCAATTTCTCTCCAAACTTGTGTCCTATTAGAGAAATTCTCTCTAGTAAGATCAGACTCCTTTCTCTGCCTGAAGCTTTGTCCTCACCCCAAACCACCATTCGTACTTTTGCAATGTCCTTATTATATGTTTTATGCTTTCAAAGCCCTTTTCATCCTTTAATTCAGAAGCTACAAATTTAGCACATATATGTCATATATGCCAATGCAATAACTGATCTATGGTACTTTAAAAATATGTTTCAAAATATGTTTAAGAAATTGGAGAAGTTTGATAAAACTGAGAACATTTTCTGGAGAATGGAAGAGATATTTAGCAATAGAGAGCCTTATTGTCTTATTGTAATTGGCAAGAGCTTGGTAGCTACTATTTTATTTAGGTGGAGCAGACCCCACCACTGTCCATTGTCTCCTCACTGCCCAGGTCAAATAGCCTTCACCATTTGGTTTGATGGTATTTTCACTTTAATAATGGTACTAAAGGAAAGTTAAATGTTTCTTTTTAAACTTTTAACATCTCTCCATAAAGTTGGAAAATAAAATGTATTTTACAATTAGGAAAATAAAATAATTCATAGAACCAATGATGCATTCCTCTGTGTTTATTCAGCAACAAATGCTTGTCAAAAGTGAGTGAATATTAGTGTTAGTATATTGGGAACTAAGTATATCTAACATTCATCTATTAGGAGGTAATCTATATATTTTCTCATTATTTAATGAGATAATATATAGAGATTACCAACTGTAACGAGATGAGTAATGATACTATTTAAATTAATAAGAGAACTGAGGCTTATAAGAAATGTACTCATTGCCTTGCTCATGTAACTGCAACTCCTCTGTACAGTATTTTCACAATAAAAAAACAGTAAAAAAGAAAGAAAGGAAAGAAAGAAAGAAAGAAAGAAAGAAAGAAAGAAAGAAAGAAAGAAAAGAAGGAAGGATGAGTGAAGCTACACACTGGTGGCTCACACCTTTAATCCTAGCTACTCAGAAGGCTAAGATCTGAAAATGGGGTTCAAAGCCAACCCAGATAGGAAAGTCCATAAGACCCTTTTCTCTAGTTAACTACCAGAAAATGGAAGTGGTGCTGTGGATCAATGAGGTACAGCACTAACCTTGAGCAAAAAGAGCTCAGGGACAGTGCCCTGCCTCAGACTTCAAGCCTTATGACCTAAACAACAACAAAAAATGAAAGAAGGAAAGAAAGAAAGAAAGAAAGGAAGGAAGGAAGGAAGGAAGGATTTAATATCTATGTTATATCCATACTACATATTCACAAATTGATTAATTATATAATTAGTTTTAATGTAGAACACAGATATCACTATTATCATACAATTAGTGATATTCTATCTCACACCAACTTACAAGAACTGTTTGTGAACAGCTCTTTTTTTAATTTATTTTTTATGTCTTTAAGTAGTTGTACAAAGAAGTTCCCATTTTACAAAATCGTATATGAGTACAAAGTGTCTGACAACATTGTCATCCATCTCTCTTAACCCATTCCTTCTCTCACTTTTTTCTTTAATTGAGATTAAGTAATTACATAAATTTCACATATTTCACAGTATTATGTAATAGTGATACTTAGTCAGAGTCACAAAAACATTTTAACTTTCACAAGGCAAATTGGCATTATCATGGTCTTTAAAGTTTGTGAATTCTATGAGCTTTGACATTACAAGATATTTTTTTCCACATCAGGTAATGTTCATATTTCTTTCCTTTTGCTTAGTGTGGGCTGTTCCCACTTATTCTGTTCCTCTGGCTTCCCTCTGTTGCGTGCACATATCTACCATATATATGGTCTAGAATATGGAGTCATTTAGCAATGATATGGCAAAATGTGTGGCTGTCTTTTATTTGTTGAGTCCTGTTTTCCATATCTTCTTGTATTTTGGATTTAGAATCCACATAACAGGGAGACCATGTATCATTTGTCTCTTTCTTCTTGGCTTACTTCACTCAAAATAATCTGCTTTAGTTCCATCCATTTCCCCGCAAATGCCATTATTTTGTCCTTTCTAATGGCTGAATCCACAATTTTTGGATCCACTCATCAGTAATGGGGTATCTGGGTTGTTTGCAAGTCTTGGCTATTGTGAATAGTTCTGCAATAAACATGGAGGGGCATGTATCTTTGTATACTGGTTCCTGTTGCTCAACGTAGATGACTAGGAGTGGTATGGCTAGTTCATAGGGGAGGTTTATATTTAGTTTTCTGAGGTATCTCCAGACTGTTTTCCAAAGTGACTCTATTAGTATACATTCTCACCAGGATTACAGTAGGGTTCCTCTTTCTCCGTATCCCCTCTAGCATTTGCCCATGGCTGACTTTAGGATGTGAGCCTTTCTGACTGGGCTAAAGTGGTATCACAGTGTTTCTTTAATTTGCATTTCCTTTACAGCCAGGGCTGATGAACATTTCCTTGTGTGTTTCTTTGCCATTTTTATCTCTTCTTCTGAGAAGTCTCTCTTTAGTTCCCTTGCTCATTTCATGATTAGGTTTGTTAGATTTTTGAGGGGTTAGTTTCTTGGGTTCCCTGTATATAATGGATAATAGACCCTTGTCTGATATTTTGCTGTTAAATATTTTTTCCAATTAGTTGGCTGTCTTTCTAGTTTGGTTGCTATTTCTTTGTCTGTGCAGAAACTTTTTATTTTAAGTTGTCTCATTTGTCCAGTCTCTCCAATTTGTTGTGACTCTGGGACTCTGCTCAGGAAGTTCCTGTCTATGCCTATATATTCAAGTGCATCTCCTACTCTTTCCTACAGTAGTTTCAGAATATCTGGTTTGATGTTAAGGACTTTAATCCATTTTGAGTTGATGTTAGTGCTTGGTGATAGGCTAGGGTGCACTTTCAGTTTTCCCAGCACCAATAGTTGAAGAGGTTATGATTTTTTCCACTATAAGTCTTTGGCTCCTTTGTCAAATATCAACTGACTGCACATATGCGGCTTCATTTTTGGGTCCTCTAGTGTGTTCAATTGGTCTTTGGGTATCTTTTTGTACCAGTACCAAGCTGTCTTTGTTATTATGGCTCTATAATAGAGCTTGAAATTCGATATCGTGAACCTTCCTGCATTTTTTCTTTTGCCTAGAATTGATTTGGCTATTCTAGGTCTTTTGTTGTTCCATATCAACTTTTGGGCTGTTTTCCTCTATTTAAGTAAAGTATGTCATTGGAATTTTAATAGGAATTGCACTGAATGTGTACATCAATTTTGGCAGTATAGCCATTTTCACTATGTTAATTCTGTTTATCCAGGAACATGGGAGATCTTTTCATTTCCTGCTATCCTCTATGATTTTTTTTAAGACTTTTATAGTTTTCATGAAATGGATCCTTACATCTTTGATAAGGTTAATTCTTATATCCTTTTTTTTGAGGTTATTATGAATAGGATTGTTTCCTTTATTTCCCTTTCTGCTTGAATATTGTTGGTGTACAAAAAGGCAACGGATTTTTGTGGGTTAATTTTGTATCCTGCTACTTTGCCAAAGTGGTTTATAAGCTCTAAGAGTTTGGGGATGGAGCCTTTGGGATCGTTAAGTTATAAAATCATATCATCTGCAAAAAGAAATAGTTTATATTCTTCCTCCTCTATGCAGATCCTTTTAATGTCTTTTTTCCTGCCTTATTGCTCTGGCTAAGGATTCCACTACTACATTGAATAGGAGTGGGGAGAGGGGGGCATCCTTGCCTTGTTCCTGTTTTTAGGGGAATTGGTTGTAGTTTTTCCCCATTAAGTATGATATTGGCTGTTGATCTGTCTGTTTTAAGGAATTTTTCTTCTATTCAATTTTTTTCCAGAGCTTTTAATATGAATGAATGTTGTATTTTATCAAAAGTCTTTTCTGTTTCAATGGAGATAATCATGTGGTTCTTGACCTTGGATCTGTTGATGTGATGGATAACATTTATTGATTTATGTATGTTAAACCATACCTGCATCTCTGGGATGAAGCCTACTTGGTCAAAATGTATGATTTTTTTGATATGTTTCTGGATTCTGTTGAGGAGCTTTGCATCTGTGTTCATCAAAGAGATTGGTCTGTAGTTCTCTTTTTTTTTTGTTGGGTCTTTGCCTGGTTTGGGGATGAGTGTGATATGGACTTCATAGAATGAGTTTGGGATTACTCCCTCTACTTCTATTTTTCTGAAGAGTTTGAGGAGTATGGGTATTAGTTCTTCTTTAAAGGTCTTATACAATTTTGTAGTGAATCCATCTGGTCCTGGACTCTTCCTTGTTGGAAGGTTTCTGATTGCTTCTCTCTCTCATTTTAGGTTATTGGAGTATTTAATTGATTTATTTCCTCTTAGTTCACTTTGGGCAATTTGTATTTCTCTAGAAATTCATCCATTTCTCGTAGGTTTTCCTTTGTGAGTATAGAGTCTGGAAATATTTCTTTATAATTGTTTGGATGTCTTGGATGTTTGTTGTAATTTTTCCTGTGGCATCTCTGATCTTATTGATTTGGGTCTCCTCTCTTCTTTTTTCAGTTAATCCTGACAGTGGTCCATCAATTTTATTGATTTTTTTTAAAAAAACAGCTTTTTTGTTTTATTAATTTTATTTATAGTTTTCTTAGTCTCTATTTCATTAATTTCAGCTCTTATTTTGGTTATTTCGCTCGTCTAGGGACTTTAAGTTCAACTTTTTCTTGTGTCTCTAGCAGTTTTAGTTGTATCATAAGATTGTTTATTCGGTCTGTCCTTGTTTTCTTGATTTGCTCAACTGAGAGCAATAAACTTGCCCTGAAGGAATGCTTTTGCTGTGTCCTGTAGGTTTCTTTGAGATGTGTCTTCATTTTCATTGAATTGTAGGAACTTTTTAATTTCTTCTTTAATTTCTTCTGTGACCCATGTGTTGTTTAGTAGTGTGGTGTTTAATTTTCATGTGTTTGAGTTTTTTCTACTGTATGCCTTGTTATTGAGAACTACTATGATTCCTCTATGGTTAGATAAAATACAGGGGATTATGTCGATCTTCTTATATTTGCTTAAATTCTTTGTATGATCTAAGATACATTCTATTTTAGAAAATGTTCCATGGGCTGCAGAGACGAATGTCTAGGGGGTTGGTGTTGGGTGGAAAACTTGGTATATGTCACTTAAGTCTGTTTGAGATATGAGATTATCTAATTCAGAGACTTCTTTGCCAATTCTTTGGTTGGTGGACCGTCCTCTGGTGAGAGTGGAGTATTAAAGTCTCCTAGTATTATTGTATTTGGAGCCATCATTTCCTGTAAATTGAGAGTATTTGCTTAACATATTTGGGTGCACCAATGTTTGGGGAGTATAGATTGACAATGGTGTCCTCTTCTTGGATTGTTCCCTTATTATTATATAGTGGCCTTCTTTGTCTTTTCGTAGTAATTTTAGTATAAAGTTTATTTTATCAGATATAATAATGGCAAATCCTGCCTTCTTGCTGGGAGCATTTTCATGGTAGATCTTTCTCCATCCCTTCACTCAGAGTTTGCTTTTGTCTTTGGCTGTGAGGTGGGACTTTTGAAGACAGCAAATTGATGGATCTTGTTTTCTGACCCAATCTACAGTTCTTTTTCTTTTGAGTGGTGAATTGAGTCCATTAATATTTATGATTATTATAGAGAGGTATATTGTATTTCCTGTCATTTTATACTTTCCTAAGTTATTCTTCTTTCCTTCCCTCCTGTGTTTACTAAGTTGGTCTCCTAATGATATATATCTGGTCTGAAACCCTGTTCTTGACTGTTTTCTTCAGATTGTATTCCCGCTCTTAACATTCTTTGTAATGCTGTCTCATTGTTTATGAATTCATTTAATTTTTCTTTACTATTAAAAATTTTAGTTTCTCCCTCGATTGTGAATGCTAGTTTTGCTTGATATACCAATCTCGGCTAGCAATTGTTGGTTCTCAGGGCTCATTTGGTGTACTTTCCCAGGCTTTCCTTGCATTCAGTCTGTGTGGAGAGATCTGCAGTGATTCTACTTTTTTTCCCCTTGTAGTATAGCTCCTTCTTTGCTTCTGCTGTGTTCAAGATTGCTTCTTTATTAAAATCTAGCATTTTTACTATAATGTGCCTTGCAGTGTTCCTCCTGGGATCTTGCTTGTTAGGTGTTATGTAGGTGAGATTTTTCTCTTTTAAGACTGACTGGGGAAGTTTTCAGTGATAATCTTATTGAATAAGTGTTACATTCCTTTATTCTGGTATTCCTCCCCTTCGTCCACCCCAATTATATGAAGGTTAATTTTTTTGGCACTGTCTGCTTGTTCTTGGGCTTCCCTTAGGCATGTTTTGAGTGTTTTTTCCATATCTGTACCTTTTTTTTTCCAGTGTGTGCATTTTGTCTTCAGTATCTGATATTCTATTTTCCATTCCATTCATTCAATTAACTGTGGCTCCATTGTGGTTTGCATGGAGGAAATTGAAATTTGCATGGAGAAGATTAAGCCATTTATAATTTCTATGTCATTCCCTAGAGTACTAATCTCATCTTTTAGTGGTGTGTACTGTATCTATTTTTGTGTGTTTTTCTTGTTTGAAGGCCTGGGTCTCTTTTGATAGCTCATTTGTTTGTTCTTTAAATTTCTGGTCTATTTCTCATTTTAATTCTTGAGTCATTGCCTCTATCATCTCTGGGATGTAGCATTTTTCTTCGATTTCTTTTTCACTTCCACTGGCATTCTCCCCTGTGTGGTTGCTGGCTTTTGAGTCTGGTTTACTATCTTGGCTGTTGATGAATTTTGTACTTTTTTCACTGTGATTTTCACATGTGGATTCAGGAATTGTTGGAGACCAATTCCAAGCCCTGATTGTTTCGGTCACCTGGTGGCTACTTTTGCTTGGCTCTGGATTTGTTACTGGATCAATTGTTGGAGCTTGCTCTCAGCACTGGGCTGGTTGAAAGTATTTTACCTGGTCCAAGGTTCTGTTGTGGGAAGGATTGCTTTCCAGCTGCTGGTCTGACTCACGTAGGGCTTAATCCTGTTAGTTTGTGGTAGGTAGACACACTCCGCCCTCTGCTGGGGTGTGCACTCAGATCCTGACCAGTCAGGGGCAGGCAGTGAAGATGGCTAGGGTTCCTGCTTATCCTGGTACTGGTTGGGAGCTGGCCGTGCTGTGGCAGATGGCTGGTTTTGTGCACTGTAGGTTGCTGTTCAACACCATGTTCCCCTTTCATTGAGATGATTGTGGGCTATACTGGATGGTGGTGCGGGCTGGGTCTGTGTTTCATAGTCTTTACCACTGTTTATTCTGTCCTGTTTGGTGTTGTGTGTCGGGGGTTCCTCTCTGCTGCTCCCCCACCCCAGCCTGCTTCTGCAGGCCAGCTCAGGGAGGCTTAGGGTCCCACTGTCAGTCTGGGGTCCTTTGTTTCCACTGCCACCACCTCAGCCACCACTGTTGTTCCAGGCTAAGTTGCTTACATGGGCCTGTGTAGAGAGGCACCACACCACACTGCATGTCTGGGGTCTTTCGCTGTCCCCACTGCAGTCACCGTTGTCCCGAGCTGGGTTGGGTTGCTTCAGTGCACTTGGGGGGGGGGCGGGAGGGAGGGAAGAGGTGCCAGGGGCCTAGGGTCATTTGCTGCTGCTACCACTGCCCCACCACAGCTGCTACCGCCACCTCAGGCTGGGTTGGGCCCCTTATGCAGGCCGGTGCAGGGAGGCACTGTGGCCCACAGCGAGTATCTGGGGTCGCCCCGGGCTGGGCCTGATGCTTACGAGGGTGGGTGCAGAAAAGTGATGTATCTCGCTGGGAGCCTGGGGTTATTTGCTGCAGCCACTGCTGTGGCCTCTGCCCCGGGCTGGGCTGGGCTGTTCCCACAGGCTGATGTGGAGAGGCTCTGTGCTAGGCATCTGGAGTGGTTCAGCACTGCTGCTGTGGCCGCTGCTGTTGCTGGCTCTCGCTCAGGGTTAGGCTGAGCTGTTTATGTCTGCCTATCGGAGGCGCTGGTCCCTGGTGGGTCCTGAGCCGGGCCACTTGAGCGGCTCAGCAGGGAGCCCTGCTGCTGGAGCAGCTCAGCTTGGAGCCCTGGCAGGCAGCAAGGGGTGGGGGAAGGGTCTTCCTACTCCACCGTCTTTGTGCAGGTTCTGGAGTTTTTCCTTTTTCTTTTTTTTTTTTTTTTCACTTCCTGTATCTCTCTGAGTAATCGCCTTTTTTCTTGTTGTTGGTCTCTTGAAGAAACGGAGCATTAAAACCCGAACTCTCTATTTGGTTGGAGTGAGCTGTGGTGTTTCCCTACTGTTCTGTGGCCATCTTGGCCCCATTCTGTGAACAGCTCTTTAACGCTACCACACTGGTAACTCAGAATCAGCCATTGGAAAGAGTACTTAAACCACAGAATTGGCAACCATCCTACACATGAGCATTTTTGTTTGGTTTATGTTTCATGTGTCGTTCTATTTATGTGCATAGCCTGTCATTAAATATCTATGATCACATTCGTCTTCATGTGGAGTGTAGTCCATGTTTGGCCTGAAAATTACATTTATTTGTTCTTGGAAAACTTCTGCTAATATTAAGAATACTGTAATTTAGAAAATTAACTTTGTGGTTGGTCAGATGTGACTTTAAATCTTGTTCTTCTGCAGGTTATATAATCTTGGACAAGTTGTTTAACATTCGTTAACCATTCACCTTTAATTTATAGATATGTTAATTATCTCCATAAGTAAAAAATGGGTCTTTTATTTACCCTGAGGAGAATCAGTACCTTACTTCCAGCATTATAGTTCAGGCCAAGATATGCTGAGTAGGAAATATTCCAACCATCAACAGTATAATGAAACTGTTCAAAGTAGAGAAATTATCCAGGAGCGGAATATATACCTATAATCCCAGTACTCAGGAGGTTGAAATATAAGGATCTTGAGTTTGAGGTCAGCTATGGGGCTACCTACTGGCTTAAACCTTAGCTACTTTGGAGACAGAGATTGAGAGAATGCAGTTCCAGGCCAGCCTGGGCAAAAATGTTCATGAGACTCTATGTTAACCAATGGCTGAGCATCATTGTATATGTCATCTCTAGCTATGCAGGGAAGCACAAATAGGAAGATTACTATCCATGCTAGTCAATGCATAAAGTGAGATCCTATCTCACAAATGAGGAACATAGAAGGGCTGGCAGAGTGGCTCAAGTTTTAGACTACCTGCTTAACATGCAAGCCCTTAAGTTCAAATTCCAGTATGCAACATCCCTCAAACCCAGAAAATGTAGAAAAATTAAACAAGTTGGGAAACAATTTATGTTTTAATCTTTTTCTATAGTAGCAAAAATGTCACGACCCTATAATTAGAGTAGTCTAGGACCTTTGTTTCCGCCAAATATTTTATTTGTGCTCTGCTTAGTATATTTAGCTCAAAGATCCATATAAAGAATAAAATGAACTGAGTGCTGGTGGCTCATGCCTGTAATCCTAGCTAATAAGGAGGCTGAGATCTGAGTCATGGCTCAAAGTCAGTCCTGGCAGGAATGTCCATGAGACTCTTATCTCCAATAAACCACAAGAAAACAGGAAGTGTTGCTGTGGCTCAAATAGTAGAGCTCTAGCCTTGAGCTGAAGAGCAGAGGGACACACCCAGCCCCAGAGTTTAAGCCCCACAACCATCCAAATAAATAAAACCAGAAATGAAATGAAATGATACCTACAAGTTCTAACATAATGTGAGACACACAGAGAGTTTTGGCAAATTTCTGCTATGCTTCATCCACTGTTGCATAAGAAATCAAATAAATTTATGTTTCTAACATTTATTACAAAAGCATCTTGAGAAATGGGTTGGTAAAAGATACATGATAGTATTTGTTGAAAGAAACCACTAGGAAGAATAGTTAATTGTAACTCAATTATGTTGAGCCTCATCAGAAATAAAGGTGATAATTGTGATGTTTTTCATTGATGCCAATAGCCAGCAATGTTAATTAAGCAGAACAATCCTTTGCCCATTCTTTTCACATTCTAAAATTACCTGGTTTTCAAATTACTGGAGCCCAACATCAGGCTTTTATAAACATTTGTACTCTGCTGTTAATCAAAATCATTACTTTGTCCAATTTTTTTAACTTTATTTTAATTTTGCTGATTTAGGAGCTTGAACTCTTGGCTTGGGTACTGTTCCTGAGCTCCTTTTTGCTCAAGGCTAGCACATTTAAACCACAGCACCACTCTAGCTTTTTCTGCAATTAATTGGAGAAAAAAGTCTCACAGATTTTGTCCATTTGGCTTTGAACCTCAATCCTCAGATCTTAGTCTACTGAAAAGCTAGGAGTACAGATGTTAGCCACCAGCACCTGGCAAAAACAAATATTCAAGTTGTTCAATATGTATGACATTAATCAAGGGTCATCATATGGCCTTTAATATGAGTACTTCTGGGCTTTCTGTTGGAGGTACAGGTGATACAATATCAAATCTTCAGAAGCCTAAACAGTTTTGATCTGTCAAGAAGGAGGGGAAGCTCCTGGAGAAGGCCTGGAATGGTAAAAGAAATGTGACTGCCAGGAAAATCGAATCAAAACAAAACAAAACAAAATACATTCAAGAAGACCACTTGGCTTAAAGTGGCATACAGAGAAGTCTACTGTGTTTCCTTAAAAGAACTCATCATCTCTTTCTCCACACTAGTCTTCATGGACATGTTGTCTACCTTGCAAGATTCTTCATTGAAACTTGTTTTTTTTTTCCCCAAGCTTTTATTTTGCATTATGGAGAGAGGTTTACAATTGCTAACCCTTATTTGAACACACACATACACATGTAGGAAGAGTGGAGATCAGATCACCGTTACTGTTGTTGCTGATGTTGTTTTGTCAAATACATATTGAAGTTGCTCACTAACTGGATGGGGTGAATACTTCCCTATATTTTTTTTAGCCCATTCTGTAGTATTGGAAGTAGAATAGTCATTCAGTACCTAGTCTCTATTTCTTCCATTAAAACAAAACTGTATTTACTGCCCATGAAATGGACACATAATTGTATGGAATTTCCAAGGGTGGACACACAACAGTATGGAATTTCCAGGGAAGTATGGAAGGGTTTCACAGCCTCTGAGTTCTTTTCTTTCCTGAGTTGACTGTACTGAAATAAGATACCTTGAACTCCAGAAACTACTTTTGGCCAGAAAGCAACTTTGAAAACAGAAGCAATGTAGAAAAGATATTTTTAGCAGGAAGCTAGGAATTAGGTGGCTGAGTAATGCATCAAATCGTTATGTGAGGCAGACAGCCTATCAACCATGTGCTTGTATCTCAGCTGGTTTGCAACCCAACTAATCTTAATTTATATAATCCTAATATCCATTTTTAAACTGGTAAGCACTGTTGCTTTTAATATTTAACAATAAAGAGTTTGGTTTACAAGTGATTTCCACTACCAGCTTTGTGAACATCCATACCACTGTTAAAGGAATATTTTCATAATTTTAATATAGGTTTTTATTCAGACAGATAGCTAATTTATTTATGTTTATTTGAGTCAAATTTTCAACTTTCATCAATGCATTTTTTAGTATTTCAAATAAACAAAATGTAGCTATTAGTAAACGTTTAATTCTGATTCAGGAAAACTTTTAATTAAAGTTTAATTTTATTATACTAAGTACATTTAACATAAGATCTAATCTTTTAAAAGACTATTAAGAATACAGTGCAGTATATTTAATTATAGATTCTTTATTATGTATTAGGCATCTGTAACTCATTTATCTTGCATAACTGAAGCTTTTGCCTGTTTCTATTCCCATAGTTTTTAGTAACTGTCATTCAACTCTGATCTTATGGGTTTGGCTACTTTAAATACCACATGTAGAGAAATCCACATAGTATTTGTCCTTTTGCAACTGGCTTATTTTGCTTAGTAAAATATTTTCAACTTTCTTCTATACTGTTGCAATTATATTGCAGATTTCTTTCCTTTTGTACAGCAACATAATATTTCCTCCTAAGTATGTGATATACTTTCTTTTTTCATCCATCTATTGAGGGGCAATATGTTGTTTTCACAACCTAATAATTGTAAATAATGCTGCAGATAATCTGGGAGTGAAAAATCTCTTCACTATCTTGTTGTCACCCATCTTCTACTCTGTACTTCCATGAGATTTGTTGTTTGGCTTCCATATTTCTGTATTTGACTTATTTACCTAA
This sequence comes from Dipodomys merriami, assembly GCF_024711535.1. Classification (NCBI taxonomy): domain Eukaryota; kingdom Metazoa; phylum Chordata; class Mammalia; order Rodentia; family Heteromyidae; genus Dipodomys; species Dipodomys merriami. The sequence continues at coordinate 74,536,844 of NW_027202270.1, read as the reverse complement.
TGTCCTTCAGGCTTATCCATGTTGTCATAAATGACAAAAACCTGTATTTTGTAGCTGAATAATGTTCTATACTGCATGTAGAGTACATTTCTTTGTTCACTTGTGAAGAAACACTGTATATAGTGTTGCAACCCATGTAAGACTACAGGTTTGTCATCAATAAATTTCTTTCTTCTTTGGGGGATGATGGGTCACATAATAGTTTTATTTCTACTTTATTGGAAAGCTAAACAGTCTCTCAAAATGACTCTACATCACAACACATTCCTATAAACAGTAAACGGGAGTCAGTGCTGTTTTCCAAATTCTTATCAGCATTTTTTGTCCTTTTTATATTTTTATTTTTGACAGTCCTAAGGCTTGAACTCAAGGCCTGGGCACTGTGCCTGAGCATTTGTTGCTCAAGGATAGCACTCTTACCAGTTGGGCCACTGTACCACTTCTAGCTTTTTCTGTTTAGGTGGTAGTGAGGAATCAAACTCAAGACATCATACATGCTGGGCAAGCACTCTACAACTTAATGACATTCCCAACCCTTGTCTTTTTGATAATTGCGATTCTAACTGGAATAAGATGAGATTTCATTGTTTGTATTATAAATTTCATACTGATTAGTGATGTTGAGCTCATTCTTACCATGTGCTTGTTGGACTTTTATATATTTTCATTTAAGAACTCTTTGTTCAAATTATTTGCCCATTCTTAATAGAATGTTTACTGCATTAGTGCTAAGTTGCTTAAGATTCTTATATGTTCTGGATATTAATCCCTTAGTGTATAGTTTGAAAATATTTTCTCTCATTCTGTAGTTAATCCATTCACTCTGTTCTTTCCTTTGCTCTGCAGAAGAATCTTTCTTGGTTTGATGCGAGCTTGTTTGTCAATTTTAGCTTTTATGGACCATGTTTTTGGAGTTACATTTTAAAAAATATTTTTCCATACTAGTGTCTCAAAGCATTTTAGTTTAATGTTCATCTTTTTTTGGGAGGTGGGGGGTGTGAGGGGAGGGTACTGAGGCCCTGGGCTCTGTCCCTGAGCTCTTTTGCTCAGGCTCAGGCCCTACCACTAGAGCCACAGTCCTACCACTTGAGCCACAGCTCCAGCCTTTTGTGGTTAATTGCAGATAAGAGTCTCTTGTACTTTTCCTGCCCAGGCTCCTTTGAGCCAGGCATGATCCTTAAATCTTAGCCTCCTGAGTAGCCAGGATTACAGATGTGAGCCACTGGTGCCTAGCTTTTTCATCTTTTCTTACTCTTGAATCGCATGTAAAATCAGTGTTCTGGGGCCCTGTGAAGGAAAAGCCTGGCTTGGTAGACAATATAGTGCCTCCCAAAGGTGTGGACATCCCAATCCCTGGAATTTGTGAGTATGTTCCATGTAATGAGATAACAGAAGGGACCCTTGGAGAATGTGATTAAAGTAACAAAGACAACAGCTATGCCGTGGAAAGATTCTCCCAGATTATCTGGATGGACACCATTCATATGCAAGTGTCTTAAGGTGTAGACAGTGGAAATGTGACCTACAGAGACAAGAACAGAGTGAGCAATGGTGTTGGTTTGGACATGGTAGGAGAATTTAAGTTAATTTTTTGAATAATATTTTTGGTTTCCTGAATCTGAATGTTTATTTATTTTCCCAGATGTGAGCAAGATTTTTTTTTGGGGGGGGTGGGTCTGGTCGTCGGACCTGAACTCTGGGCCTGGGCGCTGTCCCTCAGCTCTTCAGCTCAAGGCTAGTGCTTTACCACTTGAGCCATAGCACCACTTCCAGCTTTTTTCTTTTTGCTTATGTGGTGCTGAGGAATCGAACCCAGGGCCTCATACATGCAAGGCAAGCGCTCTACCACTGAGCCACCTTCCCAGCCCCTTGAGCAGTTTTTAGCCATCCTTTTTATCTTTTTTTTTTTTTTAAATATGCTTTCTGGTCTTCTCTTTTTCTTTTCCTTTCACATTCCATAATGTGAACATTGGTCCCCTAGATGATGTCGCTTATATTTTCTTCAATCTCATTTTTACCTTTTTATTCCTCAACGTGAATAATTTCCAGGGATTTACCCTTAAGTTTTCTGAGCTTTCCTTCTGCTTTATCAAGTTTGTCATTAAATTTCTATTTACTTTTAAATTAGATATTCTATAGCTTGCTAGGTACTGTAAGGTCCGCTCCTGGATGGCTAGCAGACTCCACCCTCCTCACAGCAAAGTCTCCACCCAGTACCTGCATTACCTAGGCAACTGGGACACCTGGAAGAGGTCACATCTGAATTTATGTAGCCACACCCTTCTCTGCCCATACCCTAGATAAGGCCTAGAGCAGGCCCAGGCTCTCTCTCTTTCTGTTCTATTCTAGCTCTCTCGCTGTTCTTTCTTGCTCTCTCTCTGCTCTTTTCTAGCTCTTTCCTCTCTCTTTCCTCTCTTCCCAGCTCTCTCTCATTCCCAGGCCTTTCCCAGCCACGTGGAGTGCTAACCTTGCCTGATCCCAGCAGGTCTACTGAATAAACCTGCCCATTACCTGAATACCATGTGCGTGGTGCAGTTCTTACTCGGCTACCTCTTTTTAAAAACCTAACAGGTACTTTATTATATTGGCCATGTCTTTTGGTCTATGTGAACATGTTCAGGGCTTTTAATTTGAATTCTCTGTCAGATAAGTTATTTCCATTCCATTAGTGGTTATTGGTAGGGAAGTATTTTTTATTTTTTATTTTATTTTATTTTATTATTTTTTTGGATCTGGTTGTGGGGCCTGAACTCTGGGTCTGGGCACTGTCCCTCAGCTCTTCAGCTCAAGGCTAGCACTCTACCACTTGAGCCACAGTGCCACTTCCAGCTTTTTTCTTTTTTCTTTTGTGGTGCTGAGGAATCAAACCCAGGGCCTCAGGCATGCAAGGCAAGCACTCTACCACTGAGCCACCTTCCCAGCCCTTTTTTATTATTTTTTATAAGCTTACTTTTATTTGCACAAAAGATTTTTAGTTCAACATGTCAGATTCAAGTACAACACATCTTGATCAGTCACTCCTTTCACTATTCTCTCCCATCTCTCCCAATCCCTACCTAGTTCCATTTTCACACACACACACACACACACACACACACACAAACACACAAACACATACACATGTATATATATTGAATATTATAATTGCCTTTGTCTACCCTCCTCTCCCTCCTCTCTCCTCTGGCCCATCAACATAACTCCCCATAACAACACGTGTTTATTCTTTCTGATAGTCATGTTCACCTCTTTGTTTCTTCCTTCCTTCCTTTCTTTCTTTTTTAATTTTTTTATTATTTTTAAATAGCTGTACAAACTGGTGCCATTTAACAAAGAAATTTATGATAGAATGCATCTTGATCAGTGTCACCTCTTTCAACATTCTAACCCACCCTCGACCCAATTCTTCACTCACTTTTCTTAATTTTGCTGTATATACAATGAATACTTTTTTTTTTTTTTGTCAGTTGCGGGACTTGAGTTCTGGGCCTGGGCGCTGTCCCTCAGCTTTTCAGGCCAAGGCTAGTGCTCTACCATTTGGGCCACAGCACCACTTCCGGTTTTCTGAGTGGTTTATTGGAGATAAGAGTCTCTAGGACTTTTCTGTGGGGCTGGCTTGGAACTATGACCATCAGATCTGTCTCCTGAGTAGGTAGGATTACAAGAATGAGCCACTAGCACCTGGCACCTGGCTGCAAAGAATTCTTGACATTCTTCTCCCTTCCCTACTTCATTCATCTACTCCTTTCCCCTTGCCCCACGCGCTACAGGTACCAATTTCCTGGTGCTTATTTTGTTAGGCTTTGACTTATTCCTTCTGAAAGATTATACCATTTGAGCTCTCCGTGAAGTCTATTATACTTCAGTTAATTCATTTGTAACTACTTGCATACCTCTCAATGTGTCTACTTATAGATTTATAGGTATTCTGACTAGCACAAATGAAGGAAATTATCCAACCTTTGTTTCTCTGTGTCTGGCTTACTTCAATTAATATAACTTTTTTCAAGTCTTTCCATTTCCTTATGAATTGTATAATATCATTCTTTCAATTAGATAAGTAAAAATTCCAATGTGTATATATACCACATTTTCTTGATCCATTCATCTATTGAAGGGTATCTGGGCTGATTTGATATCTTGGCTATTATGAATAATGCAGTAAACGTGGTACTGTTGGCTTTATTGTATGTGTTTATGTTCTATTGGATAAATACACAGAATGAGCTTTTTCAGAATTTATTAAAGGAGAGGCTGTGGTCACTAGCTAAATGCTGTATTAAGTCCCTGCCATCTTCTTACTGTATAGAACATTCTTGTTCCCATCAGTGTGATAGAGCCAATCCCCTGGGCAACAATCAGAAAAGGTGGAACACTGGACTGGGTGATATCTAACTCCTTCCCTCCCCCAACAGATAGAAGCTAGGATGGGGGTTTCCTCTGAAACAGGATCTAGTTTTGTGCTCACCCATAATGCTGCAGCCTCTCTCAATTAGTTTCTGAGAGGATATTTGTCCATGATTTTTTTGTTTGTTTGTTTTGGTCCATTTATGGGAAGAAAGGAAATTTCCAAGTTTTTTTTTTTTGTTTTCTATCATTTTTCTGATCTGAACTTTTTTGTAAGGCCTAAATATTCACTGAAAATGTAATGTCTTTATTTCATCAGCAAAGCAATACTAAGACCAATCCAATCACCTAATTATTTTAATGTTAGTAGATTTACCTTATGCAATCAAAAAAAAAGATGAAGAATTTGTATTCATTTCTTTCCTTATTGACATCCTAATTTTATGGGCAGCAAGAAAGGCTTAGCTAAAAATAGATAAAGTATATTCTCTTGTCCCTTTTCCAAACCGCTATGGACAAGTTTTGCAATTTTGAATGACTGGATAGAAGTAAATGTAATCAAGATATCTTGTCTAAAATATCTCTTTTTTACCTCCTGTTTTGTGACAGACTATCTCTTCACAGCTCAGTCTGGTTCAAACTCAGGATCTTCCAATCTCTGTTTCTCAAGTGCCAGAATTCCAGGTTTGTGCCCTCCCCCTACATGACTAATAAAAAAAATATTCTTTAAAGAGGTAGACAAAATATTTCATTTTGTCAAGTATCATCTCCATTCCTCCTCTCTTATACAAGAAAGTTTTTACTGGAACATCCATGTTAAGACCAGGAATGAAAAATGCAGAAAGAGACTGGATACTGTTGAACAGCAGAACTCCATGCCTGGGAATACATGCCTTCAGATTCTTATTGTGTGAATGGACTATAAATCCCCAATTTGTTTAAGCCACTGGTAGTCTGGCAGACAAACTCAATTCCTAATAGCTTTAAGGCTACAAGGGAAAATAAATAAATAAAAGATTGAATTATGCACATTTTAAAAGATAATGTTATAAGAGCTGATTCTACAAAGCTATTTCCAAGACATTTTTCTTGCCTTTTTAGTGGAAGATTGGCAAGTTTTCACTTTCCTATCACCTGTTACCATTTTGTTCTGTTTTCCATTCTTTAACAAAGATATTCTTCCTCCAGGAAACTATTCAGAGCCTTTCACTCATTGACAATTGAGAAACTGTCATTCCTTCTTCTTTCCTATTTTGTTAATTTCCTTTATTTCCAATTCATTTCCCTTTGGCATCCTACTACTCCCCTCTTCATTTATGTTTTCTTTTTCCTTGTATCTTATGTTTTTTTCTATCAGTTTCATTTTTACTTAATCAATGCTTTCACTGTATGTATGTATAAATATATAATACAATTATTTAAAATCAGTTGTGATTTCTCCATCATTCTTTCTCTTCGTTCTTACTACTCTAACTTATAGGGATGCTTGTAGTACTAGAAATTTAGAGGATACAAAGAAGAGTCATTTTTAGCAGTTAGGGAGCATGCATAGTAACCATTGACTATGGCATTTCTAAGTATATAGTTAATGCAGGCACTGGTTAAAGTTCTTTAGAGAGAGCATTGCAATCAATGGTGTAATTCCTTTCAACAATTAACTTACTATTTGACAAAATGAACTGTAGGCAGCTGAAACATGTGTTACCATTGGGGAGGGAGAAGTTAAGAGGATGAGGGTAGACAAATGCAAAAGGAAGAATGGGTGAATTCAATCATAAAATTCAATGTACATATATGAAAATTGACCTAGATAAATTGGGAGAGATAAGGGAACATGATGGAAGGGGTGACATTAATCAAAATGCATTGTAGTCACAAACTGCCATGTTGAATTGAAACTCCTTTGTACAACTAAAGGATAATTAAATTACAATATAGCTAAAGGATAATTAAAATACAATATAGCAAAGACATATATTACATATTTTTTTAAAAGACAAAAGGCAAATGTTTCTTGATACATGTTTGGTTCCAAAGCTTTTGTTAGAGTAACGTAATACTTCTATTCAAAATATAAAAGAGCAGTGTGTTTATGTATGCATGAACATAAGTTTTACAATATTTATCAGATATAAAGCACTTTCCATGCATCTGCACTCGTATTAAACATACTGTGAGGTCTGAAGCGCTTGTGCACTTTACCCTTATTTCTGCATTCCTTCAATAAACTTGATATTACACATTTTCCTGAACCCTCCTCCTCTCATTCTCTCTGTTTGAAGGTAAACTAAATAAAAATTGACACAGCCATTCACCCTCCTTTCAGTGATTTGTGTAATAAATTGATCTTGCCACAAAATAGTATCTTCAGCTCAACCAGGTTAAGAAATAACAGAGCCTCCAAATTATTTTATACCTTGTTTATAACTCCAATGTCTTTGATCAGGTTTTAAAAATAATCCATGGTTTATTACCTTAGGGTCATTTCATGACAGTAAATGTGGTTTTGCTGACATAAAACTGCCACCCAGTAACTAAATGAATATGAAACAGCTGCTTCAACTAAAAGAAATAAAACATGGTTCTGATAGCCTTGCATTCTGAAAGGAAAATGGGCAAAAAGGAAATTGAACTGACAAGGTGATCCAAACTGAAGATGGCAGACTGTTCCTTCATAAATGTAGGGAAAAAAAATTGACCTTTCACAATGCCTGAGATAGTTGAGCAGTATGGAATTCTAGGCTAATTTGCCTCCAGCAGCCCTCTGGAAATATGTATTCTACATCAAGAAATCTTGTTGCAATAATGATAACTAGATAGCATGGTTTGTCACTTTAGTTAAATATGGAAAGGAAAGCATCACGTTCGGTGGGGCAGCTTGTTACTCTCCTGAGGAGATATCACCATGGATGGACCTGCTATATTCAGGTATCTTCTTTGTCAGCTTCTTTCCTGTAATCACCATCAACAATATCATTTAACAAGGAACACACAAAGGCACCACATTCCCACATATATTCTTGGAGAAAGCCTAGGCCTGGATTAAGTCTAGCTACAAACTAGGATGGGGAGCCATTCAAACCATAATAAACATTTGTGGATCAGGCATTCTGTGCCAAGCACTAGCATAAGGTCTTTCTACCCACCATCTGTTTTGTGCCTTGAAATAGTGTTAGTATTTCTTTTACTGGATGAGCAAGTGAAGTCAGAGAAAAATCTAAAGCTACTCAGGATCATACCATGGGTAGCAGAGAAATTGAATTCATGACTTATGACTCTAAATTTCCTCCTTCAACCCTAACCAATGCCACCTTGAACAAAACCCAATGAGATCTTAACTCCAGCTTTCTAACTGCTGACCTAGAAATTCAGCTGTTACCTGCTCATTTGTTCAGCTCCTCCTCACTCATTGTAATACCAGTCCTGACACTCTGCAAGGCTGAGTGCTCCTTTAAGTGAAAGGCCAAATCCTAAATTTTAAGCAACCGGAAAGGCTTGAGGTTTTTGCCTGGTATTTTTAGCAACGTACTCCTTAGAAGGCGGGTTCTTTGTCAGCTCTACGGGACAATTACAGTTAGTCAGTTAGAAATATAATGCATTATTCTCTCCCTTTAACCATGCCGAATTTGCATTTTCTTATCACAGTGCACAGCCAGCAAGTGATCTGACTATTAAACAGGCCTGGAACCTAGCTACTGCTGACTACTATGCAGAACTGTAATCTGCAAGGATTAACTCAGTCCTATCCCTTTGTGGGTGATAAGGTGCTTTTTTGTGGTCCCAGGTCATTATGTTGTTTGTATTCTGCTTGAAACTACTTTGTAACCCACATAAGCTACTACTAGACCTCCTTCTTTTCCACACAGAAATGATGTAGACCTGCTTTTTTGGTCTGAGACTCCAGGAGCTCTTGGAAGCTTCAGCTTTTTTCTACTTATGCGTTCCCAGTAATTCAGGCCCTTGGAGCAAAACTAAAACAAATGAAAATGAAGCTGACTGGCTTTCATGCCCCTCCTACACACCTCTTCAGACTTGAAAGAGAGAAGATCCAAAATTGCTCTGGACATGGAAAGGAAATGAAAAAGCAAACAACATAATAAAGTGACTCTACTTCCTCCTGCCAAGCTTGCATAATCAAACCTAGAAAATTGTTTTTCTCTCTCTTTCTTTTTATTGTCAAGGTGATATACTAAGTACATTTCTTGTCAAACTTGTTACCCCTTCCCTCATTTTTCTCCTACTTTCCCTCCCTCCAATCTCCCCCCAAGTTGTACAGATCATTTCTAACATATTTTCTTGTGAGTATCAATGTTGCATTGGTTCCCCCTTGTCCTTTGTCTCATCATTCTGTTATTCCCCTTCCCTTCCTTAATTCAGATAAACATATATACAATACCAGGATATCAAAATCAAATACAGTGACAACAGGGGATAGCAATCTACCCTGCTAAGGCATATAGGCTTACTACTAGAATCAAACATACTACAAAGGTTTCACTTACTTTATTATTTCCTGATTACTTGTTTTATTAAATGGACTTAAATTCCATTAAATAAGTAGTAATTGAGTCAAGTAACTGATTGATCTGTTGCCTTTCAGCTAATTATCTGTTATGAGGTAGTTATCACAAGTATTGTTAGTATATTAGTTGACTGAACTTGGAGACCAGGTTGCCAAAGATTCCATTTCAGGTATTAGCCAGATGAAATGGCTCAGATTTTATCTAATTAATAGGTTATGAACTTGCTTACCTGTATTGCTGTTGTGCCTTCAAAGCTCAAATAGGGCTTTAGCTTTCTTGATGACCTGGAGTAACTTAAAGTAAGAAACAGAAGCCAACTCTTTCTCTGGAAGAATACACAGAACAGACCTAGAAGTTCTCTTGATTTGTTTCTCTCCTAGGTCAACAGCCAATTTCGTGAAAGAAATACTCTTACTCTATCTAGATATGTCTTTTGCTTGAAGCAATATCTTTCCATCTATTTATCCTAGAATTTAAGTGTATTGCTGCACTAAAACTGAAAGCCAATGCAGTTAGGGCCTTGTGACAATCAAAGTGCCCCAATGGTATTACTAAACTGAGTCAACTTCACACCTGAAAATGGCTAGCAGTTACTCTGCTAAAATACAGAGGCTTTACCAGCAGGAAAGAACATTTACAAGGACTATGAGCAAGAACTTGTGCTCAATGGTACTTTTCTTTTAACCATAAAGAGAATCAAAAGCACTAGAGTTTTCTTCCTTAAAGGAACACAGATTAATATGAAGAAGAATGTTGAAGAATCACATTCACTTGAAGGGACAAAACTATCTGACTGAGAGGCTGGGATGCTGTTCAATGAATGTCTCTAGTGTCTGTGAATTCATAAATTCTAAAAAGCCCAGAAAGCATGAAATTTGTTTCATAAAGCACTCATACCTGAGCAGTGCAATGGTATACCTTTAGGATCCCGAGTAAAAAAGCCTGTAAGAAAATATTAAAACATTTGTTTCTAAATGTCCTTTAAATTCTCGATAATAGAACCTGGATCTGAAGATTTGCTCTTATGTAGTATAAAATTCTGTATTTCTTGGATCTCGTTATAATACAAAACTTAGAATAGTGCAAACAGAAAGCCTTATGCTACTATTACCAAAAGCTAGTTATTTACGAATAAAAGGTTTTGCTGTCAGTACCTGTGTTAAGGGGTGTCATTTTACATTATATTTGTTTGATTTTAAATACTGCGGGACAGAGTGGTCATGTGTTATTTCCAATCTATAACTTAGGTAGTGTTAGTGTTAGTTCCTTGACTGGAAGTACACCAAGCCAGAGAATTGTGTTGATTTTTATCTCTAATCAACATCAGACTCCTTGGAAGTGAATTTAGAGTAGTAATAGGGCTTTCATTAATAAACTAAGTGCTTAAGATGAGCTGAGTTCAGAGGATCATTTTCATTCCTAGTGATATATTTTCAACTCCAACCTTTCTGAAATTCAAGTTGTGTTCTACTACCATATTAGTCAGTGTTATCCAGAGAAACAGAACAAATAGGGTTTGTGAGTGTGTGTTTGTATGTGTGTGTGTGTGTGTTGATGATGATGTATGGAGACATCTGGAAACAGGAAAATATCCAGGTACACTTACAGAGAGAGAGAGAGAGAGACAGACAGACAGTCAGCCGGACAGACAGACAGAGACAGAAAGAGGCAGACAGACAGACAGAGATAGAGACAGAGATACAGAGACAGATAAATAGGTAGACATAGATGGAGACAAAGAAAGGAAGATAAATTTTCCTTGAGTTATTGGACCATGAATGTATGAGGCTGCCAAATTTTTTCAAGTCTACAGTAAGTAGGCTTGAGATTAGTAGCAGCAACTATCTCAGTTCTAGTTTCAAGGAAAGAAAAGAAAGAAATAAAAAGCAAGAAAGAGAAAAGAAGGGGAAAGGGAGGAAAGAAATGAAGAAGAAAGAGAAAAAAGAAAAGAAGAAAATATAAATGTCACACTTTAAAACCAATGAGCAGGTGGAACTATATCTGATTCCTATGCCTACTTCCTAGGAAGATATTCTACTGGCTAGTGAAGATCTTCTCCCAATCCATGGACTTTCTATTGATCTTGTTAGCTATGTCCTTTGCCATGCAGAAGCTCTGCAGTTTCATTATCTACATTAATTAACTAATTCAAATGTTAAACTCATTTATAGACACCTACACAGAACATGCCGAATAATATGCAATCAAATACCCCAGTGCTCCATGGCCCAATTAGTTGACAAGTAAAGCTGACTGTTGGAACCATCTGTCACAGAATTTTGACACATGTCCCACCTGATACTAAGCAAATGCTGGGATTATATTGAACTTGTCTCCAGTGATCACAAAAGTTAATGTTAAAACAGGGAAATAGATAAAGGCCTTAGTCACATTGATTTTATTGAAAACACTGTGATTATTTTTGTTCATAGGGGTAATTAAACATTAATATATCTAGTAGACTTTGCTTTCTTTGTAACAGACTATGTAGGAGGATGCTTATAGCTCTCAACTACTTCTGAACTATTGATTTGGCTAGTGTGGATGTAAAAGAACCTTACAATTGTGAAGGACCATATTGCACTGACTTAGTATCATTCATATTACGTTGCTGAATGATTTTTCTCACAGATAAGGTTTTGAAATATCCTTCCTATTTCAACAGCAGAATTCTGAACTAAAGGAGATGCCATAGATAACAGTGAACCTGGGTCCAGGTCTCAAGCAGACAGGAGAGGACAAGAGGATCCCACAGCTTTTGGTAAAATGAGAAACAAAAAGTTGGCACTAAGCTGAGCCAGTGGGAGTCACGTCCAGCTTGTGTGAAAATGTATTGCTAAAAGCTGTCCCAGAATCAAAGGAAAAATAAATGAGCCATTGGAATCCTAAGAAAGGAGCAGATGCTGGAGAAATCCCCAAAAGAGAACCCAGAGAAGCTCATCATTATCCTTTATTAGTGTCATTCTTATCAGAACTGTATGTGCATATCTGAAGTCATCAAATCATATATGTATGTATATATACATGAATTAAGTGGTTTATACTTTACATTGTCTTTCCTATGTCCCTTGGAATATTCTCCAGTAGAAGAATGCTCCATGTCTTACTATAAGATGAATAAGACATGCCTATAAAACAGGCAAGGTTCTTAACACACAGTGCAGACTAGACAGTGAATGACTTATAAAATACAAATAGAATACGATCTTAATGAGACTTTTTTCCACATATAATCCATCAAAATAATGAATGTCAGGCCAATACATAAAATCAATAACCAGAAGAAAAGAATAGATAATTTTGCTCAATGTGGTACTTCTTAATTCTAGAAACAAATTTACTCCCCATAACGTTTTATACAAACCATTGAATATAGATCCCTTTGCTGTGATTAAGGACCCTCCAAATGTATTTGAAAGTAAAGAAAATTGTAGAATCACTTCACATGTGACCTTTTCAACTGGCTTTATGATGCTATACATTTTCAGATTTAAATAGGTGATTCTGGAAGACAAACTCTGATGTATTTGCTCAGGTAAATAACTACATCAGTGTCTAAAATTGCATCCAAATGGTCATTTCCTTCTGGTAATAGCATTTTATGTACTTTATATCTCTTGTTAAACCTATATTCAGTCTTCTTTTTATTTCTTCGTATCTTATCTTGTCAGAGCAGTAGGGAATTATTTGAGCTATTAATATTTCATTCTCAGAGATATTTTTCCTCATGAGGTTGTTCATAGTTCTGCTATGCATTCATAAAGTTAATCTAAAGCATAGGCAGTGAAGGAAAAAGTCTTTTCAAGAAAATCCCTATAAACTAGCAAAACTACAACAAATCAGTGGTGGCTACTACTAATCCAATACTTCAGACAGACTCCCAGTGTGTATTTAGGAAGAAGATTGGCATTTCATGGTAAAAGTAAAGCAGCTTTGGTTTTGGAATTTTTTTTATAAGTTATAAATGTTGAAATTATTCAACTGTGTTTCTATGGATGGAACTTACCATGAATTCTCATAAGCAATGTATGTATCTCTATGCTCTATATTGTGGAACTTACCAGGAGTTCTCATAAGCAATGTATGTGTCTCTATGCTCTGCATTGTGGCGCCAGACATTGTGGGTCCTTTGTATTTTAACTAACGTCTACATTTGGAGATTAATTTTCTCAGCAACTTAAGCTTTCCTATTGCTTCTTTTCTACTGTATCTTTGCAAGACCACATGCAAGAATTAGTAAGATTAGTAAGAAGAAAAATGGCATCTGACCATTCTGAGAATACACCTACTTATATTTGATAGTCAACATAGTTGACAAATAGGTGAAACAAGCAAGCAAACAGGTGAATTCTCTTGCTTCTCTCACTCTTGAACTTTTGGATGTAAAGTGTTTGATATTCTGTGGACAGGAGATGGTAAGGGGAATAAAATGTGATCACTGATACTAAGGTATATCTATTTCATGGTGGTAGAAAACAACTCTCCTATCACTAGGGGAAAGAATAACTCAGGCAGAGGAAGAGACCTTTAATTTTTCAGGATTTCTCAGGACCCTTCTTCACAAGGGGTAACACCTTGGTTTTGCTCCTTGAAGTTGTGTCAAGCACTGAAACCTGACTGCTTGTTCTCCCACACCCCACCAGATATGTGTGACCATGATTTCATTCCCATCCCTTGAATGTTGTTAACAAGTCTACTGGAGAAAAACATCATTTGTACTTTCCATGTAGCATATCCATGTGCACATATCCCATGCCCACACACCTAAATAGTTTACCTACCTATTTCTGTAGCCTTTGGTCAGTTGTAAGAAGCAGAGTAATTCCACCCAGAAGGAAGCATACCCAAGCAGGAAAATTTGAGCCAGGTGTCCTCAAACAGTTTCTCCTCCTGACTCATTCATGCTAACAATCAAATGGTCTAATATTAAAAACCTTTCCTGTTTGTACTCTTCACCCATTTAGGCACTGCTTTGTTAACATTAACAACTGCAAACATTTTCCTTTATTTTTATTATCTTTAAGTAGTTGTATAAAGTAATTCAGCATGTCCATTTATGATTACAAACATCTTGATCAATATTGTCCTTTCCATTTTGTCTTATGTGTCAGCTAGGTATTGACTGATTTCCCCTTGAAAATAATGATGATCTTAAAAGCTTTGGAAATTAGTTATTTTTAAAATTAACACAGATTATGTAGCCCATATGATCATATATGTTCATTGTTAATTACTCAGGGGACATTGTTCATGAAGCGAATGATACTATTCATGTATATCCTATGATTGGATATATACCTGAGGTATTTTATATTACTTCTTGAACACATTCTGATCACTCATAATTCAATGACTAGAGTTATGATAGAGGGTGAAAATGGAGTTTGTGTAATCACTAATACATTTTATTGTACTTAGATTAAGGTCTTGTGCGAAATGAAAAGGTCATTACAGAAATGTAAGATAAAGTTGTCTGGATTTCTAAGGCTGATCCTGATGGTTTATGGAATTCATTTAGCTGGCTGGGTTCTGCTGGGGAGAGCAGTCAATATACCAAGGTGTTCTCTGCTATTACTTGCAGCTGTGGTACTAAATGTCTTAATTGAATGACATGTAAAATAAATAGATGGACTTGATCTTACCTTATGCTATTCATATTAATGAGAATGGACAACAGAATGACATGAAAATTAGAAATATACCAGAAGCCCAAACTGACGAATACTGACAGACAGACTGCTAGAAGATAATTCTTCAGGATGCTGCTATATTTTTGTGTGTCTTGACAGGAAAGCAATAACTACACTTTACTTTTTTGGGGGGGTCCGGTTGTGGGGCCTGAACTCTGGGCCTGGGCGCTGTCCCTCAGCTCTTCAGCTCAAGGCTAGTGCTCTACCACTTGAGCCAGAGCACCACTTCTGGCTTTTTTTCTTTTTGCTTATGTGGTGTTGAGAAATCGAACCCAGGGACTCAGGCATGCAAGGCAAGCGCTCTACCACTGAGCCAACTTCCCAGCCCCTAACTACACTTTATTATAAGCTATCATTTTAAAGATACTCACAAGACCCTATGTTGGAAATGAACTTTACAACTTTGTTGGAGTGGGGAGGAGTGAGGAAGGGAAGAGAGTGAAGGGATAGTCGAAAAAATAGAGGGGTAACAGTGTTTGACAAGAAATGTACTCATAATCTTATTCATGTAACTGTAACCCCTCTGTACAGCATCTTTACAATAAAATAAAATTTAGAAAAGAGGTTTATATAGAGATCAAACCTGGAAAACACATTGTATTTCTATACTCATTAAAAATGCTTACTGTGAAAAGAACAGGCATATTTATGCCTACTATAAAATGTTAGGATCCTACATTGTGGTCTCTCTGTCTAATAAAAACCATAACAGGCTCTTTTCTATCTTTTCTAGCTCTTTTCTAACTATTTCCCAGCTCTGTTTCCCAGGCCTTTCCCAGCTATGTGGAGGGCCAACGTGGCCTGGTGCCAGCCAGAACGATGAATAAACCTACCCCTTACCTGAATACCACCTGTGTGGTGCTGTTCTTACTCGGCTACCTCTTTATAAAAACCTAACATTAATGGTGCTGTGACTCGGATAAAGGGCTTAAAGTCAGGATAGGTGGGATTCCTCTCCGTTTGTTTTTTTCTTTTTGTCCTTTTTCTGTTTGTGTTTTCCCTTTTTGCTCTGAGGAATACCCACAGTTCTGACAGCCTTTTGCGAACCTGTCTGTCTGCTGCGGACACAGCACATCGATACCATTGCTGGCCTTCACATCCATGTCCACACCACTTCTCTACTCTGGTGAGTGAAACTACTCTCTATGGTTCTCTGTTGCTCAGTCTCTGTCCAGACTTGGCCCATGCCAGAGAGCTCCTATAGCCTTTAGCTGAAAAGCCGGTCACATCTGAAGCCGAGGACTCTTGGTTTTGGGGGCTTGGCCATTTCTCTCTAGAGGGCTCTGGGGGAAGTCGGCATGCCGCTTCTGCCTGGTCAGCTATCCTTCACTCACCAGACTGACTCTCCTACACATTTAATGGGGTGTTGCGAATCACGCCTGAGCCGTGAAACCCCTTTGAAATGCCTCCTGTGCTCCCTGGAAAGCCAGAATGCCTCATTTTTATGCCATTCTCAGATGTAGACAGTTTTTGCCACTGCAATGGTAAATGGTCAGAAGTCTGTTTAATTTCAGGCTCTCTTTGCTCTCTCTCTCTGCCTTTTATGTCCAACTTTTCCTATCTCTCCCTTTCTCTTTTCTACATTTCAGCTTATGCCCTGAAGAGTGCGATGCAGGCTGGGTCCCGGGGATGCCCCTGTAGGTTCCCTCTCAAAGTCTAGCCAATGTAGGCTTGATCTGTTTGTTCAGGTTTTCTTTGCATTCTTTCAGAAATTTGCCTTCTTGAGTTCACCATCTTGGCCACATGGTGGGTTAAGGGTTTGGCCCCATCGGGCCCTTAACCTTCCACCAAGCTTACCACTCCATCCATCTATTCTAAGGTGCCTTGCTAACAAGTTGCTCTTTTCACAGGCCCTGGTAAGTGAGCCCTAACCATCTGATGTGCTTTGTTAGCAAAGATGTCTAAACATTGTTGACAAAATTTTAGGATTTGAGTTTTGCCTTTTTTGTTTTGTGTTGTGTATTCTACTACTGACTGTGGATCTAAAATACTGGGCATATCTGTGCTAAAATTCACATCACATCTAATGAGTTTTGTCATTGCAGAATATTTGTTAGTCAATTCTTGATAAGAACCAGGTAAACTCTACTTATTCTACTTGATCTCCTTGTTGCTGTAATTGGAAATAATAAAGGGCTTTTGTGGCAACGATTGCAGTTCAAAGGCAGCTCAGGCTGAAAAATACCTAAGACTCCATCTCCCAACTAACCTCCAAAGAGCCAAGCT
This sequence comes from Dipodomys merriami, assembly GCF_024711535.1. Lineage (NCBI taxonomy): Eukaryota > Metazoa > Chordata > Mammalia > Rodentia > Heteromyidae > Dipodomys > Dipodomys merriami. Next base: position 74,520,061 of record NW_027202270.1, on the reverse strand, counting down.
GGAAAAATCGCTCAAGACTCTTTAATTAACCAGCAAACACTGCAAGTGGTACTATAACTCAAAGTGGTTCAGTACAAGCCTTGAGAAGAAGTGCTCAGGGACAGTGCCCAGGCCTTGAGTTCAAACCTCCTTGAATACCAACTGGGACAAGCCATCCCAGCAATGAGCACCTAGACACAGCCAGTCTGGAGAACAAGGGACCATGGAGAGGAGTAAGAGGAGATGATGTCCATCAGCTACTTTGTGCCTGCCCTTTCAAAATTAACCAGGGCCAGAGGTCAATAGAAGTAAGAAGCCTGCCCATCTAGTGTCCATACCTGTCTACCTATTAACTGGACAAGAATTTATATTCTTGCCTTTGTTACCTGACTTATCCTCTACCTAGTCACAGATGTTAGAAGTAGCCAGGGACATTTTTATCAACATTTTTCAGCCCCCAGTCCTTCCTCTTGCCAGTTATTTGTTCTCTAGTATTTTTTTTTCCAGCCCCTCAATGCTTCATGAGACTTCGCCAGACTTCATCTAAGGACTTAGGCCACCAAGGGACAGCTGCTGCTTGCTGCCTTCTCTGGGAGGGGACCAAATTCCAGCCTTTTACCCCTAATGTCAATGCTCCTTGTCAGCAGGAAGTAGCCAGAGAGAATCCACACCCTATTTCATGATTATTAAAAGGCTGGAATGTGAGGTCCACTCCTGGATGGCTAGCAGACTCCACCCTCCTCACAGCAAAGACTCCACCCAGTACCTGCATTACCTAGGCGACTGGCACACCTGGAAGAGGTCACATCTGCATCCAGTGAGGTCACATCTGAATTTGATGTGGCCACACCTTTCTCCGCCCATACCCTAGATAAGGCCAAGCCCAGGCCCAGACGCCCTTTTTTCTAGGTCTTTTCTAGCTCTTTCCCAGCTCTCTCTCTTTCCCAGCTCCCTTTCCCAGGCCTTTCCCAGCTGTGTGGAGGGCCAACGTGGCCTGGTGCCAGCCAGAACGATGAATAAACCTACCCCTTACCTGAAAACAAAAAAAAAAAACCAAAAACAAAAACAAACAACAACAACAAAAAACATAACAGGTGCCCAGGATTTCTGACCCTCAACAATAAGCCTGTGAAAATGGGTCATGGAGACATAGTACAGAGAACACAGACACCTGAGCCTTTGCTATTATCATTAATTCTTTTTTTTCTAAATTCAGGAGAATTAACTGATATTAAACCAAATTGTTAGGTTTCAGATAAAGTTAAAATCTCAATCCCTTTTAGAATTTTTAAGACTAGAATCACTTAAAATATTAGACACAGGTAGATAATGCAGCTTCTGGTACAATGGATAACCTTAATATTCAAAGTAATTACTCAGAACACAAAATGCAGTATAGAGCTGTGCTTACTATATACTGCCTAGAGGCCTGGACAATGTTTTAACAAAATAGGACAATGTAATAGTTTACAACAGACTAGTTCTTACAAGTTGAATAAAATTTTTGCTTAAGTTTCCATCCAGTAGATGTCAGCAGTGATCTTGCTGAGCTGACATAACTGTTTTTCATTCTTTCTGAAATTATTTTCCTACCTCTTTTTAGACTTCAGAAACTCTCCTCATCATTAAACATCAATCATTACCTAAATGCTGTGGTAGAATTATAATCCATGGGCGATAAATGTCCAGTGTTCAGCTTTTATATATCCAGTTGCATTAACCATGAAGAGGAAACTTCTTGCTTGTTGAGAATATATCTGACAAACAATGAGAGGAAACTTGAATCTCTTACTACCTTAGAGTGAAGTATTAATTTACGCTGCAAAGTCTTAGTAGTGTTTAAGTACCTAATTTAGTCCATAAGACCTAATTTAGTCCATAAGATTGTTTTATGGGAAACAAAAATATTATCTTATTCTTTCTTGTGGGAGGATTGTGTAACTAAAACCATTAACTTTACTCTTAACCTATTATTTGTTTTGAGCTGTAAAATGAGAACAAAAATAATGTGTATCACTGATGAGTAAAAGGATTTGGAGCTAGGTATCTTTTGGTTGTTTATAAATACAAATGACTCATATGAACATTGTTTCATCTCTTTGTGATGTAAACAAAGACAATGGGTTGCATACACCTCTCATGAACATGTAATATAGCCAAAGCTAAACTGCTACAGGCAATGAGATTTAAGATGTTAATACAGGAACAGAATTCAGCTTTAGCTACCTAAAATAGGAGATTTGGAAAAGGTTGTTTTTCACCACAGAAGTTTGAAATAGTAAAGGCACATCAAATCTAAACACAAACATGTTATATTTGAAGAAGAAAGAAATTTTTGAATAGAGAAAACTGTTTTCTCCTTTGCTCATTTACTCTTCTTAAGATTACCTATTCCATCACTCATTTGTTGCTTCTCTCTCTCTCCCTGACTCCCTCTTTTTCTCTTTCCTCACCCTTCAACTTATGTAAAATATGTTGAATATTCACTGTTCTGCTATGTATACTAGCATTCTCTTTCATCTTTTTCCTCATTTTAATGGACAAAGCTTGTAACCATTAATTAAGCCACCACTGTATCATATTTTTGCCTTAATAATTTTGTAATCAATACATTTCATAACAAATCATACGCTATGAATCATTTTTTTGTTACTTAATTCTCATAGGCTTTAATAACGGAAAATCATTACACAGCTGGTAAAAACCAAACCAAGATTTGAATGAATATCCAAAGCCTCTAAATCTTTCACTCTACCACTGGCCTAGAGAGTAATATTAAAATATTTATGAATTATAAAATATATTTTCCCGTGAAGTCAGAAATATTAATATAGAAAACTGATAACTTTTTTATATTATTTTTTTTTGCCAATTCTAGGGCTTGAACTTAGGGCCTGAGCACTGTCCCTGAGCTTCTTTTGCTCAAGGCTAGCATTCTACCACTTGAGCCATAGCACCACATCCTTTCTGTTTATGTTGTATTGAGGAATTGAACCCAGGGCTTTAGGCATGCTAGGCAAAGACTGTCCCACTAAGCCACAATCCCAGCCCTTGGCATTCATTCTTAATCATTTAAATCTCATGGAAATTTATTCAAAGGAAAATATTGCTACAAAATATGGCTAAGGATGAAAATAGAACAATATAAATCAAAATTGTGAAAATAAGGAATTAGGATGTTTTCAGAACATCTCAATTTCCAAAGTGATAGAATAAACCAGTTGTTGTATGTGTGGAAAGAATGGGGACTAGAAGGAAGAAAGACCTTGATGATTGGGTGTGTATTAGTGTATCTGAGAGACTACATATGAATTGAAACAAGGAATAATGAAATATTTTGAAAATAGTTAAATTATAAGATTAGCATTCAGATGCTATTGCATATTCTATGAAATATATGATTTTGTTTACGTTGAATGAGTAATAGTTACTTTAGTGAAAGATCTAAACCAAGAAAACCTATATGGAAAATCTTACCCATCTCTTCCAAGCGCCACTCTTGTTTTGTGCAGTGGTATATCAACAGATCATAGAGTAGAAAGAGTTGAATGTTTTTAATAGTGTTGTGAGGCTAATTCGCTGTAAAGTTATTATAATGTACACAAAAAATTACTTCCCATCTTGAAACTTTGTAAAATTGGAAAAACAAATAAACCATGCATTTGTTTTCCTCCCTTATGGCTACATTACCTTTATTTTTCAATTTAATTTACATATGACATTAATAATTAACATCCTTTAGAAATGCAGTACTCAGAATTGTACATCTACCCATGAGTTCTGTTACACTGCTGAGAAATCAGTGGATCCATGAACATTTGCATGCAAGCATGCAAGAAAGAACCAAATTAGTTTCCATTATGCTACATACACATTGTAGCATGCCAATAGAATTTTAAATTCTAGGCCAACTTTTACAGCTCAACTTGTAATTTAGTTAATTCATTCAAGAACATCATAAACAATAAGCTGATGTCAAGCTTGTAGTCAAATAAAAGATAAATTTGAATTAAAATTTAGCTTAGATTGTCTTTTTATTGACTGTTTCTTAAGTAATACAAAATGTGGTCTTTAAAGTATTTGGAAAATAATTAAAGTTAAAGGTTTTGGACAAAAATTCCGGTAGTTACTTTGGAAAGCAGTATGGAGGTTCCTCAAAAGACTCCACATAGAGCTCTCCTATGACCCAGCAATCCCACCTTTGGGCATTTACCCAAGTGATCACAAACAAGGCTATACTAAAGCTACCAGCACAACTATGTTTATTACAGCATTATTTACCATAGCTAAGATATGGAACCAACCCAGATGCCCCTTAGTAGATGAATGGATCAAGAAAATGTGAGAATATATATATATATATATATATATATATATGTATATGTATATATATATATATATATGAATTCTATGCCTCCATCAGAAAGAATGACACTGCCCCATTGGTTAGAAAACAGAAAGACCTGGAAAAATATATTAAGTGAAGTAAGCCAGGCCCAAAGCAACATAGGTCCCATTGTTTCCCTTATTTGCAATAACTAGTATATATATAGGACAAGCAGAAAAACTCAAAGCTATGTACAAAAGACCATATCAGATTATGCTAAGGGAAATGAAACACACAAGTGGTTTTAACTTTCTTGCTATTGTTTTGAATGTGTTTATAATGTACTATGTGATTTTTTTGTTGTTACTTTAGTATGTTCTTGCCCCATGGTGTAACCCATGTTTTCACTGTATTTGATTCTGGTATCCTGCATCTTGTATACACATTTTTCTAATTTGGAGGGGAAGGGAAATAACAAAATGCTGAAATAAGGATACAGGTTTACCCATTGTAACAATGAGATGTACAAGAAACCATGTTGCAAATGAACTTTACAACTTGGGGGAGAAGATAGAGAGGTTGGGGGGGGGAGGAAGGGATGGTAGGGGAAAAAACAAAGGAGGAGGTAACAATGTTTGATAGGAAATGTACTCATCACTTTACTTATGTAACTGTAATCCTTCTGCACAGTATTTTTACAATAAAATATATTTAAAAATTCAGGTAGTTAAGATGAAACTTAATCACCTCATAGTGTATTTTTAAATTAATTTCACATGATTAACTTAAAATTTTTTGAGGCCTAGAGTGAATATACGCTACATAAAACTATAATTGGTTATTCATTTAATGATATAAAAGTTATAAAAGAAGAAATTTCAAAAATATATTGAAGAAAACAAGTCAGAGACAAGAAGGCATATTGGATGAGTTCTTTATATAAAGTTTTGAGGCAGTTGAAATCAATTAATTAATATAACCAGAGGGAAAAAAGCACTGAAAACACATGGTCATCTCAACTAAAAACAATTTGATATACTCCAATCTTTTTACATAACACAATACTTAGCAAAAGTAAGAATAGAGGGAGCTTGATCCTGATAAAGAATATCTAAAAAACAATACAAAGCAAAGCAAAACAAAAACCCTATAGCTAACAAGGCAAAAGAATAGTATCTTTTCCTTCTAAGATCAGGAACAAGTATGTTTGCAGTCTTTACCAATTTCAGTACTGGAGATTCCAGCAGAAAGAATTAATCAAGAAAAAGAAACAAAAATAGCAACCATATTGCAAAGAAGGAAAGGAAATTGTATTTGCTTGCAATTGACATAATTATATATGGGAAATACTTTAATTTTAATATTTTAATACTTTAATAATTTTAAGTAAACTTAATTAATAGACTGAAAGCCTATCAGAGTAAAAAGTGAGTTCAGGAATTTGAAATATATGAGATCAATAAAAAAATTGTATTTCCATATGCTTAATTTTACAATTCAAATTTTTATAAACAATATTATTTACAATAGCAATAAAATATTCAAATATTTAGGCATAAACCAGCAGAAGGTGTAAAAAAAAACAGACATGCTAAAAACTAAAACAACTTACTGAAAAAAATTTTAATACCTAAACAAGATAAACATCCAATGTTTATGGATTGAGAGACTTAATAGTTAATATATCAATATGTATCAAATTAATGTAAAGATTCAAAGATAATTTTGTTTGAATTTCAGGTGATTTATTTGCAGTAACTGTCTATCATTTCTGCAAAAATAATATTCAAAATACTACCCACATTCACATAATATTCAGAAATATAATATTATACTTAACATATATATAATTTTAATAGTACTTCTAGTAGTCAAAAGTATTTTGAAAAATAAGAAAGTACAAGGATTAATTATTTTAATTTCAAAACTTACTAAACCTGTAGAGCAGATTCAACTATATGATACACATACATCAGTGGAAAACTGAAGTCCAAAAACAAACCTATGTGTGTATGTTCAGATACACCAAGACCATTCAGTGGGGAATGAACACTGGGGAGACAAGAAGGAAATATTTACAAAACGAAAATAAATAGTTTGACAAAATTGTAACGCTGTTAGCGGGATGTTACAAACCACGAAATTCTGGCCCAGATTGTTTTACCTAACACTGTACAATTCCTCCAAGCTGACTAGCATTGCCATACATAAGGACTGATTGTAGACTTACCATGCTGAGTCTTTCAAGAATCTCAACTTAGAACAAAGACTGTAATAGAAATGTAGTAGAAAGTGACATGTTGATTGAAAAATAAATATCACATTCTGCTTTTATTTACCTTATTTCCCTCTATTAGCTGAAATACTTCATGGTTTTGTCTTTATTTAATGATGATTATTAACAGCTAAATATGTTACATAAATAGTTATATATGTGCTTTTACACATGTGTATGAAAATGTATAATTAGTATTTTATATTATTTTGTTCATATTGCATTGGATGCAGATGAAGGTCTCTGAAGTTTTCCTCTAAAAGAAGTAACTCTTTTTTTTTTTTTTTTTTGGTCCTGGGGCTTGAATTCAGATCTTGGGCACTGTCTGTGATACTCTCTATGTCTCTATGTTCAAGGCTAGTGCCCTACCACTTGAGCCGCAGTATCACTCCTGGTTTTACCTGCTTATGTGATACAGAGGAATTGAACCCAGGCCTTTGTGCATACTAGGCAATCATTCTCTCACTAAGCTACATTCTCAGTAGGAGCTCTTAATTTTGGGTCCTTGACTTGAGTCTCAGAATAAGAATTTCTGGACAAGTCATAATGATAAGAGAACTTGGCAGAGCTTCATTGAGTAAGTGATGGGAATCTGCTTTGTTCTCCTTACTCAATGCTGCTCCTTTGACCCATTGACCACCCTCCCCAGGGGTGGGGGGGCCCTCCTGGTTCTCAGGAAAACCTCACACCTCAGCCTTATCTAAAAGAGCCCGACCTTCAGCATCGGGAGGATACCCCCACCTGCCAACCAGGACTGTTTACACTGGAAACCCCAAATGGGACAGTTCAGGCAATAAACCTCCAGCAGGGCAGGACAACGAATTTCCAAAGAAAAGTCTCTTCTTAGAATGTATAAAATCTTGCAACCCCGTCCCACCGCTCCTCGTTCTTTGTCTCTGGGACCCTTCTGGGTATTACATAGAGTCCCTCTGCAGCCATGATTAAAGCCTGTTCTGGCTGCTGAGGTCTCTGCCTTCCTTCCCTCCTTTCATTTGCTTGATCTTTCCTAACACTCATGACTCCATTTCCTAACAGTAAGCAAGCAGACAAGCAGACAAAAACCAGACCAATAAACACACAGAAATGCAGGGGCACACTCTAACAGAGTGTGGGTGCTCTCAAAAGGAGAGAGACAGAGTTCCGGTATTTTTTGCTCTTTATTACTTTTGGTGGTGTTACACTTTCTATCTTCCTGGCTCTTGTTTACCATTGTGGTTGTTGATGTTTGTGTTCACCCTTTAATGTTTTTGGGGGTGGGGGCAGGCATTTCTCTCAGGAAAGGATTCATTCTGCCACCAAACATACTAATTCCTTTTTTTAAAAAAATAAGTTTTTATTGTGAAAATACTGTACAGAGGGGTTACAGTTACATGAGCAAGGTAATGAGTACAGATACTAATTCTTGAGGTAAGGTACCTCAAGGTAGAAGACAGTGCTTCTAAGTTGCCTTCATTAGGCCTCGTTTTCCTTAATTTATCCTTCCTCAATACTATGTATGTTTTTCACACTGTGTTTCATTTGTGAAATGACAGCTTTTGAATGATAGTGATAATTTCTACCAACATACCACCTTTTATTGGTTAAGCACCATTCTTTTGTGTATATTCACTGACTATAGCTCACAGAAACCCTGCAAATTCCATTATTGCCCACATTATAGGATGATGAAACTGAGATATCTAGGAATACATATATATATATATATATATATATATATATATATATATATATATATGACTACCTCTGTAGCTGGAAGATGCAATACTGGGATGTAGTTGGGCTCCAGTTCATGTTCTCATCTTCTCTCTCTAGCCTGACCTTAAAAATTATTCTGGGAGAGCTTGAAGTCTTTCAAAAAAAAGTTTCTTATTTTATTTGCTTCAGGATTAAAGAAATGGAGATGTGAACTTCTTAGCTAATTCTCTTAGTTTCGGAAAAATCAAAGAAACCTTTCATTAAAATTTATTTTACTATGAAGCAGAGTGATGCAGGGATCTATGTCTATTTCTGATAGTTAATCATAATTATTTTTATTATACTTATTCATGTGCTTCAGCTTATCCATTATCCTGTGTCTAGAAAAAGTTACCCTACTAAGTAAATAAGTGATTGAATGAAAAATCCAGTGAATGATTAGGTTATTGATAAATCAAGTGACTTGTTACCACAAAATTGTGATGCTCTGATGAATAAACTATAATGTACAGAAGAAAAGTGTTATATTGTCTTCCTCTTATGGGATCTTACACAATTTTTTGTAGTTAGTACTTTTAAAATACTCTACCATGTATTCAAAATTCTTTGATTAAAAGTTGCCATTTCCTGACTCTTCAAAAAGCAAAATATCTCCAACTAGTTTTCAGTATCGCTGATTCCTTCAGCTTCATAAAAACTTTCCCCTTTCATTAGATTTCAGTTAGTCTTTGAAGAGACACTCCAGCTTTCTGGATATGCTTCCCTTTGTATCCTGTCTGCCTCTCTAGTTTGAAAGAGGAATGGAGAGGCTGCTGCAGTCCTGTGTGGCTGTAGTACTCCTCTATGGTTCTGTGCACACAGCTGACAGAGCTGAGATGATTAAAGGATCTGGAGAATCTGTGAAGAGCCAAGCATGGATTTTTGAATGTGTGAACTACTTGTCAAAATTTCCTAGTAATTAGGAGCTGAGTGAAGAAAAAAGAAAGTGACTGCTCAGAGCCTGTTAGAATTTGAATGTTGCAGTACTCCCTTTGAGATTTTTAAATGGCTTGAATTCGTTAAGCAGTCACAAAAACTTTGTGTTCCATTAGGAGAAAAAGAGTGGGATCTGTACAGTATCTACTTTGTGGTATCTTTTTCAGATGTGAGTTAGTGGTTGGAAGTGTGTGTTGGAATGGATTTCACTTGAATACCTACCAACTTAGTCTCCTCTTCCTTAAAAAAGATCCATCTGTTTATTTATTTGTTCCTGTATTAAATTCATGTGGGCAGAAAAAACAAGAAGTTTGGCAAAAACTGGCAAAACTCATTGGCATTGGACAGGACCTTTGAGACCAGTTAGCTTGGTTAGTACTTTTCTCACAATTTCTTCTATGTCACTTGGAGCTACTAAATACAAGTTTGTTTTTGTTTGTTTGTCAGTGTTTTCAAATGATTTTTAAAAATAATTTTATGGATTCATGTATTGAGTTAGTTCAATAAACGAATAAGCAGTGATATAATAGGCAATTACAAACATTATAAGGATTTTAGATTTGTTTAAGAGTAAATTCTTATTCATGAAGAATAAAATGTTGTTGTTTTCCCAAAATAGAAAGCTGGATTTCAACAAAACTTAATAAAATAAGGCACAATGTTTAACAGGCAAAATTCACATAGAAGATTAGTTAATACAAGATTACAATGCTTTGATGTCTTGGAGGGGTAGGAAGTATTCAAAGTAGTTTAAGCATTCTTTTAAAGGAATTTACCATTATAAGGTAACATTTAAATTTGTTACAATAAACTATATCTTATCCAGAAAATAAAACTTTATTCTTGAATTATATTGCTGAATTGCACTTATTTTTAATATTAGGCTTTAATTATATACTTAACTCAAAAGATTTTGAATAGAGAAATTAAGAAATCAGCTCATAGACATCTGACCAAAGTAAAATACCTCAACTTGCCTCTTTAGAAGATTGTTGTGGACAGATAGACTGATAGTTTAAAATTAACTTGAAACTGAAATGTTCTAATTAAATACTGAAATACTCATTTCCCAGATATTGCTAAACTTTTCTAAAACAATATTTAAATGAATTGCCATTTTTCTTTCACTCTTCCTTTCTCCCTCCTTTCTCTCTGTTTCTCCCTCCCTTTCTTTTTTTTTTAAATTAATTATTGTCAGTTATGGGTCTTGAACTCAGGGCTTACATGATGATGTTCCTGCACTCGTTTTGCTCAAGGCTAGTGCTCTACAGCTTTGAGCCACAGCATCACTTCCAGTTTCCTGATGGTTAATTGGAGATACACAATGGAATTCTATGCCTCCATCAGAAAGAATGGCATTGCCCCATTTGTTAGGAAATGGAAAGACTTGAAAAAATTATATTAAGTGAAGTAAGCCAGGTCCAAAGAAACATAAGTCCCATGGTTTCCCTTATTTGCAATAACTAGTACATATCTGAGGCAAGCAGAAAAGGTCAGATAAGATGATGTTAGGGAAATGAATCCCAGGATAAGGACACAGTGTTTTTTTCTTGTTATTGTTTTTAATGTATTTATAAGGTACCAGGTGATTTTTTTTGTTGTTTTGTGTGTCCCTCCCCCACTGTATAACCCCTGTCTTCACTGTATTTGATGTTGGTATAATTTGTGGAGTGGAAGGGAAAAAACAAATTGTTTAATAGGGATTAAGGTTCACCCATTGCAACAATGAGATGTATAAGATGCTATGTGGAAAAAAGAACTTTACAATTTAGGCAGGGGTGGGGAGGGGATGTAGTTGTGGAGATTGGTGGGAAGGGATGGTAGGGGAAAAACAAAGGAGGAAGCAACAATGCTTGATAAGAAATGTACTCATTTCCGTGCTCATGTGATTGTAACCCCTCTGTACAGTATTTTCACAATAAAAAAAAAAACTCATTAAAAAAAAAAAAGAGTCTCATAGACTTTCCTGCCCAGGCTGGCTTTAAACTGTGATCCTCAGATCTCAGCCTTTGCAGAGGTAAGATTACAGGTCAGAGCCACCAGCTCCCAGCTTTTATTTTTATCTTTTTGTACGTTTTTTATTGTAAAAATGCTATACAGAGGGGTCTCAGTTACATGAGCAAGGTAATGAGTACATTTCCTACTGATCATTGTTGCCTCCTCCTTTGATTTCCCCCTACCATCTCTTCCCTCCCACCTCCACAACTCCCCACCTTTATAACCACCCCCCCCCCAAGTTGTAAAATTCCTTTTCAACATAGTGTTTTGTATACGTCATTGTTACAACCGGTCAACCTCTATCCTTATTTAAGCATTTTGTTTTTTTTTTCTTCCCCTCCCCAAATCAGAGAAGTGTATATACAAGATGCAGGGCACCAACATCATATACAGTGAAAACAGGAGTCATACCTTGGAGGAGGAACATACAAAGCAACAACAACAACAACAAAATCACATGGTACATTATAAATATGTTAGAAACAATAGCAAGAAAAAAAAGATATTTGTGCCCCTATCTTGGGGTTCATTTTGCTTAACATCATCTTATATGGTCATATGTACATAGCTTTTGGCCTTCTCTGCTTGTCCTACACATGTACTAGTTATTGCAATTAAGGGAAACCATGGGACCTATGTTTTTTGGGCCTGGCTTACTTCACTTACTATAATTTTTTCCAAGTCTTTCCATTTCTTAACAAATGGGGCAATGTCATTCTTTCTGATGGAGGCATAGAATCCCCTGTGACCCAGCAATCCCACTTTTGGGCTTTGGCCCAAACGATCACAAATAAGGCCATACTAAGGCTACCAGCACAACTATGTTTATTGAAGCATTATTTACCATAGCTAAGATATATATATCTATATATCTATATCTAGATATATAGATATATATAGCTAGATAGATAGCTAGATAGATAGATAGATAGATTTCCAGGCTATGCTAGTCTAGTCAGCTTCTCAAGTAATTACCTATATGCTTGCTTGTTTGAAAAACACATATGATCTTATATCATTTTTACTAGAATTTCAATATCCATGAGTTCTCCATCTTTGATATTTAAAGAGAACTTAATATAGAAATATATACTTAATCATGTGTTTTATTTTAATGTAAAAATGCAAATGTTTATAAACTATCTGACTTTCATTTACCAATGTTCAATCATAAAATTGAAGCATTAGAGTTAACTTGGATTTGTCACTTAGAAGATTATTAATTGATCAGACAGGAATAGTTCAACTGAAGTTAAAATTAGATAAAGATGAATTCTTCCAATCTTATTTTTTCCATTGGATGACAAGTCAAAAAATAATAATTTGTTTGCATTAACACCCTGGAAGACACACACGTGTTTAGAGCAGTGGTTTTTCATCCAAGTGGTAGTTTCTACACTGTTGGTTCCAATTTAAAAACTCTGAGAGTATGTGCCTATCCAGAAGTAATTGATGCAAGGGTATGTTTTTTTTGTTCCTGTACTAAGACTTAAATTCAGGGCCTGAGCACTGTCCCTTAGCTTTTTTTTTTTAAACTAAAGGTTAGCACCTACTACTTGAGCTCTACTCTGCTTCCTGCTTTTTCAGTAGTTAGTTGTAAATAAGTTCATAGACTTTCTGTCCAGGCTGACTTTGAACAGTGATCCTCCAATCTCAGTTCCACTGCTGGACTTTTTTTTACCCTTTTTTCCCTTGAGTTCTGTACCATCCTCCAAACTCTTCCAAAGATGTACACTTGAATACATCATACATAAGGTATAGAAGACAGAATCATCAGAAACTAAAAACTGAAAAAAAGAAAGAAAAAATTGCATCCCTTCATATCTTCACATCTCTTCATATCTTCATATATCCAAGGTATTTTATATAGATATGAAGAGGTACTGAGGTGCTACAGCTTTGTCAACAAAAGTTTTTAAACTTTATAATTTCTATGTTATGAGCTACCACTTTTAGATTGTTCCTTTACTTGGGAATATCAAGCTTCCATTTTTTTTCATTATTATTATTTGATTTTCTGTGTTTCTTCACTTTATCAGAGTTTCTCATTTTAGTGTCTTGTATTTCATACTGGAGTTTGAATTCATGGGTGGGGGAGGAGAGAGGGGATAATGGGGGGAAAATGAAGGATGGTATAACAATGCTCCATAGTATCAATGTACTCATAACGTTACTCATGTAACTGTAACCCCTCTGTACAATATCTTTACAAAAAACAAAACAAACAAAAAACACTGAAAAGTTTTCTTACCATCATGATTCATTTAAAATTCTTATTCTGCGATCAAAGTCAAGGACCCTAAGTGAAGAGATCCTACATTTAAAGGAAAACTTCACTAACCCTCACCTGTGTCCTGTGATAGTATTAATTTGAAGTTCTTAGATGACAGATGTTGAGCATTTTTTTCAATATTTTTTTATTGTAAAGATACTTGTACAGAGGGGTTACAGTTACATGAGCAAGGTAATGTAATCTCAGCAGATGCGACCTCTTTTGGGTGTGCCAGCTGCCTAGGTAACGCAGCTACTGGGCAGAGACTTGGCTGTGAGGAGGGCTTACCATCCCAGAGCAGACCTTACAGTAATATGTCAGAGAATGTCAGCGTTCTACTCATGCCAGACTCTTGATTCCTGGGCCTTCCCCCACTTTTGGGCATTTACCCAAATGATCACAAACAAGGGCATACTAAAGCTACCAGCACAATTATGTTTATTGCAGCATTATTTACCATAGCTAAGCTATGGAACCAACTGAGATGCCCCTCAGTAAGTGAATGGACCAAGAAAATGTGGTATACATACACAATGGAATTCTATGCCTCCATTAGAAAGAATGACATTGCCCCATTTGTTAGGAAATGGAAAGACTTGGAAAACATGATATTAAGTTAAGTTAAGCCAGGCCTGAGAAACCTAAGCAACTCCATTTTACTTAAGACCCCATCTCAGTTCCACGACTTAACTCATGATCCACTTTCGCCCCAATGCCAGGAATTTATGACAGAAAGCCATGCACAAACAATTCTTGGAGCCATAGATGGCCTTTGCTTAAGGGAAACTATGCCCCTGAGTGACCATGAGCTAAGAGTTTCAGTTAAAACCATAAAATGTTCTGACCAACCGGTTCTTCAGAGTCCAAGGCGAAACATGCCATGCATACTGTTGGTCTAGGTGTGACTCATAACCGTTTGTGGTCAAGCTATGGACCAAGGATATTTTTCTGTAAAGGTCAACCAATCATATTTGCCCACTTTAGCTTGCTCTAAATGTTAACCAATCATGTAATTTCTTATGTAAAATTCCTTAAAGTTGTTTGTTCAATACTATAAAAACTGTGTTGAGTCTATTCTTGGGGCCTCTTAGCATCACCCGTTGCTGAGTGCATGGAGGACCAAGCTCGAGCTTGCAATAAACAAGTCTTTGCTGTTTGCATTGATCATGGTCTCTGGTGGTCTATGAGGGGCATCTGAAAATAGGGTACTTCAAGGCCCAAAGAAACATAGGTCCCATGGTTTCCCTTATTCGCAATAACTAGTATATGTCTGGTACAAGCAGAAAAGATCAGATAAGTGAAATGAACCCCAAGATAAGGACTCAAGTGATTTTTCTTTCTTGCTATTGTTTCTAACATATTTATAAGGTACCGTGTGATTTTTTTTGTTGCTTTGTATGTTCCTCCCCCACAGAATAACCCCTGTTTTCTCTGTATTTGATGTTGGTATAATATGTGGAGGGGAAGGGAAAAAACAAATTGTTTAAATAGGGATACAGATTGACCCATTGCAACAATGAGATGTACAAGATGCTATGTCAAAAAAGGAACTTTACAATTTAGGGGCTGGTGGTGGAGCGGGTGTAGCTGAGGAGGTGGGAGGGAAGGAATGGTAGAGGAAAAACAAAGGAGGAGGCAGCAATACTGGATAAGAAATATACTCATTACCTTGCTCATGTAACTAACCCCTTTATACAGCATTTTCACAATAAAAAATTTAATTTAAAAAATATGTAAAAAGATGTAAAAGAAAATAGTATCCTATAGCAAAAATACCAAGATCAATAGTGGCATTTTATCTTTTATTTTATTTTATTTCTGTTTGTTTTTAAATTTCAGATAAAGTAGAAAAAAGGTTTAGGTATTTTTTAAACTATCTACTGTGGCACAGTTGAGATGATTTCTGGATATGGGCAAACAGTCCTCAAACTTACTCATTTTTGCCTTGGATTTCTTAGCTTTTTCTCCACCGATGAAAACATCTTGTCAGATCTTGTAAGGACCAAGGCAATATTTACACCTAGCACTTTGTACCACTCATCCACAATTAGGTGGTAACGGTCTCATTTCTGCATCCAGATAGACTCAGTTATTTTTCTGGAAGGCAAAGTTGCATTAGGAAAATTACTCCTGTTTTTCAGTCTGCCATACTTCCTTTTTCTCTTCTCTTTTTCTATTTTTTTTTCTAATAGCATAAAAAGCATTTTCCTAATAATGGGAGCTGTGTCTTTAACATTAACAACAACAAATCCTCAGGCCAACTCTGTAGCTATGGAAGAGCCTGAGGGCACAGAGGGTTTAGTTCTAAGACATTTCCAAATTCTCAGCATTATGGGGGGACAGGGAAACTGTTTTTAAAACTTATGCACAATAGCCCTTGGTTAATGTGGACTGCTGATAAAGCAGCTTAAAAGGCTGCTGCTCTTTGATTCCCTATTGCCCTCCTGGCACTTCACTGTTTTACCCTAGGGTGAACCTTTTGTGGGTGACTGTCATTAAACTCCCACTGTTTGTTCATTGGCGTTCCAGCAGCTTTCTATTTGATAATTCTTCTTGTTTTATATGCTAAGTTGAAAAACAATTCACCTTAACAAGAGAGAGAGAAAAAAATCTTCCAGTGATTAAAGACTAACCCTCAGGCATTAACAACACAGCAGTGCTTCTGGGTGGTAGAGCACTAAACTCTAAATTGAATACCTCATCCAAAGACCCACCTAATCCTTTGCCTTCACAAAATCACTTAACGTCTGCCTCCTAAGCAGCTTTGCAGGCTGAAGCGTCAGAGCCTGGTGCTCTCAGGAATGAGTAGAAATGTTTTCACAGGAAAGGAGAAAGCTTAGAGTTCTGTGTCCAGTTTAGAAGCCAAGCAGAACCTAAAAGATCAGCTTCCCTCAGAAATGCTATAGAACCAGGCTGATCTGGATTTCTCATTAGGTAACCCTTTCT
Source organism: Dipodomys merriami (assembly GCF_024711535.1). Taxonomy (NCBI): domain Eukaryota; kingdom Metazoa; phylum Chordata; class Mammalia; order Rodentia; family Heteromyidae; genus Dipodomys; species Dipodomys merriami. The sequence goes on along the minus strand of NW_027202270.1, from coordinate 74,503,594 downwards.
TCTTAATGTACCCAAAGGACAGAAAGAGTGTGAATTTTTTTGTTCAATAACAAAACAAATACTTGTATTGAACGTTTAGATTCAACGAAGATAACAATGATTTGAAAGCTAAGTGTGGAAATAGGAAAACATATAGACTGTAACACTCACCCACCACCACTTACCTCTGAGACACTTGCTCAGATCTTGGACCTCTCTGAGCCTCAGCTTCCTCAGTTGTAAAGTGGAATGTTTAGCCTGGAGAATTTTTATTAGTATCAAAGATAATAAGTGTAGTAAACTTAACACAGTGTTTAGCACATAGTAGGCACCAAACAAATAATGATTTTGATTTCATTACAATTTATAGATTGCTTTTTCAGGTCAACAGTAATAATTAGACAATGTTAAAAAAAAAACCAGAATCAATTTATCAATTTTAGCCATGCAAAAAAAGGTTAGGTTTAGGAGTATACAAAAATCATGAATTGTTGAGAAATTGTATGTTATAAATATTCAATAGAAATTTGAATTGTCTTGATTCATATAGAAAATAAAGAACATTTCTCCTAACACACAAAATAAGTCAAACCATTCAAATTATGGGGGCAGGGATGGGAAAGATTTCCATGACCTGCAAGAGGAGAGCCGAAGTTGCTGCTTAAGCCAGTCAGCTTCAGCTCACTGAAAGGGCAGAAGTGAAATTAAAGAAAGAAGGTGATCCCTGGGCAATTTTTGTGGCCATTACCTTGTAATCACCTTGTCATTCAGAATCAGTGCTACTGAGATTTAGAAATGTCCTCATGCATTACATTTCCTCTCTCTCTTATATTCTGTTCTCCCCTGACTACCATAAATTTTAGAAGTATTGTAGAGAATTTTAGGTTGCAAGGAATTATTGCCAGGCATTACAGTATCTGATCTTAATACCAATACTCTCTTACTGACATACTGGGTGACATTTCCCCAATTCAAGGCAAAGGCTGCAATAATGGAAGCTGATCAAAGCTTGCACATATGGGACCAAAGCACCGAACAACTCATTACTCTCTAATTGTCACTTGAGTCCAAACTCTTCCTGAGGGTAGTTTTGCTTCACTCATCAGAACTCCAGGCCATGTTGCTTCTGGAATTCACAATTGGAATTTAAAAAAATATATAACATGAGACATTGTTAGAGTAACTATGTTTATAAAGGATGCATGCTGTTCCCACAAAATTTGACATTCTTTTGTCCCCTGCAAACAGCATTTTAAGGAAAGTACATTCATTATTTATCTCACACACACAAAAGCATGTACACACTTTTTTTTCTTAAAGGCTAAATCTAAAATTTCAGACTCTTCATAGCTCACAGAACAGGGTCAAGTAAAGTGCATACAAAAGAATGTTCTTCACCACTTACTTTCTCTAATGGGTATGACTTCTTGTTATTTTCATGTATAGATTAGAGAATAAATAAGTTAAAATGTGTGTGTCCAAGAAGTACCAGTTTTCCTCAGTTGTTTTCATAAAAGCACTGGTAATGTATAGCACTTAGGTCAAATCTTAAATCTCTCAGAATAGATAACAATCTCAAACTCAAAAAATGTTTTAAGTGTACATTGTCTGCCAGCCACTAGTGATAAAAAGGTACATCAAATTTGGTGCATACTTTCCAGAAGAAGGTCAGCTCTTGACAATAATGAACTCAAGAAGGACAATTCAGGCAGTGTTGCCCCATGTCTGAGACTGATTGGTTTGCATACTAAAGATACAAAGAAATCTATCCCTGTTCTCTAGCAATTGGTTAATGGAGGGAGAAGGAACAGTCTCTTCAAGGTCAGCAAGGCCCCACAAGTCACTGAACTAATAACTGGCAACAAAAACAAAATTAGAACCCAAGTTTGACAACACAGCACACATTCTCTTCATCATTTGCTAGATTTCCCAGAAGAATATCTCAGTATCCCTTTATCCAATAAATGCTCTATCCAGCTTACTCATGCTAAAGTTTACATTCTGCAATATAGGATACTAACTTTCTGTCCACACTGTTACACTAAATTAGAGGTGGCCATTGTTTTGGATTCAGTTCCTACACTGACAGGCTCCAACAGAGCAGACCAAACCAAAATGGTTTGTGAAATGCCACATCACTAAACTGAAACTCAGCAAATACAGAGCAGTTTTGCAGCTCCCCCCCCCCCAATGAACTTCAAGTCTATCTGACTCAGTGTAACAAAGAAGTCCCCTCTGCTTTAACCTTTGCAACAAATAAACAAACAAACTTGAAATATTGATGCCACCTAATCAACATTTTATCCATTCTGCTTCCTAGATCCACTTTAAGAGTCAACTGTTCTCATGTTGCCCAGTGGTAGTTCCCATTCTATTTTGTAGAATGAAGACTGCTCTGTTCAAGAATAACAAGTAAACCAGGCACCTGTAATACTAACGCCTGTAATCCTAGCTACTCATGAGGCTGAGATCTGAGGACCTTGGTTCAAAGCCAGCCCAGGAAGGAAAGTCTGTGAGACTCTACTCCAATTAACTACCAAAAGCTGGAAATAGAGATGTGGCTCAAGTGGTAGAGTGCTAGCCTTGAGGGAAAAAAAGGCAAAAGCTAATTAGGTCTATCTAGATTTGTTGTAATTTTTTCTTTTCTAGTAACTATAAACTGAGATAGGCTATGTCCTTTGGACCTATTTTTTGCTACATTTACTGATGAGTTCTTTTACTTTAGGTAAATTACTAAAACTTACTGTGCTTTGTTTTCTATGTTCAAAGAAATAATAATGCTCACCTTGAATAGTTTTAGAGATAGGAATACTTCTTAGCATAGTTCTGGAACATAGTTAGTCATCTTTATGCACTATTTGCATAAGCATTACCCAGAAAAGTTCCTTGTCTGTGGTATCCTTATCAACAGAGAAACATTAATACATAGAAAAAACTACTCTAATTAGGATAATACTAGTGATGTTTTTGATTGATAGAAAAATGCCAGTATTCTTCTGAGTAAGATTATTTTCCTAAACTCTAAACAAATGCATAGCAACCCAGACAGATTTGAAGAAATAGTCTGCTATCTAGTTTTTTTTAATATCTTAGAATAAATGTCTCTTTAAAAAAAATCTCTACAACAGCCAGAATTATAGAGGGACGTATATTCAATTTCCAGTACAGAACTCCCTTTGCCTATATTGTATGCATGTTTGTATGTAAATAAAATTGCATCAACATATAAGATTATTAATTGAGATATAAAAAATAAATTTCTCTGCAAAACTTGCACTTATCACTTGAGGCTGGTGATCCCAATGGCAAATGCCAAATGCAAAGTATCAGTCACAAAACTCAAGGGATGGAACACCTGGACCTGATTTGTTCCATTGTTCTTTCACCCAACTCCTACTCACAGATCACTGGTTACCTGGCCAGTTCATCTAGGCTACCTGGCCAGTTCATCTAGGCTTGTAGCCTGAATTGCTGAGTAAATGGAGATGGTATTCATTTATCACTTACTAAGGAGGTAAAGGGTTTAGGGGATGGATTATGTTTTTTTTTTCTTGCTTATGATGCTGGCTCATTCCGGAAACATTAGTGTCTGAACACCCCCTCAAAAAATTAACTACATTCAATTCTTAATTTCATTGTATCACTATTTTCGAAACTGACCTATTGTTTGGTTCTAGAGTGTCTATTAATGACAGGGCTAATTCTTCCTAATGAGCTAACACTTCAGTTTAAGCAACTGTCCTCATGCTTTTGCCTTCCTCTGCACTTTCAAGCCTCTGGTTTTTGTTTTCAGAAGAAAGCCTGTTAAGGCAAAGTGAGAAGCTTCAGAATTAAAATAAAATGTTCATTTACTTTTAATATGCTACATTGACTTTATGAAGTGATAAAAAATTTATGGATTTATGCTATCAAAAATGAAATAGAGCCTGTTGCATTTTCCCCCTGAAATGATAACAAAAAAAAATCCTGAAGTGGTAATACAATGTATAAAATTGGAGTTAGATTTATATACTTAATGCCAGGAAAATAAGATTTAAAAAATTCCTCTTAAATCCTCTTTGTTAAATTTGTGTCTTCCATAGAGATTAGCACCAGTTTTTCGTGTTACTATGGAGGATCTGTCTCAGGCACCATCAAATGTTCTTTTGATTTCTTTATTGGCAAGCTATGGATATCAATTTCTGTGTTATCTAAGTCCCTTCGTGGGTCAGGTAAACTAAAGAAAGTATGTAAGAAAAGATGTATCTTATTGGATTCCTGAACCCTTAGAATAACAGTAAGCAGTTTGCTGAACTGTTGATGTCTGGGAAAGTGATTTCATTTAGCTTAGCATACTATATTTGAAGCAAAGTTTAGTTTCTTATTTCCATATCTATATACAGGAAGAGTAGGAGTCGCATGAATGGGGTTTTTATGGTGGTATAGCCATGAGTCCAAACCTTGTTAAATGATGAAGTGTGTCTACATTTCAGGGCATATTTTGAGGTTTCCCTGAGCTATAATTATCATGAACAAACATAAATAATAGGATCTCTACACTGGACAAATGGTATTTTTGCTTGCTACAGTTTATTTAATCAGTAAGTATGAAAGCCCCCTTGTTTAAACTTGAATTTCAGCTTAACAGTGATACTTTCTTAATCTTTTTTACATTTTACATATTTACATATCATATTACATATTTGCACCAAAATCACATAATATTTGAGTCATACTTATAATAAAATTTTTCATTGTGAGCTGAAATTGTGATTTAAATGAGAGCTCTAAATTTTCTCCAACCATTCTATGATTATCCAATCTATCCATGTGTGAGAAAATCTGAATTTTTCCTAAGAAATCACTCTTTTCCTCAATCTAATTCCAGATGCCTCCAGTGTAGTGCTTCCTGTCTTGGCACTGAGCAAAAATAGGACACAGATTTGGTTGAATGGGCAGCAAGTTCATCTTGTTGCTGTTTTCTTTTCAAAGCTGACTATATGACTATGGTGGTCAGAATAAACTCAATCCTAGTACTCAAACAACTCAGAAAGATAAATTTACTTTCAGTCAAGATTAGTGAGCCTCAAGTTGAGGCCAAGAGTTGTTGACAACTATTCTGAACTCAACTGGAGAAATTGGTAGAGAACTGAGCAAGGGTGGTACAGCTCAGGCCTCAGACTGGACTGTGAGAGTATATACTGATGGCAATGTCTGAGCCTTTGTGTTTATATGTGCCTCCAATCAGTCTACTATGTATTTCTGGTTATACAAGCTTGTTTTACAAGCCACTTTCTTGCTTACTCCATTTTGAGTGGGATTTTTTGTCATTCACAACTAGTACTGTTCTGTAAAATTACAGAGTACAATCAAATTTTGAGGGAATCAAATGAAAACCTAAGTGTCACCTGTCTGTCACAAATATTTGTGAAGCTTCCATTTCACACTCTCTGCCCACTTTTAGTCTTTTTAAAGCACACATAACCCTAATGCCACCAGCCATGATATATGAGAGACATCGATGGAGTCACTTAAATTTATCACAGTATGACAAAGGAACAAGTTCTTCTTAATAACTATGGGTTTAGGCATATGTTTTTTTTAATGAAGGGAACCATTGCTCTTTATTTCTTCTGTAGGCAAGATATAATGGCTTCTTTCCAGCTATATGAAAAGCAAATGCTGACTTATTGATAAGTAAGGCTCATAATGCTAAAATATGAGAAGCTTTAATCTTCTTGGGATCATGCAATATCACCATAATTACTAGCTGGACTGGAATATTTACTTTCCTAAGAGTTTGTAGGAAAGATAATGATTTACACATTTCTGCTAACTTATATGCATCGGGGGAAGCAAGCTGATCTTCATTCTGAACATTAAGGATCTGTGCTAAATTATGCACATAATTCAGTGTAGTTTAGTGTTTTTACTGGGAAATTCAGTGACAAAACATACAATAGCAAAGAGTGAAGAGACCTAGTGCTAGGAAGAAATGCTTAAATATTGCCTATATGGGAAGAATAATCATAATATATTCTGACAAGTTACAACAGAGTACTGGCTTTTCTAATTATAATTATTTTACTTTTAGATTTTATAATCTTGCAACATAAGCAATGATTCATATTGAAGGCTTTGGAGTTAGGTAAACTTGGAAAAAAATCCAAATCTGACAATTGATTGCTCCCTGGTGTTATAACTTCAGTGAAGCAGGTTGGCATGAGACCTAGGGTTAAGATATGATGGGTATCTAGAAAAATATTTGGAACAAGATAGATGTTACAATGTAATGGGATGTAGAAGTAATTGATTCATGAGTATGTTAGGTTTTTATTGGCTGGTGCCTAGAAGATGGTTGTCAAAGCTAAAAGTCAGCAATTTTTGCATGATTTTTTATTCTAAAAATACTGAACAGAGGGGTTACCATTACATGAGCAAGGTAATGAGTACATTTCCTATCAAGCATTGCCTCCTCCTTTGCAATTTTTATTCTGTTTTTTTCTCACTGCCTGATAGAGGACCATGCTACCACCCATAGTTTTTTTTTCCAGCTACATTTCAAATAATCATCAGACCAAAAATCCAGGCAGAGATAATTACATTTCAATATTTTTGAAACACTTTTTCTAGTCCCAATTACTTCCTCGAGCTTTTCTATAGTCTCTTCTCAACTGTTCAGTAACTATGAAGTTGACAATGTAGATTCTAGTATAATATTGTTTTTTATATTTGATACATGTCTATTCCTTACAAATATTTAATTAGAGAAATAAAAGTCTAACTTGTTTGTTAGGACACAATAGTAAGAAGAGAACCTGGAGCCCATAGGCATCACAATAATATTCCATTGAATGTAGCAGGGTAGATTATTTATTGGCAAAGAGCACAGAGCAAAATTCATGAATAGGAACTAGGTATTTAAGTGAAGCTGCTGAGAGGAAAATATAAGGGAGGGTACTTTACCACTTCCAGTCAGGAAGCCTAGTGTCAGGACAAAGAGCAAATGCCTCTTGAATATTTTGCCCCCAGAGCTCTAACCTTTTCTCCTTAATACTGGTCATGAATTGCATCAACTAATTACTTTGGCTATCCAAGTGTGATAGCATGTGAACCTTGGAAAAGAAATGTGTTAACTGTAAATTATAGTGTTAACTGTAAATTGTATAAATTAGAAACCAGTGTTAAGATTGGCTCATATACACACACACACATACACACACACACAGGCATACATGTGTAAATATGTTCACATTTATTATAGATTTATAAACTTATTTTTAGATTTTACATTAAATAACACTGAAAACCTCAAAGTTCCATAACTAGATCTTAGAAAGCATGACTAAACAATAAGATCATTACCACCCATCAACAAAAATAGAATGGACCATATGTGTCCCGTCTTTAACTTGGCATTAAGTCAGTGATTAGAAATAAAAACCAAGCCGGGTGTGGTGGCGCGTGTCTGTAATCCCAGCTACTCGGAAGGCTGAGCCCGGAGGATCGCTTGAGTCCAGGAGTTCTGGGCTGCAGTGCGCTATGCCGATCGGGTGTCTGCACTAAATTCGGCATCAATATGGTGACCTCCAGGGAACGGGGGGCGGGGGGGGGGGGGGCACCAGGTTGCCTAAGGAGGGGTGAACCAGCCCAGGTCAGAAATAAAAACCAAGTTTGATACCATGAGTGAAGAAAATTATGTACTTTCAAAATTATTAAAAAGTATAACTATGATCTGCACAAAAACAATACCAAGGGCAAAACGCCATTGTACTGAATTGATAGTCCTGGGCCCTTTCCCTTGAAGGACACATCCAACACTTATTTTCAAGCATTATTTATGCCTTTTTTCATTCTTATTGGTAAGTATACAAAACACATTTCTAATGTGTTATGATGGAATGTTAATTTATGAAGCCCTTAAAAGTCTTTCAACTTCTATAAAACTGGTTTTCAAACAGGCATAAGCATAATTTTTTCTGACTTGTTCTAGTTGTCATGTAAAGTGTCAACTTTTTCCTGCGATATTCACAGCATACAATCAAGTGTTTTCTCTCACATGTGAATTGATTTTTATAAATTGACACATTGGACATCCAACATTGTAAATGCATTTGAGAAGAGGAAAGAAAATGTGTGCGGGTATGCCAAGGCAGCTCTGCTAACATCTGAGCCCAAGAGAGACAAAAAAATACCTACAATGAATTTGTAAATCAAAGGGTTGATGTTTCCAAGCAAGAGACCAATGGGTGAATCAACCTCTACCCTTTCAGGGGTAGGGAATGTCTGGTCTGCTGGATCTATATGGCTATTTGAGCAACCATTTGGTATGTGAAGATACAGACAGGTCTTTTTCTTTCCTGCTCTCAGCAATTGGCTTATATTGATGATTGTGTATGACCCATGAATGATGTTATACATATGCAAATGATCCTTCAGAGAAAAATAGATTCACCCACCCCAGCAAAGCTGTGCTATTTTGTTCCAGAAAAATGAATAATGTATACAGATTATAAATTTCACACAAGCACACAGCTAAGTCACTTATATTGCTACTTTCAAGTGGCTTCTCTCCTGTACTCTGTGTGCACTGTGCACTGTCCCCATAAGACACCTTGAGGCCAACCTTTGCTGTCAGATTTTAAGAAATTCAGCTGCTTCATATTTTCCATAGCTCACTGCCATGTCTGCCTCCTGGCAGCTGTCAAATAGTTACCTGTGGGTGAGGTTTGGGCTAGAGGTCAAGCAATATAAACTTTGCAAAGCGAGACATCTCTAGTGATGTCTTTTGTGCATTGTATTTGCCCTTTGCCTTTTTTTCTTTTACTGTGCAATTGTTCCTTTTCTTTGAAAGAAAGGTTTTATGCTGCTGAGAAGATACTGAGTGATCTATAGCTGGAAGGAACAGGCAGATTTTTGATGAAGCCTAAAATTCTAGCTAGACCTTTTCCCCTGCTACTTGGCACCAAATTTGTATACTTCCTAATTGCTAGAAAAAAAAAGATGTCCTCATAGACAAATTGAGTAATCTATATTTAATGCTATTAACCTTTCTTCTTGTTGATGATTAGAAAGAACCAAATAACAGACATGGTTTAAAAACACCAAAGTTCCCTGAACAGACTAAACTGGATTAAGTGTAAAGAAAGCATTAGTTTGCCAACTCATAAAGAAAATGTGTGCGAGTATGCCAAGGTAGCACAAAAACTTTCTTTCAAAGAAAAGAAACAAGTGCACAGTTAAAAGAAAAAGCCAAAGGACATATAGAATGCACAAAAGACAGCACTAGAGATGTCTCACTTTCGCAAAGCTTATATTGCTTAACCTCTACCCAAAACCTCACCCACAGCTACAATACACTCCTCAGCTTTCCAAGAAATTGGGGGAATAAATTAGTTCTGTGGCTGTGGACAGTGAGAGGGGAGCGGACAGCCCTAGATGTTATGATGAACGCAGGAGCTGCTTCTGACAGGAGCTGTATATTTATCTTTTTTAGGATGTATGTACTTGTGTTAATGAGTAGAATACTCAGAATTCTTTATTTTTCACTGAAAAAGGTGCTGAGCAGGGGTTACAGATACAGAAGTAAGGCAATTAGCACACATGTTTTTAATCATTACCTCAGTATCTCCCAAATACCCCTTCCAAATCCCCTCCCTTCAAATTGCAATGTTCATCTCCAACATACTGTCAAGTGAGTATCCATTTTGCTTTGGTTCACCCTTTGTGCTGCTGTTTCTGCAAGTCCCTTTTCTTTCCACATACTGAATAATCTTATATTCAAAACATGAGGAACAAAAAAACTATTATAAATGAAGATAAAAATAAAACAATAGAAAAACAAACTACCTACAGGGTCTAATAAAAACCTCTTTTTTCCATATATTGGGGTTCATGTTAATACATTTCCTTATATATGGTCCTATGCTCTAAGCAGTTGTGTTATTGAGTATCAATAAGAGTTAAGAGTATCATATGTTAAGAGTATGATAGACATATTCTAGTTCTTAGATTTTCTTGATCCATTCAAATATTAAGGGGCATCTGGGTTATTTCCATATCTTAGCTATGGTCAATAATGCTTCAGTGAACATTGGTGTGCTGGTAGCTTTAGTATGGCCTTGTTTGTGGTCATTTGGGTAAATTTCCAGAAGTGGGATTGCTGAGTCATAGGGGAGCTTGGTGTTTAGTCTTTTGAGGAACCAACACTGCTTTCCAGATTTGTTGAACAAGTTTCTATTTCCATTGACAGTGTAGTAGTGTTCCCCTTTGAGGGCCTCCACATTCTGAGTGCTCTAGTTTGCCACTTGCATCCTAAGCTCCATACACTCCTCAGCCTTCCAAGAAGTCGGGCTGGAGGTGGGATGGATCAGTTCTGTGGCTGTAGACAGTAAAAGGGGGAGGGACAGCCCTAGATTCTAGAATGAACACAGGAGCTACTTCTGACAAGAGCTGCATATTTATCTTTTTTGGGATGTCTGTCCTTGTGTTAATGAGTAGTTTTTAAACATTTATTTTAAGGCTCCCAAATTCTGAGTGCTCTACTTTGTCATTTGCATCATTTGCCATTTGCATACCTTTTAGACAGTAGTAGCTTTGGATTGAGTCTTAACTGTAAGTGTTAATCTAAATGGATAATAGTAATTCAGTTAAGAGCATAGATGACAAAGGCTTATAGTTGAGAGCAAATATGGTAAAGAGATGATTCAGTACATCTTCATGCTTATATGTCAGATATTTGCTCATTGTTAACATATACATCTTAATCTGGTCATGCTGCTAGAACAGAATACCATGGATACCATGACTTAAACAGTCAGCTTTTATCTCTCACAGGTCTCGAGATTGAGAAGTCCAAAGTCATGGTGCTGACACACTCACTGTCTGGATGTAGAAGAGAGGACTGCTTTTTGTTTCATTGATGACAACCATCTTCTTCATTTTATTTTATTTTATTGTGAAAATACTGTACAGAGGGGTTACAATTACATGTACAAGGTAATGAGTACATTTCTTATCAAGCATTGTTGCCTCCTCCTTTGTTTCCCCTTCCCATCCTTTCCCATCTCCCTGCCCACCCACCTCCCCTCCCCATGCCACCCCATCTTCTCCTCCACTACCATCTTTTTACAGTAGCTTCATGTGATTGAAGGGCAGAGCAAAGTCTTTAGAGTCTCTTTTATGCAGCCATCAATTCAGTTCATAAGGTTCTTCCCTCATAACTTAATTGGGGGATAGGACTTCAACTTACAAATTTTTAAGGAAAAATTATAATGCTTTGCATAACATCATACAATCCTACTTCCAAATGTCTGACCACTCAGGTAAGAAGCCAGTTCAGGAGTTGGGGCAACACTGGCTATCTGTGCACAATTGTATGTCACTCATTCCTCAGGACATTTATTCTATATTTCTGCCTATATTTCTTCAGTTACTTGGTAACTGAGTTTATTCCATCTAAATTCATCAGAAACTATCAGTCAAATTGCATCAGTAGGATTTAAGAGTTTATGCTATTCTTTTTTAAATGTCCCAATATTTTAGATACATGTTATAGTAAAAAAAATCTAAAAAAAGAAAATCTTCCCATTCACGTGTCCCAGAACAAAATCATTGCATCCTGACTTGCTGCCTAAATACACATTGTCTCATCATGAACAATACCCTGAATGTTGTAGTCCCTTTGGCTGTTCACCTATTCTCCAAGGTCTTAAAGAACCTCAGAACTTTTGCTGCTATTTTGTAGCTTTATTGCCAATGATATGTTTCAGCTCTGAGTACTTACGTGGCAATGTCATGGAATAATAGTAACATTTTTGCTTTAGCCACAGGAAAAAAAATATAGGAGTTTTTTCTTCCTTTCTGGCCTGTTGTAAAGGTTCTAAAAATTATTTCTACTTAGTGGAGAAAAAGGAAACTATTTGAAGGTATTTGGGCCTAAGGCCAGAGACTCTCATTAGACACAAATGAAGAAAATGACATTATATTTGTGTACAAGAGAGTTCAAAATATGACTTCAGTTTTCAAACATATATAAAATCAGAATTAAGAGCTTTCATTGAACCAAGACTTAGGGAAGTGAAAATTTTCCAAGCTCAGCCTCATTTAATTCTGAGAAAACACCTCCTGATAGATGATATCCTGTCTGGTTCATATTCCATCTGGTGTTCATTAATTACTGAGAGCATTAATGATGACACAAAAACCATTTTGCAAAACAATAAAGGGAAGAAGTTCTACAGAATATTTAATGCTCTTGGAGCTCATTTTATTCACCAGTTTTGAACAGGTGGGCCCATTATGCTTTTTGCTATTTGTCTCATATGACTGACTTTCACTCTCACAACTTTCACAATTTCATGCTAAGTGACAAAAAAGGTGCTTAATTAAACCTGTGTTTGGTAATTAGGGAGTCTTCACAAGCAAGTGCAGATGGAGCAAATGTAATTGGATGGAGAAGCATGGCAATCTAGTGCGCATTCATACAGAAGTCAAAGTATAGGTGGGAGTGCAATATTAGAAGAGGATCATAGAAGTATCCCAATGATAGATGTTTTTCTTAATTTCCTCTCCTAAAATGTGAATGATTTTGAACTTGATAGATTCACACATAACTCTAGAAAAGATGGAAAAACATATGTTCCTAAAAGTAAAGCTATTAGCATGGAGCTCATATACTTCAGTTTGTTTAGGGCAGTCTTAGTTAATGCCTTATAGCTGTTGGTTTCCACCTATGACCCCTTGGTTTTAACATTCAGCACTGTAGTTAAAGTGTCCTAGAACACATGCCTCCTCCCTTTTTTTTTGTTTCCATTCTTTTGTGAGTTTAATAGGTTCTTAGAACAGAAATGGAAAGGAAGATGCACACTAAATAAGGCCCTATTCTGAGTATGAGTCTCTGATTTATGTCACAAATGCATAGGCAACATTTTCAAAGAAGTTGGCAATGCATTGATGCAATGCATTGATTACAGGTTTTGATTTATGGCCTTATGGTGGCAAAGATACACACACACACACACACATGCACACACACACACACACACACACACACATATATACTTGCTCAAAACTAGACAAAAAGTGTTCAGTAAAACCTTTTGATTCCAAGTCTTTTCATTAATTCCCCAAGCTTTCTCCAGTTGTCTCTGTTTGTACTGGAGGACTTGAAGATGAGATCCTTGATTTAAAAAAAATACTTTTATTGTTATTATTAAGCTATTGCATGGAGAGGTTACTATTTCTTAAGTCAGGTAATGAGTACATTTCTTTTTTGGAGAATGTCATTCCTTTCTTTACTACTTTCCCCACTTTTCCCCTCCCATCTCTGCCCATAAGTTACATAGGTCATTTCCCACATAGTTAGACTGAATAGCAGGATTGCATTCCTTGATCCCTCCTCCCTCCCTTCAAGATCTTTCCTTCCTTCCTTCCTTCCTTCCTTCCTTCCTTCCTTCCTTCCTTCCTTCCTTCCTTCCTTCCTTTCTTTCTTTTTTGGAGTCCAGTCGTGGGGTCTGAACTCTGGGCCTGGGTGCTGTCCCTCAGCTCTTCAGTTCAAGGCTAGCACTCTACCACTTGAGCCATAGCACCACTTCCAGCTTTTTTTTTTTAATTGTATTTTATTTTATTTGAGAACCCTTAAATATGTATTTTAATGTTTTTGTTTCTTTCATGCATGTGTTTCTAACGCATTTATAAGATTATTTCTTTGTTGCTTTGTATGTCCCTCCCCCACAGTGTAACCCCCGCTTTCACTATATTTGATGTCAGTATAACATGTGGAGGAGATGGGGACAAACAAGTCGTTTAAGGATTCAGGTGGACCTGTTGCAACAATGAGAAGTACAAAATGTCATGTCAAAACCAGCTTTACAATTTCGGTGTGGGGGGGGGAGGGGGGTATAATTGGGTGGGGGGAGGGGGGTAAAATTGGGTGGGGGGAGGGGGGAGGCAGGGAAGGGAAGTGAAGGGTAAACAAAGGAGGAGGCTGCAATGCTTGGTAAGAAATGTATGCATTATCCTGCCCATGTAATTGTAGCCCCTCTGTACAGTATGTTCTCAAATAAAATAAAATACAATTTAAAAAAAAAAAAAAAAAAAAAAAAAAAACCAGCTTTACAATGTCTGTGTGGGGGGGGGGAGGGGGGTATAATTGGGTGGGGGGAGGGGGGTAAAATTGGGTGGGGGGAGGGGGGAGGCGGGGAAGGGAAGTTAAGGGTAAACAAAGGAGGAGGCTGCAATGCTTGGTAAGAAATGTATGCATTATCCTGCCCATGTAATTGTAGCCCCTCTGTACAGTATGGCCTCCTCCCTTTAAAGATTTTCTATAGGCTAAACAGAAAGGCAACTGAGCACATGTGGCTGGTTAGGCCCCAGGATTAAACAGTGAGAGAGGAGTATCTCCCTGGAGTAAGCTCTAGTTGATTTTCAATTTCTCAGCACCACTGAGCCCCTGTTAACCATAGTGGTAACTGGCTTAATGTATATCTATTACTGGCTTACCTACTTTGCTTGACTTAGTTCCGTATGCTCCTTCTGAGTTTTCTAGGATAATCTGAAATATAAGGCTTGTTCTTAAAATCTTGTCTTTGAATCTGTCTCTGAGGGAAAAACACTTGGCTCTTGTGGCACAGATTTCCACTGTCATCACCTTGCATCTGACAGTTTATTGGTCAACTTGCTTTATCAAACCAAAAGTGTCATTAGTAGTATGTTTGAGATTTATACTAGGACCTCAGGATTCACAGCATCTCTTAAACCCAAGACTCTGACTGAAATAACACAAGTGCCAGTCAGAGTATCCAGTCAGAGTCAGGTAGCCAGCACCACATCCATGTTTGAAGACATTCAGAGACTGGCACTGGACCTTCATGAAATCTACCATAGATGTCATAGAAAAAAATGATATAGAAAAGATTTCTCCCTCTTGCAATGCAAATTTATCAGATGTAAAACAATCCTAGAAGTCACCTAAGTTACAATTTCTCATGATAAGAGAAAAAAAATTATAGCACTCAAGAGCTCAAAGTCTAAAGGGAAAAGTTAGAAGAAGTACATGTCCTAATTATATACAAAGTTCTAAACATTAGTTTTTTCCACCAAAAATCACATTTTTTTACAGAAAAAAAATGTTATGGCAGTATACAAAATGTTGCCCACCTGACAAGCTTGTAAGAAACTCAGTGCCCAGTATTGAACTGGGGGTTTGTTACACAGAACTTAATTCTAGGATAAATTAAAGTTCCTACTCTTGAAAGATGATATGAAATTCAGCACTAATCATGCATGTACAAGACAGTTTAAATATAGTCATCCCCTTACAAATAAGTTTATTAAAATATAACTGATACAAAATGTTTTGCCACCTTAATGTGTGCAATTTGATAAAATTGTACATTTGCATATATCTATGAAGCCATCACTACAATGAAGGCAGCAGACATATCTATTACCTTAAAAACTTCCTGTATCCTTTTCTGATATCTTATGGCTACTTGGATTTTTTGCCTCTTTGGTATATACATAAACCATTGCTTTGCTATACACCAGCAACCATCAACAAGCAAGCTAAGAAGTCAGGAAAATAATCTCATTCACAATAGCCTCAAAAAATTCATAGAAGTGAATTTAACTAAAAGGTGTAACAATGCTGGACAATAAAATCTATAAAACATTGAAGAAAGAAATCAAAGAAAACATTAGATGATGGAAAGCTCTCCAATGTGATCAATCAACAGAATCAGTATTGTGGAAATGATTATATGACTGAAAGTAATTTACATACTCCAAGAAATCCCCATCAACATTCTAGTCATATTTTTCACAGAAACAGAAAAATAAGTCAATCCTAAACAAGGGAAGCAGGAATACTGAAAATAGCAAAAGCAATCATTAGCAAAAACATCAACGGTAGAGGTATTATATAATATCTGAACGCAAATTATTCTACGGGGCAATAATAACAAAAATGGCATGGTCCTGGCCTAAAAAAGACACAAACGGAAGGAATGGAATAGAACAGCAAAAAATAAGCTCATTGAGTTATAGTCAGCTGATTTCTGACAAGGTTGTCAAAACATACATTGTAGAAATAACAGCCTCTTCAATGAATGGTGTTGGAAAACTAGATAGCTACATGTCAAAGACAGGCACTAGATTCTTGTTTCTTGCCCAGTATAACTCAAAGTAGATCAATATAACTTAGGAAATAAATAGGATTGTATCAAACTAAAATACTTTTGTACAGCACAGGAAGCAGTCACTGGATTATTCATTTAACAAGGAATTAATAACTAAAACATATAAGGAGCTTAAACTAAGCTTCATAAGGACAAACAATCCAATTAGTAAATAGGAAAAAATTGGACATAATTTTCAAAAAACATAAAAATGGCTATTTAATACATGAAAAATGTATAATATCCCCAATTATTAATCAAATGCAAATCAAAGCTACACCAAGATTCAATTTCACTAGTCATAATGACAACTATCAAAAACACAATCAAAAAATGCTTCTAAAGGTTCAAGGAAGCTGGATGTTGGTGGCTCCTGTCTTTAATCCTAGCTACTCAGTAGGAGGATGAGATCTGAGAATCAAAAGCCAGCCTGGGCAGGATTTGTTAGATCCTTATCTCCAATTAATCACCAGAAAACTGGAAGTGGCACTGTTAATGAAAGTGGTAGAGCACTAGCCTTGAGCAAAAAGAGCTCAGGGACAGGGCCCAGGCCCAGAGTAGCCAGTAGTGAAATTAGTACAAGGGATCCTGAAGAAATTAAAATTTGAATTATAATATGGTCTGCTGATACCACTCCTTAATGTACATGTATCCAAGAGAATGTATATATGGATACAAAGGAGGCACTTGAACTACCATATTCGTTGCTGTACTATTCATAATAGCTAAGTTACAGAATCAGACTACATGCCCTTCATGGATAAATGAGTAAAGAAAAATTGAATAATAAGGAATGGTTCTCTTCACTCCAATTTCCTGTGTGAGGAGGGATATATTTCTCCTCTTTTTGGGTTCTCCCTATATTTTTCCATTATACTAAAATAAATTCATGCCAAAAGGCAGGAAAATGGATGGGACTTGTCATAATTATTCTAAATAAAATAAGCCAGCCTCAGAAGGAAAAATGTTGCATGTTTTTTCTAATATGTGAAATCTACACCTGAAATGTGTGTGCATGGTGCACGTGTAAGTGTGTTACGTGAGCATAATTATGAGACTGTTGGTAGGATTAGGAGAAGGGAGAGAGATCAAGAGATTGATATTAGAAATACTATCTAAGTACATTGTGTGCAGTTATGAAGATGATGCAATGAAACCTATAGCTAAAAGGTGTTCAAAACTGGAGAAGGGGTATTTAAGTATATTGTTATACAACAGAAAATCGACATATACATCATATAATATTGTTGACTATGGTACTATGCTATAGACAGATTTGTGGACCTAGAATTTCATCTTGCATAACTGTACCTGTACCAGTTAAATAATAGCTCTTCATTTTCCCTCTCTTTTGCCTCTGGTAACCACATTCTACTCTTGAGTCTGATTACTCATATAAAAGAGTAATCAATTAAGTAATAAATAAATGACATCTCATATAAATGGAATCATGGAGTGTTCATCAGTGTGTGGCTTATTTTACTTACTCCATGTAAATTTATATATTATATAATAATGCTTCCATTTTTGGCACTGCAGTTTGAACTCATGGCCTTGTGGTTGTTAGGCTTGCCCTCTACCCACTTGACTCATG
The DNA here is from genome assembly GCF_024711535.1 of Dipodomys merriami. Taxonomy (NCBI): domain Eukaryota; kingdom Metazoa; phylum Chordata; class Mammalia; order Rodentia; family Heteromyidae; genus Dipodomys; species Dipodomys merriami. The sequence goes on along the minus strand of NW_027202270.1, from coordinate 74,485,864 downwards.
ACTCCACTAAGAATTTTTTGCTGGTTAATTTGGAGATGGTGTCACTAGACTTCAGCCTTCTGAGTAACCAGGATTATAGGCATTAGTCTCCAGCACCTGGTGAATTTCCTTTGTCCATTAATCTTTTAATAGACATTGGTATGTTCTCTTTAATTTGGATATAGTGTATAATGCTGCAATAAAGATAGAAATATAAATGTTCCTCTGTAATCCTGATTCTTGTGGTCAATTCTGGAAATCTTTGTAACTTTTTTCACATCCAAGGTCCCAGATGCCAACTAGGAACAGTCATTGCTAAGAATAAGCAATCATGTCTAGCTTTTGGTATTTTTTTATGCAATGGAAAAATGTCAGGTACTGTTTCTATGTGTAAATTTATACAGAAACAAGTATCACTATTGAATTATTTGAGGAGTTATTAATAATGATAAAAAGCAGTGTTTACACAAGGTAGAATAAACTAGTCTGCCATGGGTTGAGTCATAGAAGTGGATTATAAAACAGAAGTGAGAGCAGGTGCCAGAGGTTCACCCCTGTAATCCTAGTTATTCAAAAGGCTGAAATCTGAGGATCACAATTCAGAGCCAGCCTAGGCAAAAACGTTTGTGAGCCTATTATCTCCAATTAACTATCAAACAAGTCAGGAAATGGAGCTATGACTCAAGTGGTAGAATGATATACTTGAGCAAAAGAACTCAGGGATAGTGCTGAAGTTCTGACTCCAGAACTGAGGATGTGGGGAATAGAGGGGGAGAAAGAGAAGTGAATTAATTTAGAAAATATTATCAAGAAGATTTCATTTCATCGGTGAGCACAAAGAACATAGTAGGCAGTGGTAAAAGGAGGTGATGATTGTTTTGTTTTTAAACATGATCTTCTGGAACATATTAAAAACCTAAGAAACTAAAATTGCCACAGAAATAAAAGAGGTTGAAAAGAATCAATGAAGATAATCAAAGAGGGAAGGAAGGTGGGGGTTGAATTTCATTCCTAAGTGGATGCCAGCAAAATAACTGCACTCAAGGGCACAAGAATGTGACAATTTCAAAATCAATTATTGTAAATGAGGGAAACCATGGTACCTATATTTCTTTGGGTCTGGCTTATTTCACTTACTATGATTTTTCTAAGTCTTTCCATTTCCTAATAAATGGGGTGGTGTCATTCTTACTGATGGAAGCATAGAATGCTTGATTTTGGTACCCTGTATCTTGTATATACATTTGTCTAATTTGTGGGGGAGGGGAAAAACAAAATGCTGAAACAAGGACACAGGATGACCCACTGCAACAATGAGACTCAAAATACCTATGTTGGAAGTGAACTTTACAACTTTGGTAGGGGGAGGATGAGGAAGGTAGGGGAGGGAAGGGATAGTGGGAGAATAATAAGGGAAGGGGTAACAATGCTCAACAAGAAATGTACTCATTACCTTACTCATGTAACTATAACCCCTCTGTAAAGCATCTTTACAATAAAATAAAATTAAAAAAAAAGAATGTGACAATTTCATAGCAAGAAGGTAAAGTGATTTCATCCTGACAGCATTTGTTTCCACAAAGAAATGAGAGGCTAAATTTTCTTGTGTGAGTTCTGTAAATGCAACAGTTGGGGGTAGTAAAAAAAAAAGTGAGAACTGACTAAAGACACTTGAAACAATTGACATTGCGCTTAGAGTTGGTGGCAAATTTATAACTGAAATAGATGCCCAGCTGGATGCTTTCTTCATAGAAATTGAGAAGAAACTTGTTGGTGCCAATCATAGACACTCTGGAGTTTAGCTAAGGATACCATATGATCATGACTTGGTAGGGGATTTAGTTTTCCTAGCTGTGTCTTATTGAACGGATAGAGAAGTTCAGTTCTGTTCAACTGCTATTTATCAAACACTACTGTTTTCCAAATAGGTGTTCTAGCTGGTGGAGATGGGAGCATAGAGGTTAACTACATTATATAGTAAGATAAAATGTCTCATTAATCACACATACAGCAAGAGTAACACATGTTAAATCATAAACGTTTATTATTTGCTTTCCCACAGGAGATTTACCTTCTTTAGAGATAGCATGATACTTCATTGTGGTTCATTTTTTGGCTAAAAAATATCCAGCCTGATGCAATTCAAGATTGATTTTCAAACTTCTCTTACTTCACTAATTAGTTATTTCCTTACTTGATAGTCATTCAAATTTTGTGTTGGTTTATAATAGATAGTTCATATTATAGAAGCAATGCTGGAAACTCTATTTCCTCTATTTTAATAAAGCAGAGCTCTAATGAGTTGTGTGGATGACTCATAGCTCAGTATATAGAGGACAGATCCAACCTACATTGGATAATAAGAATCTCGACTCTGCAGAAAAGGAAATACCACAATACTTTGGCATCCTGGACTGATCAGAGAACAAAGGGTTATTTTGTACATTCATTTTATGGTGATTTTTGTTCTTGCATTTGTAGGCACACTCTGATGAAAGCCTTTCCATTCTGAACTAGGGAAAGCCTTAAGTATAAAAATAAATCGAGAATTTTACTGTGGAGTTTCACTTATATTTCTCCTGAAATTTCATCAATTACAGAAGAAAGCATTCTAGAGCCTGATATACAAAAATTCATATAAATACATCCAAAAATGACACTATATTTATCCATTTCACTGACATCTTAGAGAGTGGAATATTGCAAAGCCATCTCATTGACTTTAATAAATACGTACTTAATACAGCAACTCTTTAGTACTATGGTAAACCAGGAACTAGAGTACATTCTATATAGAAGAGGCAAATGAACTGCAGTGCAGTCCCACTTCCCAGATCGTTATAGTCTTCCTCAGGAAAAAGAAATATATGCATGACAATTTAAGAGGAGTGTAAAATGACATCAATAAAATCCTAAATGTGTAGCATAAAAGAGCTCAGGGAGAAATTACCAGGGGATGTAGCCTCCAGTGGCTGCTTCAAGAAGCCGGAGATGCAAACCCTGGTCTCATTCTCTCCCATCCACTCAATGTGGAACTACTGAACTAGGCACACAGTCTACTTTAATATTTGACATTGCCCCTGACTGAAAACTTTGACATTTCCCCTGACATTTTAACCACCCTGTTCCAGTCCAAAAGTTAAAAGAAAATATGCCCCAAACATTCAGAAGTGTTTATTATGATTTGAACATGAAATGCCCACAGAGGTTCATGTACTAAGTGCATTGTCACCAGCAGGTGGTACTATGTTTGGGAGGTGCTAGAGTTTTGTGGGTTACTCTACATGGAGAGAGTAGGTCAATGGAAGTATATTATTAGGGTTTACCCTTTCCTGTATCCCTGTCTCTGCTTTATATGCACTATGGTTTAAAAGGGCTTCTGTTGCATGATAATGCCTCCTGATGTCCTACCTTACCATAGTCTCAGAAACAATAAAACCATAGACTATGGACTGAAGCCTCTGGAACTGAGCCAGAATAAATCCTTCCTTGTAAGTCATGGACCTCAGGCAATATGTCACAACAATGAAAAGATAGCTAGTATAGAAAAATGGTGCAGAAGCTCATTTACTGTTGTTGCTGAGCTTGCCTGTGTGTTCCTTAAGCCCTTGGAACTACTTTGCAGGAAGAATTCATAACAGTTTGTAGATATTTACTAGAGAAAACCTAAATAGGTGATGCTGGGGCAGCTTAGAAGACCAGAACAAGGATAGAAATGCAGATGGTAACAATGGTGCTCGATAATGTTTCAGTGGAATCTACAGGGACTCTACAAAGAATCCACAGGAATTGGACTAGAGGGTATTGGGCAACATTCCAGCAAAGCACTTGTCTATACATTTTCTGTGTCTTAAACCTTTGTTGGGGCTAAGTTTAAAGGCGATTTGGTTGGAGACATTTCAAGGCAGATCAAGGCAGATCAACATACAGGCAAAAGGATGGTGATGGTTGGATCCTTTTAGTTAAGTATATAATGAGATCTGTGAAAAACAAAGCAGGGCAGGAACACTTGAAAAAAATTCAAATTAATCAGAAAATTCCAAGTACGGTTCAACTGATGTAGGTGAGATTTCTGACTGAATGGATTAAAAAGAAGCCAAATACTTTAGGAGAACAGGAGTGCCATGTCCAGCAGGAAAGATGCCTTGTGGATGTCTCAGGAATTGGCCACACCCATCTTCCAACACATACCAATTATAGGCTGAAGGGTAGAAAAATAGTAACTCATGTAAGAGTTTCCCTTGAGAGGAACATCTCAGGGACATCCTGCATACACAGGGGTACTGGAAAATTGTTTCCCCAGATTCATTTCATCACACTGAACTTCTGAGACACATGGAGGTCAGTATGGAAGTAGTTCAAAGAGGTCCAACTGCCTTTCACGCTGGCAAAAGACTACAATGTTGTCCACAAGGTGCTGGTTTCTCAGGCATGAAAAATCTCAAAGAAGCTAGGCTTTGGGTGTCACTGTCAGGGGTTAGATAGGCAGCCCCTGAGAGGGTAATATATGAAGCTCTAAGAGTGAAGCCTAAGCTGTAATGGAGCTATATCGAGAGATGTTGCAGAAAGCTGCAGGGAAGATTGGAGTCAGTTCAAGAAAGACATGGTATGGTCAGACTACAGGACCCAATTGGAGCTCATATCATGATTCCATGTGCCTCCAATGTGAAACATAGTCTATATAATTTAGTATTTTCCCTGCTGAGTTTTGGGCTTGCTTTGGTCCCATCCGTCCTTCCTGCCAAGCATTTTATGTGAAAAATTCATTTGACTCTTATAATTGTTCTAAGAAAGGGAGATATACTAATGTTTGGGAAAAAACTAACACTTAGAGATATTAGGTACACTCATGCATTGCACTAAGACTTGATCGATAATAGGCCACATATACCATGGTAGTTCTGGAAACATAATATAGTTGAAAAATTACAGTCATATATGATATTGAATATAGAATTAAAAAATGTAGTGTAACGTATCACTCACATGCTTGTGGTCTTACTGGTAAAAATATGACTATTACACTTCATGTGTGATATATAAATTGCATATTACTTGATAAGGATAACAAATGACAATCTCTGCTGTTTCATTCACCCTATAAAATATTTCCCTTCATACTCCACCCTTCTTTTAAGACTGGTTATTGGTTCATATTCTCCTAAAAATTTATTTTTGTTCCAGTTCTGGGCTCGAACTCAGGGTCTGGGCACTATCTTTGGGCATTTGTACTCAAGGCTCAGCCATCTGTGTAGCAAGAAATATAGGCATGAGCCATTAGCACCCAGCTAAACTTTAAAATTTTTACTATGCCAAAATATGTTTTATAATGGACCACTATCACAGACATATTAAGTAGACGAGCTATGATGTCACTAGTGAGTCTAGTCTAAGCATATTTTATCATGTCACAATTTGAGGAGACTACTTATCTGCATTGACAAGATAATAGTATTTTATGAAAGGACCAAATGCTATCCCCCATCTTATTATATGCCAACAGTTTATAGGATAAGCTGTTGCAAGAATATTCCTTCCATGAAGAACTATTTTTAAAAATTTCCATGAGACCCAATGTACCCAAAAGGGTACAGCTTCTGTGGCTCTTTGGGATACCTTAGCAAGTCTTGGCAAGTGAGTTGAAAACTTAAAGTCTAGGAACACTAGTTCTGTGAGTTTTTTTTATTATTTTTTCTTTTTGTTTTGGGTATATTATTCCCCAACATCAGAAAGACCAAGTGGATCCACCCATTGGGAAGAAAGAATGCTAAAGAACAAGGATATTTAGTCAACATTACATAAGAGGAGGTCACCCTGTTGTGTGTGAGAACCTTTTTTCCAGTCAGGCCTTTAAGGCCTGCTGTGGCACCTACAGGGTAAGCCTTAATCTTAGCTAACCATAGAGGGGGAGCTCTTAGCACCCAGGGAAAGACTAAATAACACTCATGGACCCCTTGTCTTTGAAAGAATACACACTCAGTCATATTTTATCTCTCTTACTTGCTTATTCTTTTGAGAAGGCCATTTCCTGCACATTTTAGTAAAAAAGTTCAGTATTTTTCCCAGGAGTCCCAAAGCCCTAAATTTTCTTATCTCTTATTGTTTGAAGTTTGTGGACTCCACAATGTGCTCACCTGTTCTATTAATAGTCCACATTCTTCTGGCTTTGCTCTTTTACTTAGGAAGTATTCTTGAGAATTTGCAATGAGAGAACCCAGCCAAGGTCCCTGTCCTTCTTTTGTAGGGATGAAGGTGAGAATGGAGAGACATTGGCCCTTGAAATAGGATTTGGAAGAATTGAAAGCAATTCTGTATCACTGTTTTATATGAATGGATCTCCAATTTTGCTGCACATTACAATCACCTGGCCATCTCTAAGAAATCAGCCTTAATATTTCCCACTCCCAGACAATCTGATTAAAGAAGGATGGAACAGTCATTGGGATTTTGCAAAGTTCCCTGGGCAGTTCAGAGAGTTAGCAAAGTTTGAGTGCTATGAGGATACCTTATGCTTGGCTCCCCAGGAAATTACAGTGACATTTTGAATAGGCTGATAAATTTTCAAATGCTTTACAACTGAAGCTTGTTCTGGTGAAAATATTTAATAATAGTAGCAGCAGCCTCATTGAGTGCTCAATAGGTAACAATTGTTTCACACCCACTGATTCTCGTAACAACCACCAGGTAGATATTATTCTTTCAGTTTTAAAAAATGAGGACACAGAGAAATCTCAAAAATCTTAAAATGCATGGTATAAATTTACATGATGATTAAGAATTGGGGGGTCAGGATCTAATCCTAAGGCTGACTCAATACCAGCTGGTGTTATCCACTGCAGCAAATTTCCCTTGCCTGGGACATTTGTTCTAGATATTTGGGTTGTTTTAACAGTGCTATTTTGAGTTGGGAGTGGTTGATCTAATAATCACAGTCATTCATATTGTCCTACAGGATTTTTCTATTTGAAAATATCAGTTGTTACTATTTTTCTAGTGAGATATTATGCTTGTTTTTATGGCTTCCCAGATCCAGAGATCTCTTCATACAAGTAGTCTGAACAAGGATACAGGTTGACCCATTATAACAATGAGATGTACAAGAAATTATGTTGAAAATAAACTTTACAACTTGCAGGTGGGGGAGGGAAGAATTGGGGAGATGGAGAGGGAAGGGATGGTAGGGGAAAAACAAAGGAGGGGGTAACAATGTTTGATAGGAAATGTACTCATTACCTTACTGTAACCCCTCTGTACAGTGTCTTTATGATAAAATATCAATATAAAAAGAATAATGAATAAACTCTTGAAAGAAAAAAAAGAAGTAGTCAATAGTCAGGCTTAGCCAGCTGGGATCTGAACTTAGATAAGATACAAGTATCAGGGTCCACATCAATGAGTTTGAAATTACAACAAAAGTCCTGTGAGGCAGGAGCTGAAGCATGCAAGAGAGAGAGGAGGCAGATGAAATCTGTTCAGTTAGCAAGTTGATGAGGACTGGCATCACTGATGAAGATGAGTTTGATTGTAGAAGAAAGACTGTTCACGTGGAAGGTCATGGCTGCAAATGAACTGGGCTTGAAGCAGGATGAAGAATTCGATAGAAAGGAAATTATGTTGACTTAGATTTTCTAGTCTGCATTGTACTAATTTTTGCATGAATAAGTTCATCCTAGAGATACCAAAAATGCTCTGATTCTGAGTAAAAAAAAGGTGACCAAGATTGTACAGCTGTTCTTACCAGCACAGAGTCCTCAAGCCTTTAAGTTTCTCAAAGTTAGGTCACTCAAAATTTGTATGAAGTATCAATACTGGAAATATATGTCAATATTTCCACTGTCATCTGTGGAATGATACATAAGGACCTAGTAAAGGAGAGTAGGTCTTTGGCTTAACTAACTCCATTCGATACTCTCCTTAGATTTTTTTGCCTTTGAACCATTTTAATTTTTTCTCCTGAGTCTCCTTCCACTTGCTTGGGATGACTGGAGGGACAGGATTCATGGTTATCATCTTGTGACAAGGCCTGAAACTGTATCCCAGACAACGAGTCCTGATGTTGCCTGACTGACCTGGGAAGATCATCAAGAAAAGTTCATCTTTTCCAGGATGGCTCATTTACACACACCTCTCACTCCTTCTCCAATTCTTCTTTTCCTTAAACCTACAGTTAATGTCAATACCCTAAATGTGATCTTGGGGTCACTGAATCCATCTTCTTGACCTGGTTCATTTTATTACATTTTCTTTTCTTCTGACATTTACCATTACATTTCTTTAATTGGCATGTTTTATCTAGCCACACGTTTGGGAGATTAGCATCTTCCTATCTCTGCCTTCTAAGTACCTGAAAATAAAGGTATATACATTTAAATTCAGAAAGGATATTTATTTTCAGTAGGATCGCACCATGAAAAATTGGCATCTAATGACTTAAAAGCTGTCTTCATATCTTGGGGTTCATTTCGCTAAGTATCATCTTATATGGTTGTATGTACATAGATTTGACCCCAAGATCTGGAAACAAGAGGGTTTTTTTTTCTTTGTTGTTGTTGTTTTTAATATACTATGTGATTTTTTTTTTATATTCTTCCCCCTGTGGTATAACCCTTGTTGTCACTGTATTTGATTCTGGTGCCTGCATCTTATATACACATTTTTCTAATTTGGGGAGGGGAAGGGAAATAACAAAATGCTGAAACAAGGATATAGGTTGACCCATTGTAATAATGAGATGTACAAGACACTATGTCGAAAACAAACCTTATAATTTCAGGGTGTGAGGAAGTGGTGCCTTAGCTCAAGTGGTAGAGCACTAGCCTTGAGCATAAAGAGGCTGAGGGGCAGAGCCTAGGCCCTGAGTTCAAGCCCCACAACTGGCAAAAAAAGCCATAATAATACAATTGGGGCTGGGAAGGTGGCTCAGTGGTAGAGCGCTTGCCTTGCATGCCTGAGGCCCTGGGTTCGATTCCTCAGCACCAGATAAGCAAAAAGAAAAAAAGCCGGAAGTGGCGCTATGGCTCAAGTGGTAGAGCGCTAGCCTTGAGCTGAAGAGCTGAGGGACAGCGCCCAGGCCCAGAGTTCAGAGTTCAGGCCCCACGACCGGACCCCCCCCCAAATAATAATAATAATAATAATAATAATAATAATAATAATTTCAGGATGTGGGGGTAGGAGTTGGGGAGGTGAGGAGAGAAAGATAGTAGATGAAAAACAAAGGAAGGGGTAACAATGCTCGATAGGAAATGTACTCATTACCTTATTCATGCAACTGTAATCCCTCTGTACAGTATATTTATAATAATTTTTTAAGCTGTCTTTTCAAAATGGGGTGTTTTCAAGGTAGTAATCTAGGTCATCTGTGACTAGCTGTAATCTAGTTTGCCATTACCTTAGACCATCAATTCCGGATCGCATACCATTGCCAGATTGTTACCTCACTGCAGAATAGTGATAGTCTCATGAAGGTAGTTTTAGTTCTTTATCTTCATGGTAAATAGAGGAGAAAGGTTGAGTACAGCTCAGAAAGAAGGGAAAAAAAAAAACAAGATGGAGTAAGAAACAAAATTAGGTTAGCTAGGTTGAAATAAGGCACTGGTCCAACCAGTGCCATCTTGGCCACGTGGTAGATGATAGGGAATTGGGTGGAAGAAGGTGAAGTCCCACCCCCAAGGTGATGAGCATGCCTGAATTCCTAGAGGCAGAAGCAGAGACTTGGATAATAGCTTACTGGACCTGTCAGTCCTATGCCTTCAACCTGAGAGACTCTAGCGTTTCCTGTGACCCTGCCCCCTGACTCTGACCCTATTTAGGCCCAGACCCAGCTCAGGCACCATTACCCATGCTTCATGCCTCCTGGCTCACCTCCGGCCACCATGGCGTCCCAGTTCAGTGCTCCATTGGAGTTGATCTGGTTCGTTGGTATTGTTTATTTTTTTCTGCTCTTTATTTTCCTGTCCTACTATCATGTCTTTCCAATAAAAACTCCCAATTCGACCTCTCAAACTGTCTTCTCTCTTACTGGCAATTGAATTTCTGTACAACAATAGTCTGGGCTTTTTTTCACATTTCCATTAGAAGCCAACATCATTCCTTTTCCATGGGCCCAGGGCCAAAGATAGAGTCTAATTACTATTGGAATAAGTAACAGCATTAATATCTTGGCTATTTCTTCATCTATTACCTGAGTTTAACAAATGACAGTTCCCTGCCTTTTCTGTGTTCAATCTTAACCCTAGAATAGAAGCATTAAAATGTTTTAGGATATTTAAAATATTTAATAATATACAGCAGGCTCCGCATCACTTAAAATTAAAAACATTAAAGGTGATTAAATGTAATAATACATGTAAAAATGTTTTGAAAATTACAAAGTACTCAGTGCCTTAAAGGTATCATTATTTTAATTATGCAATTATACAGGAGCAGATCCAACAGAATGACTCTCCTAACCTCCTGCTGCTCTCAAATCTGCATTTCTTAGACAAAATCCCATAGGTTTCCTCTCCTGGGATACTTGCAAGTCTCTATTTTGCATTTCCAAAATTGGACTCATCATTGACCTGCCAATAAGATCCTTCTCTTCCTACTTCTGTTGGCACTGTGGACAGAGTGGACTGGGTGTGAATAAAAATAATGGTGTTGGAACAAACTGAAGGGAATGTGTGTGTGGAGTCAGAAAGTTATAGTACAAAATCTTGAGTGTGAGAAAAAAGCATAAACACATTGTGAAATTTTGAAAGGGTAATTGTAGCATACTTGGGAACCTAATTTCCTTGGTTCCAATCCCAGTTGATGATCCTCCAAGCTAGGGAACAAGCTACTAGACTGCACTGTGCCTCAGTAGCCTCATCTGTGAGAGCTACAAATAATAGTACTTACTTTAAAGGGCTGTGACATCAATGACTTAACATAGCTCAACTACTTTCAACACTTTGCTTCCTATCAATATTATCAAATTGATGCTGACTTGACAGTATGGATTGGTTAAACCTGGAGCCTATTAAATCATTTGGGAGTGAAACAAGAGTGCTTACTTGTTATAGAAGGTGGTGAAAATAAGAAAGTGAATTTGCTCTTGGGAATTGAGATAATTTTTAGGCTGTCCACTATCAAGAAATTGTTGGACTGAGTTCTATTGTTTAGAGAAGACAAAGCTTATAAATACAGTCCCTTCTTGATTCTCTTTTCTACATCCAGAGTGATCACCTTTTCATGGATTTGACATTTTATGGGTGACTTTGAATACTCTACAGTCTTCCCACCAGTGGAGCCAAATGCCGGGGGCCCTGGTCGGTAAAGCATAGACTTGGTGGACAAACACTTTCTAACTTGCTGTCTGCTTGCTTTGACTTTGTCATTATGATGAATGTTCGGGGTTAGACTTAAGGAAAATGCTTCTAAGACCAAAGAGTTCAACACATAGTAAATCTCAGATTAGTACAATTCTTATTTGTGGACTTGAAATAACCAAAATAACACAATAACCACAAATAATTTCCTCTCTGTTTTTCTGTATGTGCATTTTCTGTTGAGTATCCTAAAAACTGGTTCAGTCTAAACTGGATGCTCCTAGATACTGGTTATTGTGCTGATATAGGAGGAACTCAGTGTCTTCCTGATTCCTTACCATCCTAAGCACAAAGTTGAAATTTATTCCATTTCCATGAATGATATGATCAGCTGGACTGGACTGCCTTCCTCCCCAACCACTGGTTATATTCACCTTCAGAATTACATGGCAAATATGGTGTGATAGGCTTTTTTTATTGTAAAGGAGTTACAGTTATGTAAGCAGGGTAATGAGTACAATTCTTTTCAAACAGTGTTATCCCCTCCCTCATTTTTTCCCGCTTTCCCTGCCATGATAGACCTTACAGACTGCAGTTGTTTCCTTGTCAGAGCCTCCAGTGGAAATCACACAGGCTCAGCATCCCTGACAATTTAAGCTCATCCCTCCTCCTCATTGCCCATGTTGTGCTTCTAATAACTGTTGATGCTCCCTTCAATACCTCTCTCTTTTTCAGCTTCTAAATAAAGACTTTTCCACAATGAGTTGCTTTTCTAGTTTCAGTAAATGAGTTTTGGCTTCCTAAAACAAGAGTTACCCAGTCCTATGATTTTCTTAGTGTTTGTTCCCAGAGGGAGATTGCCATGAAGTTAATGAGGGTAAAGGTTGAGAATCACCAACTTCTAGGGGCCTGGGTCACATGTTACTGTGAATAAACGAAGGCAACATTTTTAAAGATTTTTTTTCTTGTAAATATACTGTACAGAGGGGTTACAGTTACAAGGGCAAGGTAATGAGTACATTTCCTATTAAGCATTGTTGCCTCTTCCTTTGTTTTTCCCCTACCATCCCTTCCCTCCTTCCTCCACAACTACACTCCCCCTCCTCCACCCCCCCCCCACCTAAATTGTAAAGTTCGTTTTTCAACATAGTGTCTTGTACATCTCATTGTTACAATGAGTGAACCTGTATCCCCCTCAGTAGATGAATGGATCAAAAAAATGTGATATATATATATATATATATATATATATATATATATATATATATAATGGAATTCTATGCTTCCATCAGAAAGAATGACATCACCCCATTTGTTAGGAAATGGAAACACTTGGAAAAAAATTGTATCAGGTGTCATGGTTTCCCTTATTTGCAATAACTAGTACATGTCTGGGACAAGCAGAAAAGGTCAAAAGCTATGTACATATGAAAACAACCCCAAGGTAGGGACACAAGTGGTTGTTTTCTTGCTTGGTATTGTTTCTAATGTATTTATAATGTACCATGTGATTTTTTGTTGTTGTTTTGTATGTTCCTCCCCCACAGTATAACCCCTGTTTTCACTGTATTTAATGTCGGTGCCCTGCATCTTGTATATAGACTTCTCTAATTCAGGGAGGGGAAGGGAAAAAACAAAACAAAGGCAACATTTTAACCTATATAAATTAGACTTTCACATCTCTCTGCTTCTGTTTGCCCTTATTTGCACATCCTCTTGTGTGAAAAGATGATGGAATAGTGGCTTTGTTTTGAATAACCGTAGTGGCCTCTATCTTTTTTTATTCATAGTTACATTGTGTTATTATACCATGTAACTGAATTTTGTGATGTTTCTAAAATATGTCACCTTTTAAATTGCAATATATCATGGCATTTACTCATTTAGAGAAAACATTGATTCTGTTCGAAATTTTTAAATTGTATGAGAAGGAGAAGAGGGGAGAATGTAGTCAACAATTCAATGTATATCCTACAAAACTAAGAAAAGTGAGGGAAGGCATGGCTTGGGAGGGGTGGGTGAGACTAAGAAAAGTGAGGGAAGGCATGGCTTGGGAGGGGTGGGTGAGAATGTTGTAACAGTGACATAGATCAAGCAGTATTGTATTCATAAATGGCTTTGCTAAATGGCAACTCCTTTGTACAACTACTTAAGACTAATAATAAAAATTGTACATACACACTCACATTATATGTATTTCAAATTCTATAAAACAATAAAAGCATAATTTTTGTTTTGCTTTGTAAATCTACTGGTTTGGAATCTAAATTCCTCCTTTCTAAGCTACTCAACTTGTCCCCAAATTTCCCTAACCTTCACTGGTGTTTACTCATTTTTCATCAATACCTCATACTCAGATTTCACAACCTTCTGAGCATCTCCCAAATCTACTCTTCATTTTTTTTCACACAGCTTAATATGTACTTTATACAACACTTGTAATCTTTTACAAACAGAACCAGAAATTCACCAAATCTCTGCCCAAACTTCACATCTTCAGGATGAAGTTCAACAAAGTCCTTTATATGTGATTTCTTTTGGGTTTACCGCAACACTCTTTGTCACTTTGAATGTCTTGTAAATCCCAATATCACTACCTGAAATTGGTTCAAAGATAAGTTATTATGAATTGGGCATTTCTCGTTTGTTCATACATGTAAAATGCAATGATGGATACATTTTTAAAGTCAGGGACTGTGTCAGTCCCATCCATGAAGTAAAGAGGGGGTGGGCTTGTAGTGATAAAAGGCAAATACTAAAGCCAGTAAGCGGAGCATTTTCTCTCCTGAGAGATTGAAGATCTTCTTTCAACTTTTCTTAGGTGGCCGAACACTGAGCTTGATTCAGTTTGGCATCCTCTCCTAGAGTAAGCATTTGGTCATTTTCCTTCCTTTTACTTGTTAGTATATAAAAACCTGTCACAAACTCATTAAGCCTTTGTTTTCAAAGATCTTCATATGCACGTATAAAATGATCTCTTTCAGATGTAATTTTGTCCCATTCGATTACTTGTTGCAAATATAGACTCTGCAAAGGGGTGAAAGTGGCCTGGCATCTGCCTTGAACTCTAACACCCACCAGGTGGAGAGAGCAGCAAGTCAGAGCAGCAAGTCACCACTACACCCAGATCTGGAGAATTCCCACGGTGCCACTGATCAACTTGCAATCTACCCTTCATTTTGAGCCTTCATCTCATTACATGACAAAATTAAACAAAGCAACATCACAGATAGTACTTTCAGTATGACACACATTGCCATTTTACCATCTTTAATTCTTTCATCCATTAAGAGAGCAAGGCATCTTAGAATCATTCTAAACGTCAAGAGGATACAGTGCGTATCTGTCCCATTGTCCAGTTATTTCTGCAGCTCAAGTATTGATGGTACCCACCTCATAAGCAGCCAACTGCTTATATTATTACTTAACTATTTTGTAAACATACCTCTTGCTTCTTCATTTTTTCTCTATTCCAGTTAAAATATAGTAAGTTGGAAAAC